>NC_137617.1:46926904-47049404 GCF_963280865.1 Gymnoscopelus braueri
TAACTGGACCCTGTAAAAAGTCTAAGCTTATCACCAGAAATGACCCCCCCCCCCCCCAACTGTTTACTGTATATATTTTTATTTTTGATTACTACTGGTTTATATGATGTTTTTGCATATTATTGTATATTATTGTTATTATAACACATTATAAAAGGACATTGACATTAAATTAAAATGAAAAGAAGTAGAAATAAAGCAGAAAGAGTAAAATGGTGGTGTAGAATAAAGAGGTGGTGGGCTTCAGATATTATAACATTAGCGGTTCTTAACATCACTTTGTGATTAGAATGTGTGGACATACTGCACTGTGACTGCTTGTCATGTGGTGTGAAAGACATCACAGATTAATAAAGTCTTGTCTTATTCCACAGGGTTACTGTGTGTGCTGAAAAGATGTGACTGTACAGGTACTATGTTTTATCTGTTGGGCCTTCTGTGCCTTTTATACACATGAAGCTTTTCTTTAGAAATGTTACTGTGGTAAACATGTGTAAATGAAAGCATTAACAGTACATAATAATAGTTGTTGTTGTTGTTGTTGTTGCATATATCATGTTATAATATGTTTTAACTTTATATTTCTGTCCTCAGGTTCTCTACAGGTAAAACTTGTGAATGGTCCTGATGGATGCTCTGGTAGAGTGGAGGTTTATCATGAAGGCCAGTGGGGAACAATATGTGATGAATACTGGGATCTCAATGATGCTCAAGTAGTGTGTAGACAGGTGGGCTGTGGAACAGCTCTGACAGCTAAAGGGAAGGCGTTCTTTGGTGAAGGCGTTGATAAAGTCTGGTTGGGTGGTATGACGTGTTTGGGCCATGAGAGGTTCCTTGATGCCTGCAGTCACAGTGGATATGGAGTTCGTCTCTATCCCCATGCTCAAGATGCTGGTGTGATCTGTTCAAGTAAGCTCAATGTTTTATTGTCTAAAATGGATTATTTATGTTGGTCACTTCTGTTTATGTTTCATGTAATTCACTTGATGAATTAACAAGTTATCCACTTGGATTACAGTTTATCTGAGATAAATTGTCAAAATATGTTTTCAAAAGACATCAGATCTCTTTGGATGACTAGGTATTAAACCATCATAGAGGCTTTTGGAGTACTATATCCTAACTTTTAGACACTCAATTGGTCAATTTGAACAGGAGTTAATGAATGATATTATTCTACACACAGTAACCAGTTTGCTGTTGGAGTTTCAGTCTCAACCGTTTTCAAAGCAAAGTACACTTCATCATGAAGTCATGTGCTGTTAACCCATTCAGACCGGGAGTGACATTTTTTGATTTCTTTGGGCTATTCAAAAACAGCAGATATACAAGCTCATAGCGCGGCACCGAGTGCCGCGCTATGAGCTTGTATATCTGCTATTTTTTTTTTGCAAATGTTTCAATATATATTTTTTTAAAGCGAAATTTTTTGACATAAATCGTAGCTTCTGGGGGATTCGACAATTGTCTTTTAAATCCTAACAAAAAAAAACTTGTTGCTATAATATCAGTGGTTTTCACGTCAAGGATCACAAAATGATATGTATTTGGCCGTGGACCCCCATCTCAAAATATGTTGTTCCAGGGACCCCCAGAAGCAATGATTTGAGTAAAAAAATAAATTAAAATTTTTTTTTATTCAAACATATTCACATTATTGTTTCTAAAATAGCAGATCTACAAGCTCATAGCGCTGCACTCTGTGCCGCGCTATGAGCTTGTAGATCTGCTATTTTTGAATAGGCAAAGGAATCTTAAAGTGACACAGACGCGTTGCCGGATTGAATGGGTTAAATTATACTGCTCCATTTTTTCTAGCCACTTCTGGACCCTGAAAACATATTTTCAGCTCAAGTCATGTAAACCTTTCCTTGAACCTTTGCATTTTTGACACTTTTAAATGTGTTTTTTACTGATTTCCAGACAAAGCCAGGCTGGTCAACGGCACCGACCGTTGCTCTGGTCGAGCGGAAGTCTTCCACAACGATGAGTGGGTGAAACTGTGTAGTAATGACTGGAGCTCAAGCAAGGCTGTGTTGACGTGTAGAGAGCTAGACTGTGGAGATCCAGTCAGTCCCCAAGTAAAACCTTACTTTGGTGAAAGCAAAGGGCTGAGAGGGTTTACAAGTAGGTGTTTGGGTAATGAGACCTCTATCGCACACTGCTCACTTCAGACCCACCCTGCAGCATGTGACAATGTTGCTCTGAAGTGTACAGGTATGTTTAGATAATCATTACATATGTTGGGCCTTCTGTGCCTTTAATACACATACAGCTTTTATGTAGGAAGGTTACTGTGGTAATCATTTGTAAATTTGTAAATTAAAGCATAAACAGTACATCATAATAATAATAAATGTAATAATAATAATAATTATTATTATTATTATTATTATCATATTTATTTTAGCATTACAACATGTATTATCGTTATTATTATTATTGTCGTTATATTATTATTATTATTATTACTATTATTAAGGGTGGTAATACTAATAATAGTAATTATTATTATTAGTAGTATTATTATTATTGTACATTCCATGTTGTAATATCTCTTAACTTTATATTTCTGTCCTCAGGTTCTCTACAGGTAAAACTTGTGAATGGTCCTGATGGATGCTCTGGTAGAGTGGAGGTTTATCATGAAGGCCAGTGGGGAACAATATGTGATTATCTCTGGGATCTCAATGATGCTCAAGTAGTGTGTAGACAGGTGGGCTGTGGAACAGCTCTGACAGCCAAAACGGGGGCGTTCTTTGGTGAAGGCCTTGGTAGAGTCTGGTTGAGTGGTATGAAGTGTTTGGGCCATGAGAGGTTCCTTGATGCCTGCAGTCACTATGGATATGGAGTTGCTACTTACTGCTCCCATGCTGATGATGCTGGTGTGATCTGTTCAAGTAAGCTCCATGTTTTATTGTCTGCCATGGATTATTTATGTTGTTCACTTCTGTTTATGTTTCATGTAATTCACTTGATGAATTAACGAGTTATCCCCTTGGATTACAGTTTATCTGAGATAAATTGTCAAAATATGTTTTCAAAAGACATCAGATCTCTTTGGATGACTAGGTATTAAACCAACATAGAGGCTTTTGGAGTACTATATCCTAACTTTTAGACACTCGATTGGTCAATTTGAACAAGAATTAATGAATGATATTATTCTACACACAGTAACCAGTTTGCTGTTGGAGTTTCAGTCTCAACCGTTTTCAAAGCAAAGTACACTTCATCATGAAGTCATGTGCTGTTAACCCATTCAGACCGGGAGTGTCATTTTTGTATTCCTTTGGGCTATTCAAAAATAGCAGATATACAAGCTCATAGCGCGGCACTCGGTGCCGCGCTATGAGCTTGTATATCTGCTATTTTTTTTTTTATCATGGGATTTCTTGCAAATCTTTGAATATATATATATATATTTTTTTAAAGCAAACATTTTTTAACTCAAATCTTTGCTTCTGGGGGATTCTAAAATTGTCTTCTAAATCCTAACAAAAATTCTAAGAAAAAACTTGTTGTTGCTATAATATCAGTGGTTTTCACGTCAAGGACCACAAAATGATATGTATTTGGCCGCGGACCCCCATCTCAAAATATGTTGTTCCAGGGACCCCCCAGAAGCAAAGATTTGAGTAAAAAAAAAAAACCTAATTTGGCAAACATATTCACGATTTTTCTAAAATAGCAGATCTACAAGCTCATAGCGCGGCACTCGGTGCCGCGCTATGAGCTTGTAGATCTGCTATTTTTGAATAGCCAAAGGAATCTTAAAGTGACACAGACGCGTTGCCGGATTGAATGGGTTAAATTATACTGCTCCATTTTTCTAGCCACTACTGGACCCTGAAAACATATTTTCAGCTCAAGTCATGTAAACCTTTCCTTGAACCTTTGCATTTCTGACACTTTTAAATGTGTTTTTTACTGATTTCCAGACAAAACCAGGCTGGTCAACGGCACCGACCGCTGCTCTGGTCGAGCGGAAGTCTTCCACAACGATGAGTGGGTGAAACTGTGTAGTAATGACTGGAGCTCAAGCAAGGCTGTGTTGACGTGTAGAGAGCTAGAATGTGGAGATCCAGTCAGTCCCCAAGTAAAACCTTACTTTGGTGAAAGCAAAGGGCTGAGAGGGTTTACAAGCAGGTGTTTGGGTAATGAGACCTCTATCACAGACTGCTCACTTCAGACCCACCCTGCAGCATGTGACAATGTTGCTCTGGAGTGTACAGGTAGGTTTTTATTATCATTACATCTATCTGTTGGGCCTTCTGTGCCTTTTATACACATACAGCTTTTATGTAGGAAGGTTACTGTGGTAATCATTTGTAAATTTGTAAATTAAAGCATAAACAGTACATCATAATAATAATAAATGTAATAATAATAATAATAATTATTATTATATTTATTTTAGCATTACAACATGTATTATCGTTATTATTATTATTATTGTCGTTATATTATTATTACTATTATTAAGGGTGGTAATACTAATAATAGTAATTATTATTATTAGTAGTATTATTATTATTGTACATTCCATGTTGTAATATCTCTTAACTTTATATTTCTGTCCTCAGGTTCTCCGCAGGTAAAACTTGTGAATGGTCCTGATGGATGCTCTGGTAGAGTGGAGGTTTATCATGAAGGCCAGTGGGGAACAATATGTGATTATCTCTGGGATCTCAATGATGCTCAAGTAGTGTGTAGACAGGTGGGCTGTGGAACAGCTCTGACAGCCAAAACGGGGGCGTTCTTTGGTGAAGGCCTTGGTAAAGTCTGGTTGGCTGGTATGAAGTGTTTGGGTCATGAGAGGTTCCTTGATGCCTGCAGTCACTATGGATATGGAGTTCTTCTCTGCCCCCATGCTCAAGATGCTGGTGTGATCTGTTCAAGTAAGCTCCATGTTTTATTGTCTAAAATGGATTATTTATGTTGTTCACTTCTGTTTATGTTTCATGTAATTCACTTGATGAATTAACCAGTTATCCACTTGGATTACAGTTTATCTGAGACATATTGTCAAAATATGTTTTCAAAAGACATCAGATCTCTTTGGATGACTTGGTATTAAACCATCATAGAGGCTTTTGGAGTACTATATCCTAACTTTTAGACACTCAATTGGTCAATTTGAACAGGAATTAATCAGTGGTGTAAAGTAAGTACATTTACTCACTGTACTTAAGTACAATTTTGAGGTATTTTTTTTATTTTTACTTCTACTCCACTCCATCTCAGAGGAAAATGTTGTACTTTTACTCCACTACAATTACTTGAAAACTTTAGTTACTAGTTACTTTGCAGATATAAATGATTACATTATAAAACATACATTAACCACTTTAGCCCTATTTTATACCTAAGCTATTTGAAAATAGCAGATCTAGAAGCTCACAAAGCATCGCATGGCGACGCGTTTTGAGCTTGTAGATCTGATATTTTCAAACATTTTAGTACTTTTACTTTTGTTACTTTAAGTACCTTTTCATACCAATACTTTTGTACTTTTACTCAAGTAAATTTTGAATTCTGGACTTTTACTTGTAACAGAGTACTTTTACATTGCAGTATTGATACTTTTACTTCAGTAAAACATTTTGAGAACTTTTTCCACCACTAGAGTTAATGAATGATATTATTCTACACACAGTAACCAGTTTGCTGTTGGAGTTTCAGTCTCAACCGTTTTCAAAGCAAAGTACACTTCATCATGAAGTCATTCACTCGAGTCACTCACTCGAGTCACTCGAAAAACAGCAGATATACAAGCTCAAAGCGCGGCCGCGCTATGAGCTTGTATACAGTATCTTCTATATTTTTGAACAATAATGGGATTTTTTTGCAAATCTTTGAATATATATTTTTAAAGCGACATTTTTTAACTCAAATCTTTGCTTCTGGGGGATTCTACAATTGTCTTCTAAATCCTAACAAAAAATCTAAGAAAAAACTTGTTGTTATAATATCAGTGGTTTTCATGTCAAGGACCACAAAATGATATGTATTTGGCCGCGGACCTCCATCTCAAAATATGTTGTTCCAGGGACCCCCCAGAAGCAAAGATTTCAGTAAAATATTTTATTTTAAAACAATGTATTCAAAGATTAGCAAATATATTCACGATTTTTCTAAAATAGCAGATCTACAAGCTCATAACGCGGCACTCGGTGCCGCGCTATGAGCTTGTATATCTGCTATTTTTGAATAGCCAAAGGAATCTTAAAGTGACACAGACTCGTTGCCAGATTGAATGGGTTAAATTATACTGCTCCATTTTTCTAGCCACTACTGGACCCTGAAAATATATTTTCAGCTCAAGTAAGTCATGTAAACCTTTCCTTGAACCTTTGCATTTCTGACACTTTTAATTTTTTTTACTGATTTCCAGACAAAGCCAGGCTGGTCAACGGCACCGACCGCTGCTCTGGTCGAGCGGAAGTCTTCCACAACGATGAGTGGGTGAAACTGTGTAGTAATGACTGGAGCTCAAGCAAGGCTGTGTTGACGTGTAGAGAGCTAGAATGTGGAGATCCAGTCAGTCCCCAAGTAAAACCTTACTTTGGTGAAAGCAAAGGGCTGAGAGGGTTTACAAGCAGGTGTTTGGGTAAAGAGACCTCTATCGCAGACTGCTCACTTCAGACCCACCCTGCAGCATGTGACAATGTTGCTCTGGAGTGTACAGGTATGTTTAGATAATCATTACATCTGTTGGGCCTTCTGTGCCTTTTATACACATACAGCTTTTATGTAGGAAGGTTACTGTGGTAATCAGTTGTAAATTAAAGCATAAACAGTACATCATAATAATAATAAATGTAGTAATAATAATAATAATAATAATTATTATTATTATTATTATGATTATTATAATATGTCTTTTAGCATTACAACATGTATTGTCGTTATTATTATTATTATTGTCGTTATATTATTATTATTATTACTATTATTAAGGGTGGTAATAATAATAATAGTAATTATTATTATTATTGTTCTTATTATTATATTTCATGTAGTAATATCTGTTAACTTTATATTTCTATCCTCAGGTTCTCCACAGGTAAAACTTGTGAATGGTCCTGATGGATGCTCTGGTAGAGTGGAGGTTTATCATGAAGGCCAGTGGGGAACAATATGTGATGTTCTCTGGGATCTCAATGATGCTCAAGTAGTGTGTAGACAGGTGGGCTGTGGAACAGCTCTGACAGCCAAAACGGGGGCGTTCTTTGGTGAAGGCCTTGGTGAAATCTGGTTGAATCGTATGCAGTGTTTGGGCCATGAGAGGTTCCTTGGTGCCTGCGGTCACTATGGATATGGAGTTATTAGCTGCTCCCATGCTTCGGATGCTGGTGTGATCTGTTCAAGTAAGCTCCATGTTTTATTGTCTGTCATGGATTATTTATGTTGTTCACTTCTGTTTATGTTTCATGTGATTCACTTGTCGACCAGCGGTGGGAAAAGTACAATTTTTTTTTTACTTAAGTACAAGTACTATAGAAATACTCTGTTACAAGTACAAGTCCAGAGTCCAAATGTACTTGAGTAAAAGTACAAAAGTATTGGCATCAAAATGTACTTAAAGTGCCAAAAGTAAAAGTACTAAAATGTTTGAAAATAGCAGATCTACAAGCTCACAAAGCGTCGCATCGCGATTCGCAACGCGTTGTGAGATTGTAGATCTGCTATTTTCAAATAGCCTAGGTATAAAATAGGGCTAAAGTGGTTCATGTATGTTTCATAACATCACAATTTATATCTAAGTAACTAGTAACTTTTCAAACAATTGTAGTGGAGTAAAAGTACAATATTTGCCTCTGAGATGTAGTGGAGTAGAAGTAAGTATTGGAAATTGGAAATACTCAAGTTAAGTACAAATTCCGCAAAATTGTACTTAAGTAAATATACTTAGTTACTTCACACCACTGTTGATGACATTAATGTATTATTCCCTAGGATCACAGTTTATGTAAAATACTTTCCAAAATGATTTTTCAAAACACATCCGATCTCATTGGAAGAATGAACGCACTCTGTAGAGGGACTATCTAGTTATGTATTCTGTTTTTAGGAATAGGAATCAGTATGAAGAAATCATTACTCTCTCTCTCTCTCTCTCCCTCCCTCTCCCTCTCCCTCTCCCTCTCTCTCTCTCTCTCTCCCTCTCTCTCTCTCTCTCTCTCTCTCTCTCTCTCAGAGTGCTTAAAGGTTTAATGACATTCACTTTTACACCACATTCAAAGTCTTTGTCTTGGTCCTTCAAAAGTGTACAAAAAGTTTTAAGTGAAAATTCCATTCCAGTGATCCATGGCAGGTGTTTTTCTCTCACATTTCTAAAGCCTTTTCAACTGCAATGAAAAAAGAAATCTTTGCCTGCGGGTGTCGCTGGTGAGGGATTTTGCCTGTCAATCATCGCCTCTGCTCCGCCCCCCCCAAAGGAAAGGATAGGGGAGGGGAGGGGCGATGAGGAGAGTGGGCGGGATTAATCGACTGTGACCTCACTGTCGAAGGGCCAAGCTCAGATTACTTTTCAGCCTAATTATTCAGAAAACCCCAGACCACAGAAAATCCACTGAATGTTCTAAGTTCAGGTTTTTTGGGTGTAATTGAGGTCATAAAACCCCAAAAAAAACATTGAAAATAAAAAAAGTGAAAATGAATGTCATGACACCTTTAAAGGACATATGTGGTCCTAATGCCTACTGTACTAACCTGCCTCGTAATTACACCTGCACCTGTGAGTCAGGATACACCAACCTGCACCTCAATTCCACCCATAAAGGCTGCATCGGTGAGTTACTAGACTGCTCTAGCGTGTCTCATATCTGGCATAGAGGGGCGGGTTCAAAATCTCTGGAGAAAAAGTCTGTCGGATCCCATTGGTTCATCAATCTGTCCGTCAGCCCCCGCCCCGCGCCCCTCCTCTCCAATGTGCAGCATTGAGAGCCCTGACGTCACAACATTTGGAGCGACGCCCACTGCACTCTGGTTGGTTGGGGAAATGAAACGCTTCCTATTACAGAAACGTCAACACGCTGGTCCAGGCTTTTATTTTTGAGCAAAAATAAAAAATAAAAGCCTGGAGATCGAGGCTAGTGAGTTACAAACAAAAACATTTTCTGCTTATCTTCCCACATAGTCCTTAGGGACCTATCTTCCGCGTAGCGCCGAGCGTTAAGTAAATTTAACAATTGCGTCGGGGGGACGATACCGAATGCACCTTTCACCCGGCTTTAAGGGGCATTGCGCCACATTGCGCCGGGCAGAAGATAGGACCCCAGAGTTAAATTAACACTCCTGCACCCTGACTCTCTCTACATCTCCCCACCAACATTTGACCCTGTCCATGATACCACTACTTCCTATCCTCTCCAGTAGGGTTTAGTGTTAGAGGTAATCTATCTCACATGAATCAAATCCCACATGAATGCAGCAAATGATCCAAAAGGTCATAGTCTCTAATGTGAGCTTTACCATGATAGACCATGACTGTGTTTTAACCCTTGCATTGTGTTAGAAACCTGCTGACACTGTTGGTGTTATCTCGCTATAATAGACTAATATTAGAACACACTTCCAAAAATAAAATACTAGTTTTCGTTTTTTAACTTAATTTTTTTTCAATATTGTAAAAAAAATCGTGACATCTGTGGAATTAAGGGTCAAAATGTACCCATATACCATAGAAGGTAAAAAGTCATTTATTTTTCATAAACCCAAACTTTATTTTACTCCTAATAGCAAATGCAAATTGAGGACAAGTTTCTCTCACTCTCAAACATGTAAACATTGCAATACTGATTATTTGGGGGGAATTGAGCCACACTTCTCTGCCGGGTCATATTTGACCCTTAACACCACAGAGACTTTATTTTATAGAGACCATCAGAATGAACTAAAATGGTGGTAATTCATTTTGTTAAAATAGCTTTTTCTGAGGATATGTGAAGCCTTGTTCCAATAATGAAATAAAATATAAAGGGTACTTTTTACCTATTTAAACTTGACAATGGGTCAAAAATGACCCGAACACAATGGAAGGGTTAAGAGTCACCTCAAGTAATGTTCTCTGTCTCCAACCCCCACCACACACTACCTCCACTCCCTCCTGCACCATCCAGATAAAGATGAATGTCTGGAAGATGGAGACATTTGTGGCGTGAAGGGGACTTGTGAAAACCATGAAGGGAGCTACTGGTGCAATTGCTCAGCTGGGTACAGTAACTACGGCAACGAAAGGACCCCATGCTCAGGTGAGATCCATGACACCATTAGGATTTAAAAAAACTTAAACCCTTGTTGACTGGAGTCTTCCAGGGCTCTATACTAGGTGCCCTCTTTTTTGTCTCCGCCAGGCCAAAGGCGTGGCCGAGACTATGTTTTGCACCATTTCTGTTTGTCCGTCCGTCTGCCTGTGTGTGTGGAATAGGCTTGGGTGTGCCTGTATGTGTGTGAGTGATAGGATTCAGGTATGCCTGTCTGTCTGTCTGTCTTTCTGTCTGTCTTTCTGTCTGATTGAATGAGTGAGTGACTGAGTTTGCAGGTATCTGGAGGGAGCTGATTGGTTCCAGCCTTCTGGAGGAAAGTGTAAAAGGCTGGCTTTCCCTCAGCTCCTGTGGGCTCTCCTCTCTCCACTTCCAGCAAGACTGCCAGCCAACCAGTAGAATTTCTATGTAGAATGTTTGTTAGGAGTTATTTTAACAGCCTTGGGTTTTGATTTGAAGTTCAGGTTCTTATGTAGGTTTCTTAGGTTTATTGTTTTGACTTAATTCCCATCCAGAAGTCACTGGCTGTTTTATAAAAAAAACTATAAAAAGGCTGCAAACCCTTGTTACTGGTGGTTCTTTGGAGCTGGACACAGGGGGGTCCCACTTTTTGTGTTGCGCCTTAAGGTTCCCCTAGACCGGGGTGTAACAGTGATATTACTCCTACAGATTTTGTCCAAACATCTCGCAAATCTGTACACATTATCTCTATAGTCATGTGATAAAGACGGATCTGTCCAAGTTTTCATATTCCATCAACATTGCTGGCCCCTAAGAACCTACCTGACCTGGCGGAGACAAGATGCACTTTTTCTAGGTTCCCTCGAATCCCTCTATATCTACAAATATCTTCAGCGAACACATGCATTGTGACACGTTGTCACGTCAAGTAATGTTCTCTGTCTCCAACCCCCACCACACACTACCTCCACTCCCTCCTGCACCATCCAGATAAAGATGAATGTCTGGAAGATGGAGACATTTGTGGCGTGAAGGGGACTTGTGAAAACCATGAAGGGAGCTACTGGTGCAATTGTTCAGCTGGGTACAGTAACTACGGCAACGAAAGGACCCCATGCTCAGGTGAGATCCATGACACCATTAGGATTTTAAAAACTGTGTTGACTGGAGTCCCCCAGGGCTCTATACTAGGTATATATTTTTAAAGCAAACATTTTTAACTCAAATCTTTGCTTCTGGGGGATTCTACAATTATCTTCTAAATCCTAACAAAAATTCTAAGAAAAAACGTGCTTGTTGCTATAATATCAGTAGTTTTCATGTCAAGAACCACAAAATGATATGTATTTGGCCGCGGACCCCCACCTCAAAATATGTTGTTCCAGGGACCCCCCAGTAGCAAAGATTTGAGTAAATAAATATATATTAAAAAAAATGTATTCAAAGATTGGCAAACATATTCACGATTTTTCTAAAATAGCAGATCTACAAGCTCGTAGCGCGGCACTCGGTGCCGCGCTATGAGCTTGTATATCTGCTATTTTTGAATAGCCAAAGGAATCTTAAAGTGACACAGACGCGTTGCCGGATTGAATGGGTTAAATTATACTGCTCCATTTTTCTAGCCACTTCTGGACCCTGAAAACATATTTTCAGCTCAAGTCATGTAAACCTTTCCTTGAACCTTTGCATTTCTGACACTTTTCAATGTGTTTTTCAACAGCAACGGCACTGACCGTTGCTCTGTATGGATACTTTTCAAAATAAAGTTTGGTACCCAAGGCTAGAATCCATCAGTAGGTCCTAAAGAAGCTTCATTAAAGAATTGGCGCTTTTATCCGCTTCGTTTCGATAATCTTGCTAAGCTATCCCACTACACACCCCATACACTAAATTGTTTCTAGTTAAAGATTAATATCACTACGCTAAAGACATTTTGTTTTGTTTTAAGGACGTGACGTCACGTCAGGGGGCAAATCAGTTTGGCCTGTTTTGAGACCAATTTACAGAAAACCTCAGATATGCTGTGAAAGCCTGAGTGTTCAAACTGGGGTATTTTTTGGGATAGAAGAGAGGTAGGGGAGACCAAAAACACACACAAAAGAAGAAAAGTTAAAATTCATGGTGTAGTCCCTTTAAACAAGGTAATGAACCTTTCCTTCACTGTTTAACACCTTGAGGAACCACTGTAAACACCTCTGTCATACTGTGACACTGTATTCACAGTAATGATTAATGAAGGTCTGAAAGTAGTTTGATAAGAAGTCTAAGAAATAAGACGAGTCGATTGCAGAGTAAAACATTGTAAATGAGGCGGGGCTCCATGTGATTAATGGTCATTGATCAAAAGAACGTCCCACACCACATACATGGATGTGCTAATTAAAGAAAGATGGTGGTGTAAAAAGCACAAACAAACTGGACAGATGTACTGTATGGAGAATGAAGATGACTGGAGACACAGATGGAGGGCTCGTCTGAGGATGATGTAGGCTACAGAGATATAGATATTTTTTATTAAATCGATTATTCTTTTTAATTAAAATTGATGATCGATTATGCTTTATAATCAATTAAATCTACAATTCAATATTGTAAAAAAAATAGTGACATCTGTGGAGTTAAGGGTCAAAATGTACCCATATACCATAGAAGGTAAAAAGTCATTTATTTTTCATAAACCCAAACTTTATTTTACTCCTAATAGCAAATGCAAATTGAGGACAAGTTTCTCTCACTCTCAAACATGTAAACATTGCAATACTGATTATTTGGGGGGAATTGAGCCACACTTCTCTGCCGGGTCATATTTGACCCTTAACACCACAGAGACTTTATTTTATAGAGACCATCAGAATGAACTAAAATGGTGGTAATTCATTTTGTTGCGTTAAAATAGCTGTTTCTGAGGATATGTGAAGCCTTGTTCCAATAATGAAATAAAATATAAAGGGTACTTTTTACCTATTTAAACTTGACAATGGGTCAAAAATGACCCGAACACAATGGAAGGGTTAAGAGTCACCTCAAGTAATGTTCTCTGTCTCCAACCCCCACCACACACTACCTCCACTCCCTCCTGCACCATCCAGATAAAGATGAATGTCTAGAAGATGGAGACATTTGTGGCGTGAAGGGGACTTGTGAAAACCATGAAGGGAGCTACTGGTGCAATTGTTCAGCTGGGTACAGTAACTACGGCAACGAAAGGACCCCATGCTCAGGTGAGATCCATGACACCATTAGGATTTTAAAAAACTTAAACCCTTGTTGACTGGAGTCTTCCAGGGCTCTATACTAGGTACCCTCTTTTTTGTCTCCGCCAGGCCAAAGGCGTGGCCGAGACTATGTTTTGCACCATTTCGGTCTGTCCGTCCGTCTGCCTGTGTGTGTCGAATAGGCTTGGGTGTGCCTGTATGTGTGTGAGTGATAGGATTCAGGTATGCCTGTCTGTCTGTCTGTCTGTCTTTCTGTCTGTCTTTCTGTCTGATTGAATGAGTGAGTTTGCAGGTATCTGGAGGGAGCTGATTGGTTCCAGCCTTCTGGAAGAAAGTGTAAAAGGCTGGCTTTCCCTCAGCTCCTGTGGGCTCTCCTCTCTCCACTTCCAGCAAGACTGCCAGCCAACCAGTAGAACTTCTATGTAGAATGTTTGTTAGGAGTTATTTTAACAGCCTTGGGTTTTGATTTGAAGTTCAGGTTCTTATGTAGGTTTCTTAGGTTTATTGTTTTGACTTAATTCCCATCCAGAAGTCACTGGCTGTTTTATAAAAAAAACTATAAAAAGGCTGCAAACCCTTGTTACTGGTGGTTCTTTGGAGCTGGAAACAGGGGGGTCCCACTTTTTGTGTTGCGCCTTAAGGTTCCCTTAGGCCGGTGTGTAACAGTGATATTACTCCTACAGATTGTGTCTCGCAAATCTGTACACATTATCTCTATAGTCATGTGATCAAGACGGATCTCTCCAAGTTTTCATATTCCATCAACATTGCTGGCCCCTAAGAACCTACCTGACCTGGCGGAGACAAGGTGCACTTTTTCTAGGTTCCCTCGAATCCCTCTATATCTACAAATATCTTCAGCGAACACATGCATTGTGACACGTTGTGACATGTTGTGAGCTTGTAGATCTGCTATTTCACCAAATGTTCACCCTAGACTGTAGTTAAATTCTCAACCCTGTTTCCTCATACAAGTTTGAGTGTTATATTTCCGTTTTGGCAACTGTGTTTCTTTTCACTCTTGGCAAACTGCACTAATGTTTTTGTTTATTCTTTTTGTGCATTTAACCCAGTATCTGTTCAGTGGTTCTCTGAGCAAGTCTTTTGCTCAGTACCCCCTTTACCTGATTTCTGAATCCATGTACCCCCTATACCCAACTGCAACTGCAAGAAAAATGCAAGAGAAAACCATAGCTAGCATATAATGATGAATGAATGATAACCCACCTTTTGAAGAACATTACAAATAAGACATGGAGTGAAAGAATTAAAATGACTAAACAAAACATTAAAGACCAGCTGCAATGCTCTTCACGGACTCAGGAATTCCCCCACAATACACACACACACACACACACTTGCTGCAGCTAATTTTAGGGACCTATCTTCCGCGTAATAAGGAGCGCTAAGTAAATTTAACGATACCGAATGCACCTTGCACCCGGCTTTAAGGGGCATTGGGCCGGGCAGAAGATAGGGCCCCAGACTTAATTTAACACTCCTGCACCCTGACTCTCTCCATCTCCCCATCAACATTTGACCCTGTCCATGATACCACTACTTCCTATCCTCTCCAGTAGGGTTTAGTGTTATAGGTAATCTCACATGAATCAAATCCCACATGAATGCAACAAATGCTCCAAAAGGTCGGAGCGTCTAATGTGTGCTTTACCATGATAGACCATAACTGTGTTTTAAGAGTCACGTCAAGTAATGTTCTCTGTCTCCAACCCCCACCACACACTACCTCCACTCCCTCCTGCACCATCCAGATAAAGATGAATGTCTGGAAGATGGAGACATTTGTGGCGTGAAGGGGACTTGTGAAAACCATGAAGGGAGCTACTGGTGCAATTGTTCAGCTGGGTACAGTAACTATGGCAACGAAAGGACCCCATGTTCAGGTGAGATCCATGACACCATTATGATTTAAAAAACTTAAACCCTTGTTGACAGGAGTCCCCCAGGGCTCTATACTAGGTGCCCTCCTTTTTGTCTCTGCCAGGCGTGGCCAGCTTTCCCTCAGCTCCTGGGGGCTCTCCTCTCTCCACTTCCAGCAAGACTGCCAGCCAACCAGTAGAACTTCTATGTAGAATGTTTGTTAGGAGTTATTGTTGATTTTAACAGCCTTGGGTTTCGTAGGGGCAGTGGTCTTTATTTTGATCTAAGTTTCTCTCGAATTCTGATCATGTATTAGGTCAATGATTTGTAATTTGGTTTCTTTTGATTTGAAGTTCAGGTTCTTATGTAGGTTTCTTTGGTTTATTGTTTTGACTTAACGCCCATCCTGAAGTCACTGGATTTTTTATAAAAACCCATAAAAAGGCTGCAAACCCTGAAACAGGGGGGTCCCACTGTTTGTGTTGAGCCTTAAGGTTCCCCTAGGCCGGGGTGTAACAGTGATATTACTCCTACAGATTTTGTCCAAACATCACGCAAATCTGTAAACATTATCTCTATAGTCATGTGATCAAGACGGATCTGTCCAAGTTTTCATATTCCATCAACATTGCTGGCCCCCAATAACCTACCTGACCTGGCGGAGACCTGTGCTCCAAGGAGCACTTTTACTACTTTCCTTCTATATCTACAAATATATTCAGCGAACACATGCATTGTGACACGCTGTGACATGTTGTGAGCTTGTAGATCTGCCATTTTCACCAAATGTTCACCCTACGCTGTAGTCAAATTCTCAACCCTGGTTACCTCATACAAGTTTGAGTGTTCTATTTCCGTTTTGGAAAGTTTATTTTCACTCTTGGCAAACTGCACTTATGTTTTTGTTTATAATTGTTTTGCATTTAACCCAGTATCTGTTCAGTGGCTCTCTGAGCAAGTCTTTTGCTCAGTAACCCCTTTACCTGATTTCTGAATCCATGTACCCCTTTACCTGATTTTTGAATCCATGTACCCCCTAGACCCAACTGTAACTGCAAGAAAACTGCAAGAGAAAACCATAGCTAGCATATAATGATGAATGAATGATAACCCACCTTTTGAAGAACATGACAAATAAGACATGGAGTGAAATCATTACAATTACAAAAAAAACATTAAAAACCAACTGCTCTTTGCACACAATAAACTGACACACAACACACACACACACACACACACACACACACACACACACACACACACACACACACACACACACACACACACACACACACACACACACACACACACACACACACACACACACACACACACTTGCTGCAGTTAATTGTAGGAACATATCTTCCGCATAGCGCAGAGCGTTAAGTAATTTAACAACTGCGTCGGAGGGACGATACCGAATGCACCTTGCACCCGGCTTTAAGGGGCATTGTGCCGGGCAGAAGATAGGGCCCCAGAGTTAAATTAACACTCCTGCACCCTGACTCTCTCTCCATCTCCCCACCAACATTTGACCCTGACCATGATAACACTACTTCCTATCCTCTCCAGTAGGGTTTAGTGTTATAAGGTAATCTATCTCACATGAATCAAATCCCACATAAATGCAGAAAATGCTCCAAAAGGTCGGAGTGTCTAATGTGTGCTTTGCCATGATAGACCATAACTGTGTTTTAAGAGTCACGTCAAGTAATGTTCTCTGTCTCCAACCCCCACCACACACTACCTCCACTCCCTCCTGCACCATCCAGATAAAGATGAATGTCTGGAAGATGGAGACATTTGCGGCGTGAAGGGGACTTGTGAAAACCATGAAGGGAGCTACTGGTGCAATTGTTCAGCTGGGTACAGTAACTACGGCAACGAAAGGACCCCATGCTCAGGTGAGATCCATGACACCATTAGGATTTAAAAAATCACACCCAGTGTGAAGTGGGCGGTGTGGTCATCATAGTGATTGAAGCTCACTTCCAAAAAAAATGATTTCTGGAAGTGCATAATCCTACTTATAGGTTATTAATGTCATCATGTGTCTCGCTAGCCAATCACAGTGCTGAATAGAGTCAGCCAATAGAGTCAGCCAATCACAGTATAGCTAGGGGTCTACTAATGGGCCAATCACAGTGCAGGAAACTAATACTAATGAGGTGTCCCAACCCCACTTATAGGGGCGGCTACACCGCCCAAAAACGTAAAACCTAGTTGACTGGAGTCCCCCAGGGCTCTATACTAGGTACCCTCCTTTTTGTCTCCGCCAGATCAAAGGTGTGGCCGAGACTATGTTTTGCACCCTTTCTGTTTGTCCATCCGTCCGTCCGTCAATCCGTGTGTGTGGTTTAGGCTTGGGTGTGCCTGTATGTGTGTGAGTGATGGGATTCAGGTGTGCCTGTCCGTCTCTCTCACACACACACACACACACACACACACACACACACACACACACACACACACACACACACACACACACACACACACACACACACACACACACACACACACTTACTTGCTGCAGCTAATTGTATTGTTTTATTGTTTTATTGGATCTTGTTTATTCGATACGCTTATTTGTTTTAGCTCTTGCTCATTTGATTTTCCTATTTGTCTCATCTGTTTAAGAAAGTAGGTAGCTGATATATTGCATTTTTACCTTAGCGCTAGCCAGGTATACTCTTAGTTGCTTGTTTTAGAAGAGAATGCACTTAAGACTTCTGGTGATTAGTAGTTTCCTTCCCTACCTCTGTTGAATGCACTTATTGTAAGTCGCTTTGGATAAAAGTGTCTGCTAAATGACTGTAATGTAATGTTTTGTTTAAAGGTTAAAGCACTATTCCCATAGTAATCATTGCTATAGAGTGTTGGTTCAGTAACAGGAGTCTCTCCTGTTCTTTAATAAACAGAAAATAAATGTTCAGGTAGGTGACAACATTTCAGCCAATCAGGAGAGAGTACCCATTTATCAGCTTAATGTTTTATGTTCCAGTTCCAATTGTGTGTCTGCTCATTTCTTTGTGTCATCACTTCCAATTTAACTTGTTTAATCTGTATCCTGACTGAGATCTCTATCTTGATTGGATCAAATTGGTATCCTGACCTGAAAATGCATGTTCTGTTTAATAAAGAACTGGAGAGACATGGAGACTCCTGTTACTGAACAAACACTCTATAGCAATGAGCAACTATGTCATTACATAGTCATATAGTGATGTGTTACTGTATAGCTCTGATCAGTGTAATGTCTTCCATGCAGAGGTACAGTGTGACCAGTTCAAAGCAGACAGTACACAGGTGAGTTATATGTACTGTATGTATGAATGAATGTATGTATGTATGTACGTACGTACATACTGTAAGTACAAACAAACATGTTTACTCTCTGTCTTTCTGTCTGTCTGTCTGTCTGTCTGTCTGTCTGTCTGTCTGTCTGTCTACAGTCTTCATCAGGTCTGTCTCATATGTTGTCCCTGATGTGGAACAGCTGCACTGACCTGTCTGAAGGAAAGCCAAGTCATGGAGATGTACTACTAAAGGTAGCAATCATGGATGACACACACACACACACACACACACACACACACACACACACACACACACACACACACACACACACACACACACACACACACACACACACACACACACATATACACACACACCTTGTATGCTGTCAACTCTCCTCTGTTGTGTAGATGTTTACAGCAGTGGAAGACCTGCTGGAGTCCCCCGCTCACCTCGACAACAGTGACAAGGTGACTGGGTTGCTTCAGATAGTGGAGGATGCTGTGAGGCTAATCGGACCTCAGCTCCAAGACAACTACACCCACATAGAGACAAACCAGACAGGTACACACACACACACACACACACACACACACACACACACACACACACACACACACACACACACAGGTGCACACGCACGCATGCACACAACATTCGGTAATGTAAAGTAATGACATTGTTGGAGGTGTAGGTAGAAACGTTTTGTGTTGTTCTTTAACACTTTAATTAAAGGTAGGGTAAGTGATATTTTTTGGTTAAAACAAAAAGTATTTTGTTAAAAGGTTAAAGCACTATATTCTGATAGTAATCATTGCTATAGTGTTTGTTCAGTAACAGGAGTCTCCCCGTCTCTCCAGCTCTTTAATAAACAGAAAATACATTTTCCGGTAGGTGTCAAAATCTCAGCCAATCAGGAGAAAGTACCCATTTTTAAGCTTCATTTTTATAGTGTTCCAGTTCCAATTTTGCCTGCTCATTTCTTAGTGTCATCACTTCCAATTTCACTTGTTTAATCTATATCCTGATTGAGTCCTGATTGAGAATACATTTTCTGTTTTATAAAGAGCTGGAGAGACAAGGAGACTCCTTTCACTGAACAAACACTCTATAGCAATGAGTACTATCAGAATATAGAGCTATTTAACACTTATTTTAACCAAAGAAAATCACTTACCCTACCTTTAAAGCAACAAATGACCACATCCAGTGACTTATAATCATGCATTATAAGTATGAGAACCATAATACACTTGATCCTGGCCAAAATAAAATGTCTGTGAGGGAGCACTGCAGTAATTATGAAGTCGTTATGATTCTTGATTCATGTCATTATAAAAGGCTTTATAATGTGTTATGATTGCATTATGTGTACTTATGATTGGTTATACTGTAAACGTAGTGTTATAAGCAGATTACAATGCATTTATGTTTGACCTTATACTGTAAGTCATGATGACATGTTTAATAATGTGTTATGATTATAGTTATACACTCTTATACGATTTATAATGTGTTCTAGAGATTTCATATGTTTCATAGACTCACTGAAATGGGTTTTGTGTTTGAATAGAGGCGGAGCTTGCTGTGAGGAAGGGAAAGACTCCGCCCACTGGACCAATTCATCTGAGCAGTCACAGTGCTACTCTAGACACTGACTGGCAGACATTCATTTGGAATGGAACATACGCTGGTAAACTCTCCTCTTCTCTCCTCTCCTTTATATCTCTCCTACTGATAAAGGTAGCAGCAAAATGCTAATTCCGCAAAGACTGAGCTAACACAACAACACAATATAACAAAATAATAACAAAAATAATGTTAGGCCAGCGTCTGTTTCTGTCAGATTTTTTCTTTATTTGTCCTTTATTTATACAGGTAAGTCCCATCCTAGATTAAAATCGGCCATTCGGGGGCGGGCATGGGGACCTCTGATGTCACGCTCATGTCACCATGACTCAGACATAACCATATAAGGAGTTCCCAATACAGCTAGGCCCAAATATGGAGTGTGTTGTCTAACCTCAATGTGTCGTCATGGCATCAGGCGCAAACAGACTGTATCACTCAGCTCCATATATGGGCACAAAAGCTGGCTTGCCGATATATGGGAATATGCTATACACATACAGTACATACATACATACATCATTCTTATCAACAGAGACTTGCTGATTTCTCACAGGTTTTGCGCTCGCTGTGTTGGTGAGCTACACGAATCTGGAGAAGTCCGTTAACCACTCCTTTCAGCTTCTCAGAGGACACCAGGAGGATGGTGTGGATCCTAACTACCAGGTCTACTCCAAAGTGGTGTCAGTGGTAGTGTCCACAGAGCTCCTGGACAAGCCTGTCATTCTCACTATGAGACACCTGCAGGTGGGCCAATAGCAGCAATCTAGGTGGAGATGTTGTTACCAGTGGTGTAAAGTAACTAAGTATATTTACTCAAGTACTGTACTTATGTACACTTTTGAGGATTTTTTTACTGTACTGGAGTATTTCCCATTCTCAATACTTTTACTTCTACTCCACTACATCTCAGAGGCAAACATTGTTATTTTACTCCACTACAATTATTTGACAACTTTAGTTAGTTACTTTGCAGATTTAGATTATTATCACAAAACGTACATTAACCACTTCAGCTGTATATATGTTACAGGGAAATTGGCATTCCAGGGAAATTGAAAAAGGAGCGCTTGTTTTTACCACCCACCCAGGCAATTCTGTATAACCAACGCTAGAGGGCAAAGAATGCAAGCCACACGCATGTGTGCGCACGTTTGTGCGTGTGTGCATGCGCACATATGCATACGCACACATGTGTGTCGTCGTGGACACTGGATAGTAACCATAGACTGTAACCCATAAAAAGATCTATTCTCCCCCTATCGGTTCACAACTCGGACGGCGCTGATTCGACTAGCAGACCTTCGGCCGGTCGGGCCGAGGGCGCGCCTCCTCGGCCTCAAGCTCTGCTGAGTCGGCGCGCCTCCATCATGGACAATAACTATTATCACGTGTGCGTGTGAACGCGTGTTCAGCGTTCCCCTAGTGTAGCTTCCTGGTTGCTACGTGGGGGGGAACAACAAAAGCCATGTCGGCCTCGCATCAAAGCCCCGCCTCGCGCCTCCTCCTCGCGCCGCCTCGTATCAAAGCCCTGCTTTGCGCCTCCTCTTCCTCCTTCTCCTCCTCCTCCTCGCGCCGCCTCGTATCAAAGCCCCGCCTCGTGCCTCCTCCTCCTCCTCGCGAGCCTCGCGTAAAAAACCCCGTCTTGAAAAGCCCCGCCTCGCGCCGAAGCCCCGCGCCTAAAAGCGAGCGCTCCTCTTTCAATTTCCCTGGAATGCCAATTTCCCTGTGACGTATATATTTTGCCCATTTGAAAATAGCCGATCTACAAGCTCACAATGCGTCTTACAATGCGTTTTACTTTGGTACTTTAAGTACATTTGATGCCAATACTTTTGTACTTTTACTGAAGTAAATTTTGAATTCCAGACTACTAGTAACAGAGTATTCTACATTGCAGTATTGATACTTTTACTTGAATAAAAAATGTAGTACTTTTTCCACCACTGGTTGTTACCTTGTCATCATCCTGTCAGCGGTTTAAAAAAAATAAATAATAATAATGGGTGTGTTTACTGTGTATTAGGAGGAGAAGAATACTTCTAAGGTGAAGTTCATCTGTGCATACTGGAAGTCTGGACCACATGGACAGGAAGGGGAGGAAGGGGCCTGGGCCACGGACGGCTGCACTCAACAATCTACCAACACCACACACACCGTGTGTCGTTCTAAACACCTCAAAGGCTTTGCTGTGCTCATGGCCCTCTACCAGTTGGAGGTTAGGCATGGGTCTCTCTCACTCTCACACACACACACACACACACGCACGCACACGCACACGCACACGCACACGCACAAAACACTGACTACAAAAGCAACCAAAGGTATGGCACCGCCGTATCTTCAAAGCCTGATCCAACCCTACAACCCCTCCTCACGCTCACTCAGATTAGCTAACACAGGGAAGCTGTCAGAACCTTCGCTAAAACATCGGGGACAACGCTCCACACGTCCCAGACTCTTCTCCCTTCTGGCTCCCAAACCGTGGAATGAACTCCCCATTGCAGTTAGAACTGCAGACTCATCCCCAATCTTTTGCCGTAATCTGAAGACTCACCTCTTCAGACTCCATCTCAGCCCGTAGCACTTGCTGCCCTAGCCTTGACGACATTGCAGGATTATGCAAAGACTAAAATATAACTTAGATAGCATGTTATGTAGACAGATGCCAGGTCATTGTTCACCTGGCATCCTATAGTGTGTATAGTTTCAATGTAGGCTGATGATAGGTTCTTGGTTTACATATGTATTAGTTATTATTAGATTATTGGTTTACTTATGTATTACTTTATTAGATTACAATGTGTATGCTTTTGATGTATTGTGTATTATGATGTATTATCTTGTGTCCTTGCTTACTGTAAGTCGCTCTGGATTAAGAGTGTCTGCTAAATGCCTAAACTGTAAACGCACACAAACACACTAGTAAACCTGCTCTCTTTCCCTGTACAGGAGCTCTTTGAGCTGGAGGTGCTGACCATGTTGGGTCTTGTCGTCTCTCTGCTGTGTCTGGCAGTGTGCATCTTCACCTTCAGCTTCTGTCGCTCCATTAAGGGAACCCGCACCACTATCCACCTCCACCTCTGTATCTGCCTCTTTATCGCTGACTTGATCTTCCTCGCTGGTGTTTCACAGACTGAATCTGAGGTTTGTATAGGGACTAAGTTACTAACACATTTTGTCGGGGTGTGTCCAACTCTGATTGTGGTAGATAAACGGTCCATGACCTTAAGACAGGGGTCATCAATATGTCCGTACAAGGACAAATATGTCCGTGGCAAAGACTTGGCCTCGTCCGTGGCCTCGTCTTTTTACACACCATTATAATGTTCTTATTTTGATCATAAGACCCAATTACTGAATGTCAATTCTCCAGGTTTTCTTCAGAATATGTATGACACTGATTTACTATGACACTATGGCACATTAGGAGTCCAACTAGTACTAGTTCTCAAATGTTTTAGTTGCACGGACCCCCATAACACTGAGAGTGTACAAATGGAACCAAACTCTCTAGCTCTAATTTTGCTGTTGAAAACGTGGGTGAAATAATTGTGTCTTTCAGGTTGGTTGTAAGCTTGTGGCGGCCTTGCTCCATTACTTCTTCTTGGGGACATTTTGCTGGATGCTGCTAGAAGGGGTCTTGCTCTACAGAATGGTGCAGGTGGTCTTCGATGCAACCATTCGACATCGGTACATGTACAGTGTGGGATATGGAACACCCCTGGTCATAGTGGTGATATCTGCCATCAGCAGGCCTATGGGATATGGCACTGAACGACAGTAAGCGTGTGTGTGTGTGTGTGTGTGTGTGTGTGTGTGTGTGTGTGTGTGTGTGTGTGTGTGTGTGTCTATATACAGACAGATAGATAGATAGATCGATAGATCGATCACACACACACACACACACACACACACACACACACACACAGTATGATGTTACAAAATCCTCTGTCATGTACAGTCATTGTGTTTCCTTTGTTAAATGTGGGCCTGTGTGTAAACCACTTTGAGACACATTGACGTGAATTTGTTCTTTCTTAGCCGCCCTAACATGAACCCCTGTGTCGTCTCCTCCCTGTTAGCTGCTGGCTGTCACTGGAACACGGCTTCATCTGGAGTTTCCTTGGTCCCGTGTTTGCCATCATCGTCCTCAACGTGTTCTTCTTCATCGTCACCGTCCGGAAGCTGGTTCAGAAACTACCACGCTGTTCTGGTTCTGACACACCACGACAGCACAGACCCAACCAAGACCACTCCAACCTGCAAGACATTAAGTCAGTATGGGTGTGTGTGTGTGTGTGTGTGTGTGTGTGTGTGTGTGTGTGTGTGTGTGTGTGTGTGTGTGTGTGTGTGTGTGTATGCGCGCGTACGTGTGCATGTGTGTGTGTGTGTGCGTGAATGTGTGTGCGTGTGTGCGTACGTGTGCATTTGTGTGTTTGCGTGCATGTGTGTGCGTGTGCGCCCGCGCGTATGCGTCCGCGTGTGTGCCCGCGCGCATGCATTTGTGTGCGTGTGCATGTGTGTGTGGGTGTGGACGCACGTGCACATGCGTTCGTAGAGAGTTGAAATTAGGCTGAAATGGAATTAGTTCACATATAGAACCATTTGTACACTCTCAGACTTACAGACCTGTAAGGGTTCATTTAGAACCCCCTGGACCCCACTCTGAGAACCACTGATCTAAAATAGAATTATTTTCTCCTCCAGTCACTACCATCTCTCTCCCAGTCTCCCTCCACACAAAGCTCTCACATTAAATGCAATGTGTGCTGCAGTTACAAAACGCTGGTTCAGAGATAATCTTTCATATCCGTCCGTGGACTTTCTACAGATGACAAACTCTAGAGCCTGATTTCAACTCTGTTACCTCCCGTCCTACTTCTGGAGCTTCTAGGAGCCGCCAGGCCTGTATTCTGGGAATGCAGTGTTCTAGTGGGGTAAAAGGATTCAATGAGCTCTTTTAATGTATTATGAGCCTGAGCCAGTGCTTAATGTGTAAACTATTAGGTGCCGGAGCTCATGAACCCTTCAGTATTGCCACCCCCAAAAGTGCGGCTTACGGTGAGGGACATTCAAGAGCAACACGTTGTATAGTGTTGTGTCACTATAAACATCAGATCTCTCGCGAAAAAACTTTTTATAAAAGCTATTAAAATACGTGATTTAAAGCAAGCACCATAGGCGCGGGTTTTTAACTGCGGCGGACCTGTTATTGAGTTATGAAATTGTTGTACTGTACCACTTGTCCTAGGATATCATGACATCATAATAAAAGTAAAAGAAAACGGGCGTAACTTAATATGGTTGTTTCATCTCCTCTCCCTTGCTTCCCCTCTAGGAACTTCACATTGGCAGCTATAGCTCTGCTGTGTGTGCTGGGTCTGACGTGGGTGTTTGGGGCGTTCCTGTTTGAGGACGGGACAGTGACAGTGGTCTACATCTTCACCATCCTCAACAGTCTACAGGGGGCGCTGATATTTGTCTTTCACTGCCTACTGTCTGAGAAGGTAATGGGTTTTGTTAGGTATAAACACACACGCACGCATGCACACACACACACACAATAATCACTTGTATGTTATCGTTTAGTGATCACTTGCATGTGTGTGCATATGTAAAAGCGATGACTAAACCAGAGATAGATGTAGAGGGGACTTTCTACCAGAAAAGAAAAGAATATCTTATTCTTCAATCTGAAACTTTTGTTTCACGTTTCCTCAATCAGGGATCAAATCAAATCAAATCAAACTTTATTTATATAGCACATTTACAACAGCCCAAAGCCGACCAAAGTGCTGAACAAGGTTAAAACAAGGTAATTCAGACACACAGTAGCATCAACAAAAAATATATACACAGGGCAAAAACAAAAGAAAAACAAAACAATGCAGAGTTAGGACAGAACAGGATAGCTAAATACGACTAAAGGCAAGAGAGAATAAGTGAGTTTTTAGTAATGTTTTAAAAGCCCCAATCGACTGGGCAGATCTAATGTTGAGGGGCAACATATTCCAGAGCCTGGGGCCCGCAGCCGCAAAAGCACGGTCACCCCTACTCCTCAAATTAGTCGTATGAGCGACCAGCAGTAGCTTGTCCGCAGACCTCAAGGCCCTGGTTGGGATATAAGGCTCAATTATGTCAGAGAGATAGGAGGGTGACAGGCCGTGAATGGTTTTAAAAACAAATAAAAGAACCTTAAAATCAATTCTAAAATGAACAGGGAGCCAAGGATGGATTTCAATTCTGGACAAATTGACAGAATGGACCCCATACTTTCCCAAACTTATGGGAACTGTTTTAAACAATTAATTTGTCAAATGTATGCATAATGTAATCTTTTTTTAATCAACTGATGTGAATGATAACAGCTTAAACTTGGAGTGTTGGTGAGATTGCTCTTCATCAATGATCTCACGCTGCCCTCTACAGGTAAGAAGAGAGTGGTACAACATCTGTACACGAAAGGGGAACCATTCTTCCAGTCGATCACAAGTAAGCAGTAATAGTGGAATACAGCTGTTTCCGTCCTGTATCCTCAAATATTCACACACATAATTTAGTTTGACTATCTCTCTCTGTGTGTGTGTGTGTGTGTGTGTGTGTGTGTGTGTGTGTGTATATGTGTGTGTGTGTGTGTGTGTGTGTGTGTGTGTGTGTGTGTGTGTGTGTGTGTGTGTGTGTGTGTGTGTTCTTTTTAGGAGAGTCGCAGTCCTAGGACAACAAGAGAATCAATCCCTCTTGCCCAACGTTAGCGATCGAAGGCACTTGAATGTTGGAACCCCGTTCTGCTCTAATCTAATCTGATCTAGGGTTCATTCAGTTCATTTTTATTTTCGGATATTTGGACACATGACATAAAAGTGTACTACATTTGGCCAATAGCCTGTAATTCACATGCTGCTACTGCAGCATTGTCCAAGTGTCATAGACATAGACATGGGCTATACATATTCAGTGACAAAAAACACCCCAAATAGTGGGGACTACATTTAAAAAAATATTATTATTATTACAATAATATATGAATATTTGATGTAATGATTATGGATGAAATATCAACCCATTACAATATAGTGTAGAATAATATGACATACAATAACTGGTGTACATAAATTGATAATATGGATTATATTACGATCATATTAATCATCCGGATCAGCGCTACTAAACATCTATTTTATGACAGCTGCATTTTTTATTTTAATGATGTGGTTTTTGGTTGTTGAACTTGCTCTTACATTATGTTATATTGGTAATCTGTGACTAAGGGTTGCTATGGATTTTGTGAGGTTTTCCTTCTATTTCTATACAGTGGGATGCTCGTTCAGATGTTCTCTCAGATCATATTTTTGTAGCCGCTGTCATATCACTGAATTAAGGACACCACCGTTATTCAGAGTGCTGGATAATGGTGATCAGTAGGCTAATAGAAGTTATGAAGCTATAAAGTGTATGTAGGCCTATAATCATTGTTCTTTCACTGTCTCTTTGACGGTATGTAGCCTAATGTTTATTCTTTAGTTAATGTTTAAGTGCAAATATGTCAGCCGTATGTGATCTTATTTTTCTGTTGTGTTTTATATGTTGGTAGAGGGTTCTTAATCGTTTCATTTCATAAAATGTTATTAAAGCAAATATGAAGAAAATATTCCTTAATACAAAGATAATTGTTGAAAAAAGCTATTGGGACAACAGACGCTGAAACATGTCTGTATGATGGGTGTGGGTACAATGAACTGCAAAGTATGGACTGTACACATCTATAGGCATGTACATCTGTGTCTTAACACATTTGGTGCCAGAGGTTTTTTTAAACAGGGTACATCTAGTGCCAGCGTTCTTACCGTTTACCCCGCGCTGTTTACGGCTGTAGTCTCCATTACGAGGACGCGGATGTAAACAAAGGGTGCGTGCACGACGGTGGAGGGTCCAAACTATCAAATATCTTCCTCTGGGGGTCCCTCCAACAAGATATTTTACAAAATGTTTAAAAATATATATATTTAAAGATTTGCACAAATTTTCATGATTTTTCAAAAATAGCAGATCTACAAACTCATAGCGAGTGCCACGCTATGAGCTTGTATGTCTGCTATTTTTGAATAGCCAAAGAAATCCAAAATGACAGATGCGTTCCCGGATTGAATGGGTAAAATAGTTTGAACATGATTTAAAGATCATTATTCTCGTTTTATGTTATTTTTGTGAATTGCCCTGGGAATGTTGGCCTGTCCTGAGTTAATTAAGTCAACCTTATTTCATTGGAACCCTGGATTTTGTCCTGTTTGTTCTGCACTGCCTCACACTATCCCGGGGGGGGGGGGGGGGGGTGATTGTAGCCCCCACAGTCAAATTAGCCAGAAGTGGCGTGCAACAGACCTGCCAATCGGGCTCAACCCTATTGGCATGACTGGTAACACGTCGGACTGGCGAGTCCGACGTGAATGCCACAAAATGATTTGTGGCATTTTGTGTTGATCTGACATGACTACAGACACAATATATCATTTGGCTTTGATGAAGCAATTTCTACATTTAAGGATTTCAGCCTTAATGGATTTATCAGACGCTCTTTATCCAAGTGCAATCCTGCACTTACCATTATGCCCATTAGCCACTTAAACCCCATATGGGGACCCTGCAGTCCCATAGGACTCAAAATTAGTGTCTTGGGTTATTGTGGGTATAAAGCTTTCGCTGAAAATAGCCGATCGACAAGCTCACGGCTTGTGAGCTTGTCGATCGGCTATTTTCTGTGAAAGCCTTCCCCTCAATAAGGACGCTGGGGTTTAAGTGGTTAAGTAAGTGGGCCTCTGTTATCGTACGTTTATTACACTGACCATGACTAAAATGACATGTATTCTGCCCTGCCCTCCTCTATCGTGAATCAGTGTCGGGACTAGAAACTGTTGATTTAAAAAAGAAGCGACAGATACAATTTAGCTCAGAGGAGAAACACACTCATCTCTCCACACACAAGTTATAATGTTTGTTCATTTCACTTTCCTGCTCATCTTCACAGGTAAGAGACATTTATGAATAACATAATGTATGTATGTATGCACTGTCTTGTGAATGTGTGTCCCTGTGTTTATGTTGTATTGCATGCTAAACACTTTCCCAAACATAAGTGATGAGTGAAGTCTATATAGCTTGGTCAAATCAATCTGCTTTGCATTTTCTGTGTATTGACTAATCTAGAACTTAAACCCTACACACTTAGGAAATTAAATTAATCCTTTATTCAACAGGATTGGTTATGTACTTGGTCCGCTCTTTTGTTTCTATTTTCGGCATTCAACAAGATTTCTTGTGAAGGACTACAGCAAATTGGTTTGCTGAAAATAGCTCACAATGCCTTGCGCTATGACAGACTGTGAGCTTGCTTGTTAATCGGCTATTTTCAGTGAATGTAATCTGTGTCATTTTAAGATTTATTTGGCTATTCACAAAATAGCAGATCTACAAGCTCATAGCACGAGTGCCGCACTACGAGCTATTTATTTTTAATCATGAAGATTTGTGCAAGTCTTTGAATATATATATATATTTTTAACAGAACATTTTTAACTCCAATATGTGCTTCTGGGGGTCCCTGGAACAAAATATTTTGAGATGGGGGTCCACGGCCAAATATATATCGTTTTGGTGGTCCCTGACACGGAAAAAGTTGGAGAACCACTGATTATAGCAACATAGGTAAAAGAAAACTACAAAAATGTCTTCTGAGGATTTAGAAGACATTTGTAGAATCTCCAGAAGCAAAGATTTGAGTTAAAAATGTTCGCTTTGAAAAATATATTTAAAGATTTGCACAAAATGTCACCATTTTTTTTTTTTTTAATAAATAGCAGATCTACAAGCAGATACACAAGCTCAGGAGTTTGTATATCTGCCAAAGAAATCTAAAAATTACAGATGGTAAAAAAAAATTGAATAAAATAAAAAGCACTTCCACAGGAAACAAGGTTCAAATCTGGAGTAGAAGAGGAAAGTTAAGTTACATTTAAGCAGCTCTAGAGGAAACTGTGAAATGATCTCACATCTAGTACTCAATCATTCCAACATATTCAACATATTCATAGTATGAAGAATGTTTTGCTCTTTTTTTGTCAAAATGTAATCAATGCAGGCTAAATTGTGGCCAGCTAGTATCCATACTAAACTAAACTGTCCCTAGTGCCAGGCTCAGCAGATGCATTAACTGCAGCACCCATGCCAACCCAGACTCCACCCACTGACCTGATGCCAACCAACCACAGCCCACCCACTGACCTGATGCCAACCCAGACCCCACCCACTAACCTGATGCCAATCAACCACAGCCCACCCACTAACCTGATGCCAACCCAGAGCCTACCCACTGACCTGATGCCAACCCAGAGCCCACCCACTGATCTGGATCCAACTGAAGGAGGTGAGTAGAATTGTGTTGAATTAAATCATGAAAAGATTGAGCATATCTTTGAATATATATCCACAAGTTTCCTAGGGCGTTGTGGGCATCACTTCCTGTCAATTTGATCCAATCAAATCCCATCAAATCCAATCCAGTCCAATCAAATCGACAGGAAGTGATGCCGATGAACTTTTTTAACAGTTTTTTTTTGTTGCTATAGTATCAGTGGTTCTCAAACTTTTTCATGTCAAGGACCCCCAAAATTATTTTTATCCGCTGACCCCCATCTCCAAATATGTTGTTCCAGGGACCCCCCAGAAGCAAAGATCTGAGTTACAAATATTCGCTTAAAATATTGTATAATATATTCAAAGATTTGCAGAAATGTTCATGATTTTTCAAAAATAGCATACAAGCTCATATGAGCTTGTAGATCTGCTATTTTTGAATAGCCAAATAAATCTTAAAATGACACAGATGCGTTCCCGGTCTTATAATGGATTAATTTGCAACTCTACTACGGAGGGCACCGATCTACTCGGGAACTTGTGTTGATGTCACCCCCCCCCCCCCCAAAAAAGAAAAGAGGTCTGTTCTACAGGGAGGCCTTGTCACATGTCACTATGTGTGCCAACGCCCCCATGCTCTTACAATGCATAATGGCCTCTCCATGACCACAGCTAATGGACAGTTAGTTGTCCCCGGCGTGTGGTGCATGGCTTTGCAGACTTAAGGGCCGTTCACACAGAGCACTATAACTATGTGAGAGTGTGGTCTAGGTCAACTCAGGACTCCTGGTTCGCTGCCCTCCACACTCTCCTACTGTATGTAGCATCAGGGCATTGAGTTCTACAGTGTTGTTAGCTAAACTGTCACCATAACAATAACTATAACTATTAAAATATAGTTTAATAAATCGTTTTAAGTCAAGGGGATGGCAGAGTTCACACCAACTATTATAAAAAAAGAACGGCCCGTTAGTTTTAGGAGCTTTTACACTACAGCAGTGTTAAACACTGCTGTAGTGTGCCATAGGTGAAATTTAGGTGTGTGTGTGTGAGAGAGAGAGAGAGAGAGTGAGTGTGAGTGTGTGTGTTCTAATGGCAGACCCCTGAACAGCATTTGTGCCAGGTTTGGTGATAATTGGGACAACAGTGTGCCCTGTGGCTGCTGGGGGCCCCTGACGTGGCCCCTAAGTGTGACTATTCTCATGGTCGACCCCTGAACAGCGTTTGTCCCAAGTTTGGTGCGGATCGGAGGAGCGGTGCGCCTCGCAAGTCCGGTTGTTACGCTTGTGACGTCCACCGTCCGCCAAACCCTCTGGGCAACTTTAATATAGGAACTAAAGATACTTCCTCTCATTCATAGTGGTTCTACTCTGTTTCTGCAGCTGGTGTTTCTTCTGAGAAGGGCTGTAGTTACCGTGATGTTCTAACCCACCTGGACCTCGACAGCCAGCTGTACACGGCAACGCGACCCGTTCTGCACCACAAAAGACCCACCGAGGTTTACTTGATCGTCGCCGTTGAAGCTATTTTAGACGTGGTGAGTGAACGTCGTGTTTTCGAGGCATCCCGCTGACATTGAGAGAAAGCACTGTGAAGCAGAATGCCCCCGCAACACTCCAGATTAAACAACAGTCTCAAGGTGCACCGGCTGAACAATGTCATGAAACTGAGAAAACAACCAGCACACGGTAAATGTCTTTTTTACATAGCTTTATTTACCTCTCCACGGACATAGCAACGGACAGGTGTTCCTCAGCGTTGTGTCAAGACCAGTGATGGAAAAAGTACGGTGGTCAGGCATTTCAATGCTGCGGGTCATGATGTCTGCACATTATTTTACACTTTAGCTATTCAAAAATAGCAGATATACAAGCTCATAGCGCGGCACAGAGTACCGCGCTATGAGCTTGTAGATCTGCTATTTTTGAAAAATCGTGAAAATGTGTGCAAATCTTTGAATATATACATTTTTTAAGCAAACATTTTTAACTCAAATCTTTGCTTCTGGGACCCCCTGGAACAACATATTTTGAGATGGGGGTCCGCAGCCAAATACATATCATTTTGGGGAAAAAGATTGAGCACCACTGATATAGAAACATAGGTTTTTCAGAAAACTGTTGAGATTTAGGAGACATGTAGAATCGGCTTCAGGTCTTATTTAATGGGTTCAAGAGAGGTGATGATAAGGACAAAGTATTACTCCAGAGGGCCTACTGGATCCACACACTAACAGACAGAGCACCCGAAGGGTCTCAATGAGGAGCTTCATTTGAGCTGTTTTTTTGTGAATGTCAAATTGGCACAATCAAAATCGTGTGTTAATAGTGCAATGTGTCTAAAGGCCTCCTTCCCATGTTTTTATGCGTAATGTTGCACTTAAAAAAAAAATTGTATTTGTCATAATGTACTTTTCAATCTCATGAGTCACTTGCCTGCTAGGTTGACTAACCTTCCAGGCACCTGATAGGCCCTGCAGTGGCCTGAATAGAGTTGGCTCTGTGTGATCATCTTACAATATTGTATCTGTAATTGTGTTGGTATTTCACATGGCATCTGTCCTTTCCTGGCACCCTATGAACAATATCCAGTCTTCATTGTTAGCTTTCAAGGTGATGACAGTTGGCACCTGTATTAATATGGACCTGATTGCATCACTACACTGTCTATACCTCACTTCCTGTCAGTGGTGGAAAAAGTACTCAAGTTCTTTACTTAAGTAAAAGTACCAATACTGCAGTATAGAAATACTCTGCTACAAGTAAAAGTCCAGACTTAAAAATTGACTTGAGTAAAAGTACAAAGGTATTGGCATCAAAATGTACTTAAAGTACCAAAAGTAAAAGTACGAAAATGTTTGAAAATAGCAGATCTACAAGCTCACAACAACAAATACCTCAAAATTGTACTTAAGTACATTACTTGAGTAAATGGACTTAGTTACTTTCCACCACTGCTTCCTGTTGTCTTGAGGAAGACCTGTTTAGGTTGAAACGCGTCCGTCGCTCTGTCCATGGAAAGGTAAATAAATGTGAAAAGGCCTTTCACTGTGTTGGCTGTTTTCTCAGTATCCTGCTGACATTGAACAATGAAGATAGAAGAAAGTGATCTATGCCACCCCAGGGCTCTAAACTTCATGTTTCCCTTCTACATGACATTATCTTTGCCAAAAATAGCTGATCTACAAGCTCACAATGTGTTGACGTGTTGCAACATGCGCTAATGTTCGCTCCATAATAGGGATGCTATGGGTTAATTTGGTTAATCACTTTCCCCCCAGCAAAATAGTAGATCTAGTAGATCTGCTATTTTTGGCAAAGGGATTTGGGGCCCTATTTTTGCCAGTGCCTTACCCACTATCCCTAAACTTATTTTCCTTTTTTTTAAAACTATTTTTAAAAACATTTTCAAATAGTTCATATAGTTCAATTGTTTCAAATGTGTGATGCCTCGTCTGGCTTCATCATTTATATGTGCATCTGCTTACATCTGTGTATTCTGCTATTTTCAGCTATGAGTTGTGATTGTTGACTGGACAATTCTAAATATGTTCATTCGTAGGTCGAGAAAGAGCAGAAATTGATGTCACGCGTCTTTATTAAAATGGTGAGTTTTGATTACGTATGTATATTACATCTCCACAGTCTTTCCTTCCATGTAGTCACCTTTCCCCTTCAGGTTTTCCGGCTCCCCTCTGGGATCAGCCATGGTATAGTTTGAGGTACAGTTATAGGGGCAGCCATATATAGCTGAATGGCTAGAGACAGTGTTGTCTCTAGTCGTCGACTAAAACTATGATGAAAAGTGTTTGTCAACTACCTTTCTTCACTGACGAAAACTAAATAAAAACTAAGCTATGATGACTAAAACTAAGACTAAATATATTGACAATTTCGTCAACAAATAAAAACTAGACTAAAATGTTAGTGAGGGATCTAGTGGAGAAGAGATCCAGTAGAACTAAAAGACAAGTCTTTTTATGCTTGGTTGCGCTCAGGTGTTAAACTCTGAAAATAGCAGATCTACAAGCTCACAACGTGTCGTGCTACGACGCGTTGTGAGCTTGTAGATCGGCCATTTTCAGCATATAACCAAGTGTAAAATCAGCCATTACGACGCCCATCAAGGCACCGCCAACATACATTTTAGTCGACTAAATCAACTGTAGATTTAGTCGACTATAATCTTATGATATTTAGTCGACTAAATCAACTGTAGATCTAGTCGACTATAATCTTATGATATTTAGTCGACTAAATCAACTGTAGATTTAGTCGACTATAATCTTATGATATTAAGTCGACTAAATCAACTGTAGATTTAGTCGACTATAATCTTATGATATTTAGTCGACTAAATCAACTGTAGATTTAGTCGACTATAATCTTATGATATTTAGTCGACTAAATCAACTGTAGATCTAGTCGACTATAATCTTATGATATTTAGTCGACTAAATCAACTGTAGATTTAGTCGACTATAATCTTATGATATTTAGTCGACTAAATCAACTGTAGATTTAGTCGACTATAATCTTATGATATTTAGTCGACTAAATCAACTGTAGATCTAGTCGACTATAATCTTATGATATTTAGTCGACTAAATCAACTGTAGATTTAGTCGACTATAATCTTATGATATTTAGTCGACTAAATCAACTGTAGATTTAGTCGACTATAATCTTATGATATTTAGTCGACTAAATCAACTGTAGATCTAGTCGACTATAATCTTATGATATTTAGTCGACTAAATCAACTGTAGATTTAGTCGACTATAATCTTATGATATTTAGTCGACTAAAACTAGACTAACAGTAAAACATTTCATATGACTAAAATATGACTAAAACTAAATGGAATTTGATTCAAAAGACTATGACTAAAACGTAATCAAAATGTGCTGTCAAAATCAACACTGGTTAGAGAGCCCGCCTAGCCGAAGGTCCCGGGTACGACTCCAGGCCTCAGCAATGTGTCAGAGGTATCCATGAGCAGGCTCACTGCTCCTAATAGTTATAGGATAGATTAAAGGGATAGTTCACCCCTAAAAATACTTTCTATAGATTAGTCACCCCATGGAGACTTGAATTCATGGATATTTTTTAGTTTTTGTCACATTCCTAAGCCAGTCATTTGATGACCAACGGACCGGTAGGCAGCGGTTCCGGTAGGAGACACAAAGGAGACTCTTTGTGGAACCGCTGCCGGTCATCAAATGTATTGGCTTGAAGGAATGAGACAAAAACCAAAACATATCCATCAATTCAAGTGGCCGAAATGTATAAAAGACTGAAGTGCTTAATGTATATTTTGTAAACAAAATCTACAAAGTAACTAGTGACTAAAGTTTTCAAATACATTTTGTGGAGTTTAAGTATAATATTTGGATCTGACATGTAGTGGAGTAGAAGTAAAAGTATTGGAAATTGGATATACTCAACTCAAGTAAAGTACAAATACCTCAAAATTGTACTTAAATACAGTACTTAAGTAAATGTACTTAGTTACTGTCCACCACTGCCATTGGTGCAACAGGCTATATAAATATTGCATTTATATAGTGCCTTTATCAATAATGCTTTACAATGTACACACACACACACACACACACACGGGAACCTTCAGAGTACAATGGACCACAAAGGGCTTTTAGTATTATCCTTTTACCATAACTGTTTTGTTTTTTAAACTGTACTGTTTCCAAACATGCTAATAAAGTATTCAATCAATTGCTTCCATACAATGGTACCATGATAAATTATTAGTTTATTTTTCCCCATATATAATTGTAATCAATCAATAATGTATTCATAATATAATAGGTTCCATAAAATCAAGCAGCTTTGTCTCCACTGATGTGATGCCATCATAAACAGTACTGTAGCTTGTAACAGTGGACCCACAATGGCAGCATCTCTATTCACCTCACCTCATTATTAGCTCAGATACACCACTCTATTTAACATTATTCCTGATGATTTGTTTGTGATTTTCATTCTACTGCAGAGATGGAAAGATGAGTTCATATCCTGGGATCCCTCTGAGTTCTGTGGAATCCAGCGTGTCTCTGTACCCAGTGAATGGCTGTGGAAGCCTGATATCAACATCGATGAGAGGTGGGAATACACATGTACTGTAGGCCATGCTGTACACGCCACAATCAGACTATGACTAAAACAATCAGACTATGACTAAAAAACCTGCTGTCAAAATCAACACTTTCTATGGAGGTCAGAATGAGCTCAAATGAAGCATAGCGTTAGTTCACGCAACTGAAAAAGCTCAAGCTAAAAAGCTGACCTATTTTTTTTTGTTTGTTTTCCTCTCACACAGGTATTTTTCAGATATTAATAACAGGATTTGCACAGATAAAAGAAATACAATACAAAATATAAATGAAATTAAAAAGACAAAAATAACATGGGACAAGAAACAAAACAGAGGCATACATAACAGAACAACAACATACATAACTTAACTAAACAAAACGACAAACAAGCAACATGAGGCTGATGATGGCACACACCCGAAGGGCAAAACGAACAGCATCACAATCTAATATAATATAAAGGCATACAGCAGGTACTACCACGGGGGGCAACACAACAATTATATTCACTCAATTCAGCTCATCGAGTAGCCCAAGAATAACTATATAGGTCGCAGTAAAACTCCTCAAAACATTTATTTATTTATTTTGGCACAGTCCTTTTTTTTACTGAGAGGATGGCTTGAGAGGCTTGCGACTGCCTCAACAGCCTAGCAAGTCATTTGTGTGGCTTATCCCCTATTTCAAAATAAATCTGTCTGTAGTTTAGTAGTTGGGAGCAGACTTGCTTTGTAATAATTGAATTATACTCGTACCTTAGCTTTATGATTCTACCCAATAGTTCTGGTGAGGGTGTAGCTAAATAATCTTTGTCCAGTTGAATCAAGGCGGCCTCTATACTTTTGAGGGATTGAACCTACGTTTGGCTGATGAAAAAGCAATTATATGTCCTCTCATGACTGCCTTAAAAGATTGCCATAGCACTGTATCATCAACCTCACCATTGTCATTTGTGGTTAAGAAAAAGGAGATATGACCCTCCATTTCTTTAAAAAATGATTAATCTTTCAAAAGTAGGGGGTCAAATCGCCATGCCTTAGCATTTCGGTTGTCCAAATCGCGAAATTGCAAATCCAATGTAACTGGGCTATGGTCTGAAATCAATATTGGATGATAAGTGCTATCAATTACAGCAGGTATAAGTTTAGAATCTAAGAAGAAGTAATCAATGCGACTTGAGGTTTTGTGTACCGGACTAAAGAAAGAATACTCTCTTCCTGTGGGGTTAACCAGTCTCCAAACATCCACAATATTTGAGTTATTCAACAAAGTGTTCAAAAGACATCCAGCCTTTGACTGCTGTGAGGAAAGAGGCAAGCTTTTGTCAAGAGCAGCGTTCATAGCACAGTTAGCATCACCAGCTATCAGAACCTTGGTATGATGTATATCGGGAATTAGATTAAAACGTTTTTTTGGAAAAGTCTGGGCAATCAAAATTAGGGCCATAAATATTCACCAGGGTCACAGGCAGAGACGCTAGGTGACCAGTAAGAATTAGGTATCTACCATCCGGATCAGTTATCGTAGTAGTTTGGGTGAATGGAATATTTTTCTTGAACAGTATCGCTACTCCTCTAGCCTTAGCTCCAAAGTTAGCATGATATGCCTGACCTAGCCAGTTAGCACGAATAATTGATTGCACATTGTGTTTGGCATGCGTTTCTTGCAGGAAGATAATATCCGGCTGTATGGATTTAAGATGAGCTAAAACTTTTGCCCTCTTCACTGGATTGCCCAATCCCTTTACATTCCAGCTGACAAACCTAAGAGCCCTGTTGGGTAACCTGTTTAAAAAGCTGATCTATGAGGATGCATATTTATAATGTTATGCTATTGATGTTACACAAATGTGAAATCTGTAAGTGTGTGTGTGTGTGTGTGTGTGTGTGTGTGTGTGTGTGTGTGTGTGTGTGTGTGTGTGTGTGTGTGTTCGTTCCAGGTTAGAGGATTATGCTGCTCTAGACCCCTATGTCCGCCTTTACTCTGATGGGAGAGTTATTGTTAAGAAAGCGGAAATGATCATCAGCACCTGCAGAATGAACGTCTACAAGTTCCCCTTCGACACTCAGTCCTGCAACCTCACGTTTGCCTCTGGGATATACAGATGTGAGGGAGTCAACTATTTGTCATTTAGTGTGTGTGCGTGCGTTAGAGGATTGATTTGATTGTATTAAGGATCCCCATTAGCTGGTGCCATAGCAAACCAGCTAGCCTTGCTGGGGTCCACAAATAAATGTAGTACAGTTGCAAATACAAAATTATTAAATGTCAGTACTCAACACACAATACATAATGAAAACTAACAAATAAGATAAGATAAGAAATTACATGTGAGCAAACAGTAAAGAAACAGTAAACAAAAAGAACAAACAAAAATATGTTACAGTGTTAAATACAATTTAAGATTATTTTAAGTTAATTTACTGTAAATGCAGCAGAGGTTTCGAGGCAGGTTATTCCAAAGAGTCAATAATCTAAAAAAAATAAAATCTCCTTCAACGCGTTGGATTTTGGACCAGGCAATTCAAGCTGCCCATTACTCTGGAACCTCTAGTGTAATCATGCACAGTATTACTATAAACATCTGTTTATGTATAAAAAACAGGAGTTTTACTGCTCATGACAAGACAACCTATTCTCAACTGTAAGCCAAGAGAGACAGGCATGCATACGTCTCATATTGGACCTTAGTGAGCAGCCCAGTACTAACCGTGCTGCCCTGTTCTGGACAAGCTGGAGCTTCCTGAGGTCACCACTGGCAGCAGATGACCACATCGTAGAGCAATAGTCAAGATGACATAAAACTAAACTTTGAACTATCTGACATAAAAGGGGACGGGCAACAGAAGAAGCACATTCCCTGGAAATACCAATTGCTCTTCCCATTTTCAAAACAATATAATTAATATGGTGAGACCAAGACAGAGTGCAATCCAGCATCACACCAAGGAGTTTAGTACTTTCAACTTGTTGAACTGCCAAATTACACAAGTTTAAATGAAGTTTTTGGCTTGTAGATAACCTGCGCCTTGTTCTAAGCAAAGGTGGATGATTGAATTATGGTAATTTTGATCTGATTCATTTGACTGCCTGGAGTCTGGATTACCTCTGTGTTTCCTTCTGTTCCTTTACCAGCCGATGAACTGGACCTCAAATCAATCTATAGCGCAGATTTCACCAGAAAACGATCCATGAGCGTGATGTGGGGCGAGTATGAGTGGGAGTTTGAAGACTTTACATACGTCCTACTCAACCAGACCGACTACAAACACCAGCGGATTGTCTACACGGTATGTATTGTTCATAAAGGCTAGGACGTTTTCTACGCTTTAATGCGAACTGGTACCGTTGCCTTTGTCAAATCTGAACTGTCTCTAGGCTGACCTAACATCTTCTCCTAGATCACTGTGAAGAGGAAGGCTGTCCTCTACATTGTCAACTTCCTGTTGCCCGTCTTGTTCTTCCTGTGTCTAGACATGGCGTCTTTCCTGATCTCGGAAAGCGGTGGAGAGAAGCTGAGCTTCAAGGTCACCGTGCTGCTGGCCGTCACAGTTTTACAACTAATTCTCAACGACATCCTGCCCGCCACGTCCAACAGAATGCCAATCATAGGTAACACTCATAGGATATGTTTTTATCTGTGTTGGATTATCATTTATACACAGTATGAATGGATAATGTATTTAGAAGTCATGGTTGCAATCATCAACTTTGCCTCCTGCTCACAGCGATGTACTGCATGGGGACCTTTTCTCTGATGCTGCTAAGTCTGTTTGAGACGGTTGTGGTCACGTATCTGTTGGAAAAAGACTCTGTCCCCCAGAAGACAGAGACAAACAAAGACCACAACCTGAATGAGGACAAAACCAAAAGCTACTGCTGTGACAGAGGTGAGACATTACATCACAGAGACAAAAGCAATTATGATTTAAGGCATTTAGGCTAGCTGACACTCTTATCCGGAGTGACTTACAAAGTCCAAGATCAAAGTAAATTACATGAACCGTAGTCACCAAATAACAGGGCAAATGGTTACATGAGTAAAGTGCAAAGTACAAAATGTAGTACTTCAAGGAAACTAGGATATCAGGTAAACGTTAGACTTAGCATAAGTCTAAACCACATGCTATCTAATTAACTTATAATGTGGTCTACTCATCAATCCTCTGTATGTGTCATTTCAGAGAAGAGAAGCAAGGGGAGTCTGTGCTTTTACAATGTCCCTGATAATGATGGTGAAAGAGAGACGATGCATGAGCTTCAGAGTGTGGCTGAAGAGGTTAGTATTATGTCACCATTGTATATGTACGCTTCACCATGTATCTAATGTGTTTGTAGAATAATATGCACTTTAATACATTCATGAATCGTCGTGTGTGTCCCAAAAATATACTCTAAATATTATAATCTAATCTAATCTAATCTTAATGTGTGTTTCAGGACAATAATCTCAAAGGGGAATCTCATGGATTCCAGGTGATCCTTGATGAGTTGAGAGATCTGGAGAAGAACCTGCATTTGTTCTTTAAGAGCAAGGAAGATGGAGGCAGCCCTGGTTACTGGACCAGAATGGCCACAAGAATCAACAAAGCGTTCTCCATTTTCTATGTAACAACAGTCATCGTGTTTCTGACTCTCATCTTTAGAGCATGGAGTCCTGAATACTGAAACAAGATTCTCTGTTAAATGTTGAACACTTTTAACTGCATAAAAAGGTTGAACACAGGCCTGCAGCCTGCTTATAGTCTTTCCTACAGTATGCAGCATGTACAAGTACATGTTTGCAAATCTTTGAATATAGTTTTTTGAAGCGAACATTTTAAACTAAAATCTTTACTTCTGGGGGGTTCCTGGAACAACATATTTTGAGATGGGGGATTTAGAAGACATTTGTCCCCAGAAGCAAATATTTGAGATAAAATGTAATAAATATATATTCAAAGATTTGCAAAAAAATTCACGATGAAAAATAAATAAATAGCTGATTTACAAGCTCATAGCCGAGTGCTGCGCTATGAGCTTGTAGATCTGCTATTTTTGAATAGCCAAAGTATGAGATAATGGTTCAAATCTAAAATGACAGATGCGTTCTCGGTCTTAATGGGTTCCTTGTCAGTCTATTGCTAGATTATCATGTCTGCTGACCTCCTCAGTAAGTACTGTTCAGTGTCTTAGTGTAGTGTTATGTAGTGGAGTCTGGACTAGTCTGTCGTAGTCCATTCTACAGTATAGCGTAGTTGATCAGCTCCTTGGTTCCATTGACGTTGAGGGTTCAGATGTTCTTCTGGCACCAGAGTGTAGTAGTGTGGATGCTTTTATAAGTCTTTTATTCATCATCCTGACAGATGCTGAGCTCCCGAACATGATCAAAACACATGCACAAAGTCCCCAATATGTATAGCCTAATGCTTCCTCAGGTTAAGATGTAATGCTTTCAAAATGCTTTCTCAGGTTTGATGTAGGCCTACATGTTCACGTGGTATGTGTTCACGTGGTATGTGTTCACGTGGTATGTGTTCATGTGGTGTTCACGTGGTATGTGTTCACGTGGTATGTGTTCATGTGGTGTTCACGTGGTATGTGTTCACGTGGTATGTGTTCACGTCTCTTAAATTAAACTTTTTGCCAGTCTATGTCACACAAAAATAGCAAAAAATAGCAGATCTACAAGCTCAAAAAGTGTCGCGCTGCGACGCGTTTTGAATTGGAATCCTTTAAAGTAACATTTGTATTTAATTTCAAATGCATTTAGTTATACTTATGTTAACTTTATGAACTTAAATACAAATACATTGGACATAAAAAAGACATTAGAAATTTTATACTAGTCATTAAGCTACTAATATAGACTGAAATGTAACAGCTGAAATCAATAACATATCAGTATTCCGTTAACCTGCGGGCCGCATTAAGTGAAGGTGGGGGCCGCATGTGGCCCCCGGGCCACCAGTTGCCCATGTATGCTCTGGACCTTCATCAAGAGTGTCTACTTTTTGTCATGATCGCTTCAGTTGTCACTGTCCAACGCACCTGCATCTGAACAAAGTGGATGTGCCAATATTTCCTTTGCATAGACGCCCACAATATAACAGAAAATGACCTTAGCATAGAGCCCTCCCCGAGGGACTCCGGTCAACCGGTTCAAGTGGTTAAAGATGACGACGGTACTGCATGTAAGGCACGTAATGCACATGTGAATGCATTGTATTGATTAACTCATTAGCCAGCACTTACAGAACCCAACCATGCACTCAGTAACCTACCAGATCTCTCACACACATGCAACCGCAAACGCACACACATTCATAATCCTCTTCTCTCCATATATGCGTCAGGACTAAGTGACTAGAAAACACCAGCTTCTTCCCAACAGACGAATCCAGAACACTGCGGTGTGCATTCTGACACCGCAGTCAATATTGCGCCAGGGGAGCGCTCTGTGGATTCGTCTATAACTGTGACAGCATTGATGGACACATAACCTCATTCTCCTCCAAATACACGTACATGTGTACGTACACACACACACACACACACACACACACACACACACACACACACACACAATATATAGTGTTTTGTATTTGTTGTTGATATATGTATCGTATTGTGTTATGTTTATACTATGCTGATGAATTGAATACATAGGACCACAATGGAAACAAGTCGATGTCTGACTGTGCCTTGTGCCGTTTACATTTCTGACTAATAAAGTATTCAATCAAACAAAAGTGGATGCACTAAACACAATGTTGTTGTATGTTCCACACAGTGACAATAAAAAGCTTATCTTATCCTACCTTATTACAGTCTCCAGTCCAACAACTACATTGAAATAACTATATGTTTTATAGAGTATTACTGCATATAAAAGAATACTACCATTACCATGTATAAAATATCATTCCTGTAGGCACTCGTCATTGTTGATAATCCGGCCGTTGGAGTTGTGTGGCTATACAGCCATGTGTGTACAGAGATATAGATATATAGATATATAGATATGGATATATAAAGTGTGTGTGCGTGTGCATGTGAGAGGGAGATTAAGCAAAATTATGCAGTTTTTTCCCCACCTAAATTTGGGATTATTGACTTTCACAATTGCTTTTGTGGAGGCTCATGGTGTTAAATAAACGTCTTTTTATTATTATTGTACATCATTAAGCCACATTAAGTGCCCTTTTGTGGACAATTAGGTTGAATTAATCCATTACAATGTTTAATAGCTGGAGATTGTATTCTCCTTTCCACCAATGCTGCATGTCATTGTGCCCCCAACAATGTTTTTAGACTCAGTTAAACATTCTTCTGCTTTGATTGAGCAGTTTCCACATTAGTAAGTTTAGGATGTCTGCATGAAGGGAGTTTAAAGCCCAAGTCCACACCAATGCAACCAATTTCAACTTGCAACTACTTGCAACCACTTATCAACATATAGGCTATCCCAAGATTTCACTGACCTGCAACGGGTCAATTCAGACGGCTGCAATTTTTTTGCTACTGGTTGCAAATGCAAGTTTGGATTTTTCCATATGTACTTTTAGTTTGTTTAGATTTTTTCTCTAATTCAGTTAATTAGTTCTGAAGCAGATGTGCTACTTTTTATTATTTTTAGTGTTAGTTTTAGTTTTTTTTTATACTTTCGGCCCTTTTCAATCCTGCACCAAATAAAAAAGATAAGTCAGGTGCAGGATTGAAAAGGGCCAGAGTAAGTATTGTCACCTGATTCGAATGCTATCAATGCATTGAATGGGAGATTATCACGTTGTATCAGAGCTTTGAATGGGCGAAGTAGGCGACCTACTACCTACCCGCGATTTATCAGACCATTCATTTGGGTGTTATCAAGACATACTGACCTACCAACTGACATGACTTAATAGTTCAGTTTAGGTTTCGCTTTTGGTTTGGGACCATGACGGAGGCGCGCAGTCACAGGCGAACTGTCACCCCGTGAAGGACCACCGAGGGAGCTAAGGCGACCGAGTTGCCGTCCTGAACGGTGTGACGTTCGCCTGTGCCTACTCAGCGCCGTTCGAGTTATGTACCGATAGGCACAGAATCGTAAATATTGTTGTGGGGACTGCTCCGCCTCCAAGTAGGTCAGTAGCTCCTAAATGAATGGTCTGATAAATCGCGGGTAGGTAGTAGGTCGCCTACTTCGCCCATTCAAAGCTCTGATACAACGTGATAATCTCCCATTCAATGCATTGATAGCATTCGAAGCCGGTGGTATTGTCTAATAAAAGATCAAGAAAAGATTGACGAAATTGACGAAAACGAAAACTAAGGGCATTTTGTCTATCAAATCAGTTTGTTTTAGTTAGTTTTGTAAACAACACAGTTTCAGTTAGTTATTGTTTTATGTTTTTATTTATTTCAGTTAAAGAAAAAGTTTTTTCAATTTTAGTTTTCATTATTTTGTTAGTTAGTTAACTATAATAACATTGGTTGCAACTAGTTTGCTTTGGTGTGGAGTTAACAGTCAGTGTAGCTCAGTTTCTGGCAAACCAGAATTGCATGCAGTGGTGGCAAAAGTACTCAAATGTTTTACTTAAGTAAAAGTATCAATACTGCAATGTAGAAATACTCCGTTACGAGCAAAAGTCTGGTATTCAAAATTGACTTTAGTAAAAGTACAAAAGAATTGGCATCAAAATATACTTACCAAAAGTAAAAGTCTGCATTATGCAGAATGTCCCATTTCAAGTTTTCAAAAAACAATAAAAACCTTTTGAAAATAGCAGATCTACAAGCTCACATCGCGTCGCGATGCGACGCGTTGTGAGCTTGTAGATCTGCTATTTTCAAATAGCCGAAATATATATAGAGAGGTTAATGTATGTTTTGTAATAAAAATCTAAATCTACGAAGTAACTAGTAACTAAAGTGTTCAAATAATTGTAGTGAAGTAAAAGTGCAATATTTTCCTCAGAGATGTTGAGTAGAAAAAAGTGGAAATACTCCACTAAAGTAAAAAAATACCTCAAAATTGTACTTAAGTACAGTACTTAAGTAAATGTACTTAGTTACTTTCCACCACTGATTGCATGTACAGTGCCATCATGCAATCTTAATGAGACCATAATGATGTCCATTAAGGAAGTGACCTCTGCTTTCACATGACCATTACGCTCAACACCATTGAAACATGGTTATCATTAACCCATTTAATCCAGGAAAGCATCTCTGTCAATTTTAGATTTCTTTGGGCGATTCAAAAATAGCAGATCTACAAGCTCATAGCGCTATGAGCAGCTTGTAGATCTGCTATTTTTGAAAAATCTTGAACATTTGTGCAAATCTTTGAATATATATATATTTTTGTAACTGTCAAATGTCTCAACAAATGTCTTCATTTTTCTGAAAAAATATTGTTGCTATAATATCAGTGATGCTCGAACAGCCAGAATTATTTGTTTTTTGGCCGCCGGTCCCGCCAAAATGTTGTTTCTTCAAAGATTTGACTTAAAAAATATATGTATTCAACACAAATGTTCAAGATTTTTCAAAAATTGTACATCTACAAGCTCGTAGTGCAGCACGCTACGAGCTTGTAGATCTGCTATTTTTGAATAGCCATAGTATTACAAAATTATGGTAATAGCTAAAAATCTAAAATGACACAGATGCATTCCCAGATTGAATGGGTTAATTCTTCCCTGCCCTCTTCTACTCGGTACAGAGAGCTGTGGGATCTATAAACGCAGCAACCGTTTACATGCTAGCTCAGAGGAGAAACACACAACCGTTACATGCTAGCTCAGAGGAGAAACACACAATCATACTCACTTACTGACTTATAATGCTTGTTCTTTTAATGTTCCTGCTCATCCTCACAGGTAAGACATTTATGAATAACATGCATGCATGCAGTGTTTATTTATTTGCTTATTTTAAAAGGATCCCCCATTAGCTGATGCCATGGCAATCAGCTAGTCTTACTGGGGTCCACAAAAAACATATTACAAAACACATACAAAACAACTGCAACATGAAATTGTATTATTTCACATTAAAGTTACATCAATATCAATATAAAAACAGATTAAAACATAAACACTGGTACGAAATTACACAATATTGCAATTTTGCAAATTATTACTTCAACTATGGTCATCTGCATTCCAGTAAATGCCTCTTATAGGATTATTATTACATTATTTTGACAAATGTCAAGTGCTAAATTATTCTAATAAACTATGGCTCTATAAATGACTGCTTCTTTTTTTTCCATTGAGTTTGTCTTTCAACAATATGAGCATTAACAGCATATCTTGTATTGTGAGTCAGCAGTGACTGAATTTATTTGTTCTGTGTTTCGTTTTTGGCCTAAAACTATTTCCCAAACATTGTGATGTAAGTGATGTCCAGCGTTGTCAAATCAATCATGATTTAACCACTTAAATCATAATGAATTTTATTTATAATGCACTTTACATTTGTGAAAATCTCAAAGCGTTAAAAGTGCTACTTGAAGCTTTTATACTTAATAGGAAATTAAAACAAATGTTTTACTTGGTCCGCTCTTTCTGACCCCCCTTCACCAAATCTCTTTGCAGACAATTAGCAGATCTACAAGCTCACAATGCATTGAGCTGTGATGCATTGTGAGCTTGTTGATCAGCTATTTTTCGCTAAATGTACACCCCAGAGGAGAGAAGCTACAGGTTTGAAGTGGTTAATTTGGTTAAGTTATTCATTTGTTGTTGTTAATGTGTTTATTGAATCAGTAGCTCTGCAAAAAGACTCCCAGTATAACATGGTCTGCTTTGTTCAGAGGGAGACATTTCCTTGATGAATTCCACCGGTTTGGATAGTGTGTTTAACTACATGAACCCTATTAGGGCAGATTTATAAAATAGCAGATCTACAAGCACACAATACGAGCCACATATTTAGTGTCGGGAAAAAAGAGGCGACCTAGTATGGACCCTTGGGGGACTCCAGTCAAATGACTATAATAGAGTTTACGGGACCTATCTTCTGCCCTGTGCTATCAGAATTAAATCAATGCAGACTAAATCGTAGCAAGCTATCCATACTAAACTAAATGTCCCTGGTGCCAGCCGGCTCAGCAGATTCATATACTGCAGCACCCATGCCACCCATGACATCAACCCAGACCCCAGCCAATGACCTGATGCCACTTACAGAAGGAGGTGAGTAGACATGCGTTTGAATGACAGTCAAGCTATTGTAGCGTCCCGGGCGGCTAGAGTCAAGGAAGGTAAATTAAGGAAGGACGCGACGAGCATGCGCCATGACGCTCCTGGGTGGAACACTCGGACCAGAAGTTCGATGAAATATATTATTGCAGTGAATGAGACTGGACAAACACTATTTCTGAACGATCGCGACCTTTGTCATATAATCGGTTCAGGAGTATAAAAGAAGACATATCACCAGTTGTTTTGTGATTTGGTTGTCAGACTGGCAGTGATGGACAGTCTTGCGATACTTTGGCACGTTCATAAACTTACTTTGTGCTCTTTAGATACCTCTATACAATTATACAGTGTACATATAGAAAAGCAACACCTCTATCAGGGTTCCCACACATTTTTAACAACGAATTTTCAAAACGTTTCGGTAACTTTTCTAAAGTATTTTACCCCATTTCCAGGACTCTAGAAATCATACAGTGCAATAATGAGACTCTTAAACCAGTGTGCCATCAATGCCCCAAGACAGACTCGAGCGAAGGTTGTCACGTGACAAAAAGAACAGATCTACAAGCTAACAACGTATCGAGTAACACTGCATTTCACCCGTCTTTCACGTAATGTTAGACACAAACATGTATTTTGTTGCTGTCGGGCAGAAACCTCTTATCTCCGTAGTTTAACCACCCAGTGCAGCGAATCTGCCGGCTGGGAATGTTGGATAGAGAAAAAAAAGGGTAAATAAAGGGTGTCTCTTCCTTCATTTACCTTCCTTGGCTAGAGTGGTGAACTCCATTTCCCAGCATGCACCGGAGCGCTAAAGACTACGGTTATTGTTATGTGTCGTGTTATAATTTGGATATGTGAATGTGTTTTGGGGTTGTGTTGTGGGACTCTATGTGTAATGTTATGTTGTTTTTGACCAGTTCCTCTCCCCTTTCTGGAAGCTGGCTCCCTCGTGGGGGCTACCCTGGATGGGGTGGACGGTGGAGGAGGTGATGATGAAGGTGAGTAGAGCTGACTTTTTTTTTTCAGGCTTGTAGATCTTCGATTTTCGCATAAGAATTGAATAAGTGTGGAAAAACCCTTTGGTTTGTGATCAGATTGACTGCTTAATGAACAGTAAAGGCAATAGGATTAGTTAAACCTAGCAGTTAGCCTGGTCCGGACCAGGCTAACTGCTAGGTTTAAACTTATCCGGGGTGAATTCATGGGTAATCCTGGATAAATTAAGCCAGGATAGCTGTTAAATCCAGGCTTAACCCCTAATTCTGCTTTCGTGAAATAGGCCGCAGGAAGGGGTGTGCGAACTGTGCGGCCGCACAGGGCCCCGCGCTTGGGGGAGCCCCGCAAAAAATGATAATAATAATAATAATTAATTAACAGAATCACATTTATTAAGAGTTATAAAAATAAATAACCGCAAATAACCACCAAAACTCGGAAATATCCGCACAAAACCGCCCAAAAATCTCTCGCGCACGCGACTTCGCACAGGGCCCCGCATTTCTCCCAGACGGCTCTGGCCCCAGGTCTATGAAAACAAGCCCATCTGGGATGTAAGCCAGAAGAGAGGGAGAGAGAGAGAGAATATTAAATTGAAGGCAAGACAACAGTTACTGAAGGCCTGAACCATGTAGAATTGATTGACTTAACTAGAACAGTCCTCCTCAGAGCACAGGTCTCCACCACGCCGGGTTGTCTACCCAGGGCCCGCAAACTTTGGAAGGCAGTCATAAACACTTGGAATGGAATGGGCAAAGAATGTTAACTAATCTTCTTAAAGTAGAATCTGAAAATGGCAATGAGAGTTGATAAAACATAAAGTTTATATTATTAATAGGCTATGTTAAACTTTTTATTATTCTATATTCTCATTTGTTATTCAAATAAAAGTTACTAATAATAAAATACACCACACCTATATTAAAATTGGCTTAAGGGAGGACAGGCGGGCGGTTGGACCACGCCGTTACACTCATGTCACCATGACTCAGCCATAACCATATACTAAGGAGTTCCAAAAGCAGCTACGCCCAAATATGGAGTGTGTTGTCAATGTGTCATCATGGCATCAGGCACAAACAAATCACTCATCTCCATATATGGCCACAAAAGGGGCCATGCCCATTATTAACATATACTAATGACATCAGGAATCTCGATTTATGACCATGAAAAGAGGACTGACAGATACAAAGATCTCAATATATGGCCATATCAGTTGGATATGGCCATATACCCCCCCCCCCCATCTGAAAATGGTTTGTGCCAGGGACCCCCCTCAGGAGTGTTAAAAAGTTATTCAAAAATCCTCAAAAATAGCAGATGTGCGAGCTTGTATATCTGCTATTTTTGAGAACCAATGTTCTAAATCCTGAGTTTTCTGAAACACTTTTTATGTTTCTATATATATATATATATATATATATATATATATATATATATATATATATATATATATATATATATATATATATATATATATATATATATATATATATATACACATACATACATACATACATACATACATACATACACACACACACATATAAACAAAAAAAGCATTTCAGAACACTCGTATAGCTAAAATCAAATCAAAATGACACTGACACAATGAAAGATGCTTCCTCAGTTTTAATGGGTTAAATGGCCTGTCTTGGTTTAAAGCCCACTCACCACGACAAGGTGCAGGCCGAGAGTGGGACCCCCCCCTTCCCCTCTGTGGGGAAGGGGGGGGGGGTTGCAGATCAATGATGGGGACACGACAAGTATCTCTGACGAGACAACATGAAACATATATTGCAAACATGAGCAAAGAGATATTACATAATACAATATATTACAAACATAAGTGTATTTCGTGTATCATCATCATCAGATGTCCAGCTCAGTGACGTGCAGCATGGTGGTCTGTACAGGATACATGGGTGATTATGTGATCAGCAGTCTGCTCGTTGAACAGACAGACAGAGGTTGAACAGACAGACAGAGGTTGAACAGACAGACAGAGGTTGAACAGACAGACAGGGGTCGAACAGACAGACAGGGGTCACAGACAGGGGTCGAACAGTCGGAAAGACAGACAGTGGTCGGACAGACGGACAGACAGGGGTCGGACAGACAGACAGAGGTTGAACAGACAGACAGAGGTTGAGGTTTTTTTTTTTTTTTGGTCTTTTTTATTGTGCTCCTTTTCCTCTAAGCACCTTAACGTCCATTGTCTATCATGCACAGTATAAGTATAACATGCACAGTATACAATACATTGCTGCTATGCTCAGGCACCTTAGTTTAGTTTTATTTAGTTTTTTTTAGTTTTTATTATCTCAGGTAATTTGTAAATATGTAGATAACTTGTCTGGCCTTCTGTTGCTCTCTTGTTTTGATCTCCTTCCCACTTACCCCCCACCCTCTTCCTCTTCTTCTTCTCCCCCCCCCCCTCTTCTTTCTATGGAAACTAACGTTGCGATGGGAACGATGTACAAAAAAGAATTTCACCCACTTTTTTACCTTGTAAACCTGTGATGTGACAATAAAACTGATTCTGATTCTGAACAGACAGACAGGGGTCGAACAGACAGACAGGGGTCACAGACAGGGGTCGAACAGAGAGACAGAGGTCGAACAGACAGACAGAAAGACAGAGGTTGAACAGACAGACAGAGGTCGGACAGTCGGAAAGACAGACAGTGGTCGGACAGACGGACAGAGGTTGAACAGACAGACAGACAGACAGAGGTTGAACAGACAGACAGACAGAGGTTGAACAGACAGACAGACAGAGGTTGAAAAGACAGACAGAGGTTGAACAGACAGACAGAGGTCGGACAGTCGGTCGGACAGACGGACAGACAGGGGTCGGACAGACAGACAGAGGTTGAACAGACAGACAGACAGAGGTTGAACAGACAGACAGAGGTTGAACAGACAGACAGACAGACAGACAGAGGTCAAACAGACAGACAGAGGTCGAACAGACAGACAGGGGTCAAACAGACAGACAGACAGAGGTTGAACAGACAGACAGACAGACAGGGGTCGAACAGACAGACAGAGGTCGAACAGACAGACAGACAGGGGTCGGACAGACAGACAGGGGTCGGACGGACGGACAGGGGTCGGACAGACAGACAGACAGGGGTTGAACAGACAGACAGACAGAGGTTGGACAGACAGACAGAGGTTGAACAGACAGACAGACAGACAGACAGACAGAGGTTGAACAGACAGACAGAGGTTGAACAGACAGACAGACAGAGGTTGGACAGACAGACAGACAGACAGACAGACAGAGGTTGAACAGACAGACAGACAGACAGAGGTTGGACAGACAGACAGAGGTTGAACAGACAGACAGACAGACAGAGGTTGAACAGACAGACAGAGGTTGAACAGACAGACAGACGTGGGTTTTCAGCCTGAGGTGAAAGCTGGGCAGTGACTCTGCTGTCCTGACATCAGTGGGGAGTTCATTCCACCACTGTGGGGCCAGAACAGAAAAAAGCAGTTGATTAGTTACTACGTAGGCAGATTTAAAATAACTCATGATTTACGTACACATCAGAACTTGATTTACACACACAGAGACCTTTTGGTAGAGGTTTGGATTGTCATTGGATTGCCATGATGTAACTCCAAATGTGGGCGAGAAATGAAAAATAGTTGCTCCATTGATCATTCAAAATGTTGGAACACATCAACATGTTCTTGATCTTCTTCGAGCAAGAAATTAAACTTTTAAATGAAAAACGATTAAAATGTAGCAGCGTCATGTGACTAGTGTGAACGAACGCCCCCCCCCCCCCCCCCCCCCCAATTGACCAGGTCCATGCCCGGATTTACAGAGGCCTATGTCTAAAAACATATTGAATGCAAATTCAAACACACACTCTCTCTCTCTCACACACACAAAATAACAGCCACAACACTACCAACATAGTCGTACTACAACCTGAAAAAAACGACCTCGTAGATTCAACCTGAAAACAAAAAGTACACTATACCAACATAGTCGATTCCACAACCTGAAAAAAAAGCAGCAGAGCAACATCTTTAACCACATCAGCACGCATACGTGGTGTTGGATGCATGGACCAGCATCCAACACCAACACCGCAGCATCCAACAAACTGCAGCATGAAGCAGCTGCAGCATCCAGCAAAGGAAAAGGAAAAATTAGGCCTGTCACAATTATTACATAATCACAATAGTTTTTGGGGGATAATAGTCATAATCATCATAATCGTTTCCATGCTGAAAATGTTTCATATATTTTCAAACATAAAAAAAAAACAAATGGAAATAGCCGATCTACAAGCTCAAAACACGTCACGATGTGGCACGTTTTGAGCTCGTAGATCGCCCATTTCCACTATTCATGTTTTTTTTTAAGTATAGTAATTGAATTATGCAATATATCTGCATCATATCGGCCCTGTGCAGCTTTTGTTTACGAAGTCTAAAAAAAAACAGAGAAAGTTTTATTCATAATGTTAGTGCGACGCAATTAAACGGTTAAATCGCAATTATTTGAGCGATAATTAATGGTCAAGTTAAACGTCATAATGGTGACAGGCCTAAAGAGGTTCCTACTTTGAGCTGTCTTCAGAGGAAACCCCCGGCGGGCCGAGGTCTTTGGCGGAGACCACCAGTGGAGACCGCCGTGAGGCGACCAGAATTCTGATCACTCAGCGATCGAGCCACAGTGGAGGTCCACCGAAGACCAGGGTCAACAGCACGGCGGAATCCCCCCCCAGGCAGACAAATCCATGGATAGAGAGAGATTCTCCATCTCTAAGGGCATCCTCGGGTTGAGCCTTCCAGCGGTGTCGGGGAGGGTGTTATACACTGTAGGTGACAGTGGTGGAAAAAGTACTCAATTGCTTTACTTAAGTAAAAAATACCAATACTGCAATGTAGAAGTACTCCGTTACAAGTAAAAGTCCGGAATTAAACATTTACTTGAGTAAAAGTACAAAAGTATTGGCATCAAAATGCACTTTAAGTACCAAAAGTAAAAGTACTAGGCTATTTGAAAATAGCAGATCTACAAGCTCATTTGTGAGCTTGTAGATCGGCTATTTTCAAATAGCCTAGGTATAAAATAAGGCTAAAGTGGTTAATGTGTGTTTTATAATATAAAAATGTGTATCTGAAAAGTAACTAGTAACTAAAGTTTTCAAATAATTGTAGTGGAGTAAAAGTACAATATTTGCCTCTGAGATGTAGTGGAGTAGAAGTAAAAGTATTGGAAATTGGATATACTCAAGTAAAGTACAAATACCTTAAAACTGTACTTAAGTGCAGTGCTTAAGTAAATGTACTTACTTACTTTCCACCACTGGTAGGTGAGAACCTCAGTCTTCTGGGCATTTATGGCACAAGAACAATCTCCGCACAGTCTGTGTCTCCACTCTGAGAGAGAGAGAAAGAAAGAAAGAAAGAAAGAAAGAAAGAAAGAAAGAAAGAAAGAAAGAAAGAAAGAAAGAAAGAAAGAAAGAAATAAAGAACTGTCACAACATACAGCCTAGTATTTCAAATCAAACTTTATTTATAGAGCACATTTAAAACAACACAAGCTGAACCAAAGTGCTGCACAAGGTTGAGACAAACAAAGCATCAACAGACACCTGTCGGCGCACAGACACATATGTGCATAAAGTTAAAACACATTACGCCAAGTGTCATTTTCAGATTTCTTTGGCTATTCAAAAATAGCAGATATACAAGCTCATAGCGCGGCACTCGGTGAAAAATCGTTGCGCGTTGTGAGCTTGTAGATCGGCTACTTTTGCTGAAGGTTCCCCCCAGAAGAGGGATGCTGGGGGTTCAAGTGGTTAACAAAAGCGCTTAAAGCGGCATTAAGTCTTAAGCTTTTGATCATCTTGGAGAGCAACCACAGCGCCACTAGGGGGCGTCAACAAAGTAGGCTACTCAACATTATTTGTAATTTGTATTTTCCATTGCTTCTAAAAGCAGATGAGATATTGACTCAACAAACTCTATTGTGCGGCCATTTAGATTTATCAAAATATTTTCAACATTGCGTTTTTACATTTTCTCAAACTTTTGTATTACTGTAACTTATGCCATAATACTGCCATAACAGTAGAACAGAAGTTACACAATACGATGATAATGCCTAGATTGAGCATCGAGTAGTAGAACAGTGGTTCCCAAACTCCCAAAATTATTTTGGGGGTCCCCAGATGATTAGCTTAATGTGCATTATACAACAGGTAGTTCCGACCAAGCAATCTGATTGGTTGAAATAGCTTTCTAGCCGTGCTTCAAACCAGCATCATAGCACGGGCCTAATCACATTAATAAATCACTCCGCACTGCAGTCCGCACCTGATTAGACCATATATGGCACAGCTGTGCTGTGACGTCACGCTGTCCCACGGTAGGAAAACAAACAGCACGGCGAAAATACCTGGCGAATAGCCGATCTACAAGTTCACAACGTGTCGCCATCGCGACGGGTTGTCAGCTTGTAGATCAGTTATTTTGGCCACGTGACACGGTCATACGACGGAGCATATAGCCTACTGGAATTCATTCCACTGCAAGCATTGATAGCTCAGCTGTCTTGATGAGACGGTGCTTCAGGCTCATAGCACTGCTACAGGGACTATTTAATGTCTCAGTGAAAAACTTTTCTCTTTACAGGGAAACGGATAATAGCGACACATTTTTATTATGAATTGCTCCACAATATGAATACATTTGGATGTGTTTTGTTGGTAACTGTTGTATAATCGCAATATTACACTCGAGGGTGTGCTTTACCTTACATTATTGGCACTTCTGTGATGCTGGCGGAACTCGGCTTCGCCTCGTTCCTGACCGCATCACAGGCGTGCCAATAATGACGGTAAAGCACACCCTCTTGTGTAATATTGCTTAAACATCACACTCAACAGTAAACAAACCGACATACAGTATAAGTGTATGCAGGGTATTGGCACATTTTCTAAAGTTACAATTTAAGGACTTTTAAGACCTTTTTAATACCTCTAAAATGACAAATACAAATGAGCTAATAAACCATTACTGCGTCATAAGTAGCCAACTATACTATTTAAAAAACGGTCAAACATTGGGCCAAATTGTCAAATATCACCTAAGAAAGGCAAACATTTTAAAAATAGCAGATCTACAGATCTGCTATTTTTGCTACTTCTGTGTGACATAGAATGGCAAAGTACAGCATTAATTTACAAAAGAAGTTATAAGAGGTGTCTGCCCGACAATATATGCAATGTGTCCCTCTGGAGTGAGTGTGGAAATAATAGTGTCCCTCTCCATCATCAAAGTTGCCATCCCTGCATGCTGTAGGTTATACTGTAAGTCAGGGCTACTCAACTTAAGATGGCTCAGGGGCCACTCAGCAAAATACCAAAAGTCCAAGGGGCCGCAAGCTAAAAATGACGGTCCTACACTACGGCCCACACACTACGCATTGTTATTGTTATAAGAAAATGTACATTTTGACATCATATTCTTTTCACTGTACCCGTTTATTTTGTGTGTATGTCCAGTGGCATCAGTTCAGCAAAAGCTAAGGTATGACAAGGTTAGGGTTGCCAACTCCCAGAGATTGAAATAAGGGACACCTACCCTGGGCGCGCGGCAAAGCCGCGCGGCCGGAAAAAAATGGGGGTCAAACCCCCAAAAAAAAACCGAAATGCATAGAAAACTATGCATTATACCTGTAACAATTGATGTTTGTTTTTGAATTTTTTTTTAGCAACCCATATATTTGAACGGAAATGTATATTTTTATCCTGTGCTTAATTCTTTTTTTTCTTCTTTTTTTTTTTGACCATGAGGGGCCGCCAAGACGCTGCGTTGGGGCCGCATGCGGCCCGCGGGCCGCGGGTTGAGTAGCGCTGCTGTAAGTGGTTAATGTATGTTGTGTAATAATAATCAAAATCTACAAAGTAACTAGCAACTAAAGTTTTCAAATAAATGTAGTGGAGTAGAAGTAAAATAGCCTGTGTGTCTCTGAGATGTAGTGGAGTAGAAGTCAAAGTATTGCAAATTGGAAATACTACAGTAGAGTAAAAGCTCCTAAAAACGTACAGTACTTGAGTACATGTACTTAGTTACTTTACACCACTGACTAGGCCTGCATAGCCTGTGTCAGTGTCAGCATCACAAACAAACACAGCTCAATACAACACATATATTCACTTCAAATCACACAATGCTTCATCCTGACAAGTTGTAGCTTTTTACCAAGTCAAATAAGAGTGAAATTACACACAATTTCATCAATTCCTTAATGCTAAGGAGTTAATTAGCTATGCCAGTGTCTCAAAGTGGGGTCCGGGGACCCCCAGGGGTCCTTGAAGGGGTTCCAGGGGGTTCCCAGCCAAATGATTGATATATAGGAATATGAACCAAATGAACCCTTATGTGTCTGTAACTCTGAGAGCGTACAAATGGAACCAAAAGGACCCTAACTACCTAATTTTAACCTAATTAAAATGGTTGAGAATCACTGCTATGGCCGTAAAAATCTTCCTTTATGGGGGGGGTCCCTGGTATATCTTTTAAAACGGGGGTCCGGGGGCTAATATGCAGTGGTGTAAAGTAACTAAGTACATTAAAGCTGTTAGGATTTAGAATACATTTGGTAGGATCCCCAGAAGCAAAGATTTGAGTTAAAACATGTTCGCTTTAAAACATATATATATATTAAAAGCTATAATATCAGTGGTTCTCAAACTTTCCTCATGTCAAAGGACCCCCACAGTGATATGTACTTGCCACCTGGCCATCAGCGCCCCATTATAACTTTCTGATTTCACTGTGAGTGCTGCTACTGCAGTGGTTCTCTTCTCAAACATGTTTGGCGCAGGGCACCCCTGTCAACAACTGTTTCATCCACGACGGCACCCCTGAATGACATTGTTACTTTACAGCACCTTTTACATGCATGTCATATTACGGTACGTAAATATGTAAATCTTTCTCCCTAAGATACAGAGTAGCCTGTAAGTCACGAGGAAAACCGTTTCCATTATAGGACGGATTGAAAATAACTTTCTATTTGACGTTTAACCCCAGCATCCCCATTCTGATGGGAAACATTCGCCAAAAAATAGCAGATCTACAAGCTCACAATGCGTCACAGCTAGGGGTGTGCCGATACACTAATTTCACCAAACGATACGATACGATATTTGGCTCACAACTTCGATACGATTTCGATACGATACGCACTTTTTTTATTATGAAAAATATATGGGGGAGAAAAAAAGCCAATGCAAACAAATAATTCTGTTTTTGCATTATTCAGATATGCGAACTTGTAGCTTTTCAGCTACAATAGCCGTTTTGAATCCAAATAGGGCAATAGTGTGACACCTGACCCGAAAAAAAAACAACATGTCACCCTTTTCACCTCGGGGCTGTTTGCATGCCTGATTATTATTATTGTAATTATTATTATTTTGAAAACGATTTTTTTTTTCAAAACGATACATATCGTCATGAAAACGTATCGCGATATATCGTGGGACGATATATCGGCACACCCCGACGCGTTGTGAGCTTGTAGATCTGCTATTTTTTGGGCGAAGAGTTTAGGCGGTTTAGACTGAAAAAGAACGCACCGAGTACAGCGCAACTCAGGTCCGTTTTACAAAGTCAAAATGTGATCAAAGTATTCCGCGGTACCCCTGGACTTGAGTCACGGGTCACGGCACCCTAGGGTGCCATGACGGCACCCACTTTGAGAAACCCTGTACTACTGTACCTCCAGCTGCTCGTCCCGCAGTAGCTGCATCACCAGCGTGCGGAGGCGCAGCACCCTCGGCGGGACAGAGACTGAGGAGTGTGAACAGGTTGTAGAAACACCATGATGATGATCTGCACGTAGGTCAGCACGGAGTAGCGGGCGTGCCACGACCTGTTGCTCGCCATCTAGAGAGAGCAGAGAGAGGGTTTTATATGTTATTGAACCTTTATTTAACCCATTAAGACCGGGAACGCGTCTGTGTAACCACTTAAACCAGGGGTCTTCAACGTTTTCAGGCCAAGGACCCCCTAGCTGAGAGGGAGATGAAGCAGGGACCCCCTACTCTATATTGTATAAAATTGTGTTTCAGATTAAAGTTTTTTTTTTAACTTAGCCTGTTCTTTTCCCCCTCTACACCTATAGCCTCTTTGCCAAAAATAGCCAATCTACGAGCTCTCAACGCCTTGAGAGCTTGTAGATCTGCTATTTTCGGCTAATGTTCTCCTCAGAAAAGGAATTCTAGGGTTCAAGTGGTTAATGTTAAAAAAACTAAATCCTATCACACAAAGATTTGGCGGACCCCCTATAGTAGCTCTGAGGACCCCCTAGGGGTCCCGGACCCCCTGTTGAAGACCCCTGACTTAAACCATTATTTTATACTTTGGCTATTCAAAAATAGCAGATATACAAGCTCATTGCCGTGCTATGAGCTTGTAGATCTGCTATTTTTGTAAAAACCCTGTGAAAATGTGTGCAAATCTTTGAATATATTTCGTAAAGCGAATATTTGTAACTCATATCTTTGCTTCTGGGGAGGTCCCTGGAACAACACATTTTGAGATGGGGGGTCCGTGGCCAAATACATATCATTTTTGGTGGTCCTTGACAAACAAAAAAGTTTGAGAACCACTGGTATTATAGCAGCATAAGGAATGAGGATTTTTTTTTCTTTACTGGAGTATTTCCCATTTTCAATATTTTTACTTCTACTCCACTATACATCTCAGAGGCAAATATTGTACTTTTACTCCACTATAATTATTTGAAAACTTTAGTTACTAGTTACTTTGCAGATATACATGATTACATTATAAAACATACATTTTTACCACTTTAGCCCTATTTTATTTCATTATAAAACATACATTACCCACTTCAGCTCTATTCTATACTATAGGCTAATTGAAAATAGCAGATCTACAAGCTCACAGTGAGCTTGTAGATCTGCTATTTTCTAACATTTCAATACTTTACCTTTGGTACTTTAAGTACATTTTGATACCAATACTTTTACTCAAGTACATTTTTAATTCCAGACTTTTACTTGTAACAGAGTACTTCTTCTACATTGCAGTGTTGATACTTTTACTCAAGTAAAACATTTGAGTACTTTTTCCAATATTATGTGTCAATTTTGGGGTCCTAGACATGAAGACATTTTAGAACCACTGAGCTAAGCCATTGGTTCTCAAAGTGGGGTCCGGGGACCCCCAGGGGTCCTTGAGGGAGTTCCAGGGGGTCCCCAGCTAAATGATAGATAGTTAGGAACCAAATGGACCCTTATGGGTCTGTAACTGTGAGTGTACAAATGGAACCGGGTCCATTTGGTTCCATTTGTACACTCTCAAATTAACATTGATTTTACAATATAAATTGGGGTCCCAGAGATAGAAATGTCATTAAATGGGGGTCCGTAGCCTAAATGCATGTCAAACTGGGGGTCCTTGAAATGAAAATGGTTGAGAATCACTGCTATAGAGCCATAAACAATCTTCTCTTATGGGGGTCCGCGGGCTAACAAGTGTCAATTTGGGGGTCCTTGACATGAAAAGGTTTGAGACTAAGCTAACACACACCTGCAGTAAAACTCACCTGTTTGGTGGATGGAGAGATAATTTACTTCTGTTTCCACAGTCTGGTCACAAAGTGTGTTTTAACAGCTTGTTTTCACCAGCCTGGTGAACACTGACAACTTTACTCGACGTCTATGTGGAGTAACTTTATATTATGAGTTGTTTATGTCACTATAACAGTCTTTTATTACTTCTAAACAAGCTGCGCTTGTTAACAAACCGTGTGTCGTCTGTTTGCTGGTGTGTGTGTGTGTGTGTAGGGGGGGGGGGAGCACGCGCGACAATTGGAGTACTTGGCTGGAGGAGAGAGAATGACGTCACGCTCTGATCTCGCCGCAAAGGGCGGTGAGATCAAAGGGGCTCCTAATACGCTCGTTACCAGTGTTGCCATGTCTGCTTATAAATGAGCACTTTTTCTTTTTTTTTAAGTGTAGTCGCTTCATTGGGCTTAATTGCTTTCTAATGTTTTTTTTAAAACAGTGGTTCCCACATTTCTTTCATGTCAAGGACCCCCAGATTAATATATGTAATTATAAATATGTATTTGTCGCAGACCCACATCTGAAAATATGTGGTGCCAGGGACCCCCATACAAGATTTGTGTTGTTAAAATGTTTAAAAAATATTCTAAATGTTTTCATTTTTTTCCCAATATTTTTTTGAAAATAGCAGATCTACAAGCTCACAATGTGTCGTGATGTGACACATTGTCAGCTTGTAGATCTGCTATTTAAAGTAAGTCAGACTGCCAAGACAGCAACCAATGTTGCCATGTCTGCTAATTATAAGCGACTTTGGGCTTATCTTTCTGTGAAGTTGCTTGTAAATATTGGTTTCTTGGGCTTAGTTGCTCATTTGGGCTTGCCACACAATTTTTTATTTAAATTATTTTAACCAGTGGTTCTCAAATATTTTATATGTCATGGACCCCCAAATTAATATGTATTTGTCCCCTAACCCCCATCTGAAAATGTTTTGTGCCAGGGAGCCCCGTACTAGATTTGTGTTGTTTGAATGTTTCAAAAATCTTCCAAATATTCCACATTTTATTTCAAGATTTTTTGAAAATGGCAGATCTACAAGCTCAGAACGTGTCGCATTGCGATGCATTGTGAGCTTGTAGATCGACTATTTTCAATGTATACAGTATATTGGTTTAAAGTGCTCCTAATGGCCTTAGTTAGGCCTTAATGGCCCTAGTTGCCTCTTATGCGCTTGTTTTCCTAGACCTGGTTGCTTATGTCTCTCACAAAATATGGCCAGAAACGATACATGCCGCTGTTTAGATGCCTCAATAACATTATACAGTGTGCACATCGAAAAATTATTGATTGGAAAACAACCTGTGTTGTGTGTGCTTTTATATTCTTGAAGCGGTTCCAGTTTTGGCTCCATATATATATATATATATATATATATATATATATATATATATATATATATATATATATATATATATATATATATATATATATATATATATATATATATATATATATATATATATATATTATATATATGTATGTATGTATGTATGTATGTATGTATGTATGTATGTATGTATGTATGTATGTATGTATGTATGTATGTATGTATGTATGTATGTATGAATATATACATATATATATAAATATATATATAAATATATATAATGTTATCTTTAGGGTTAAGAATAACGTATATAATAGCTGCAGAGGACAGGATAAAATCTCCAAAGGACTGGATCGTGGAACGTATAAATGACCCGGACGAGGTGAAAAAAGGAAGTCTGCTGACCGGAGCCAATCAGACTGGATTCCAGAGAACAGGTGAGCACAATAGTGTTGAATGAGTCAATTCAAATATTAAGGATTTTAATGTTATATTATATTCTATACTATATTTAATAACTACCCTTTTTTTTTTTGCGGTTTTCAAATATGTGTTTACACAGAATCAAATGTTTTATGGTCATGATTCACCAGGAGCCTAGATGGCTTGGTTCCAGGCTTAAAATAATGTATATAAAAACATATTTTTCGGAAACCTCTATGGGCTGAATGAATGGGCTTTCTATATGTGGAACCACAAAATGGCTGCCACTGCTATGCTCTATCGGGCCTCTCAATGACCACAGCTAATGGATATTTTGTATGTGGTACATATTTGATTTTTTTTATCCATTCATAGTTGTGTTCACTCTTGTGTTCCAGGTATCAAACAGGTGTGTAGTTACCTTGACATTTTAATACACCTGAACATGAAAGAAGGCAACAGAATGTACATGGCAACACGACCCGTTCTAGACCACACCAAACCCACCGTGGTGTGGCTGGATGTGGCGCTCAACGCCATTTTAGACGTGGTAAGTGAACGTTGTGTTTTCAAGGCATTTCTAATTCTTCCCAATTGACACGGGACAATGAAGACAGAACAAATTAAGTGATGGCAGAGAGAGTAAATGCTGCACTTATTAAAGTGTAAATAGAGGACAGCTTGATGCCCTTATGTGACTGTTGAATTGATAATCCTACTATATAATTGGAGTAACCTCTGTCTGTCCGTCTTGGTTGGTGTCTTGGGTCGACCGGGTATGGGCTAGTAATGATAATAATAATAATAATACCTGAAATGTATTATTATTATATAGTGCTTTTCTAAGTACTCAAAGTCGCTTTAGTCAAAATTAACAAATTAAGCCCTGAGGTTACTTTCATAACCCCTCTGATGATATTTTATACTTCATCATATGTCAGTGAAAACAGCTGATCTGACATGTTTTGAGCTTGCATATGCTATTTTTTCTATATTTAAGAATGTTTGCCTATAATGGCATGCCCCAAATTGGAACACTACAGTTAAAGGGGTTAACCAGGGAGCCATGATATATATTTATTTGTTTGCATGAGGTCCGCTGTACTGTGTACTTATTGTATGTACAGCATGCACATGTGTTGCCTTTTCCGTATAGCGTGCATTTTTGTTTGCATCTGCTTATATCTGTGTGTGTGTGTGTGTGTGTGTATTTTCATCAGTTGTGATTGTTGGCTGGAAAATTGTCCTCTATGTATTCTTATTCATAGGTTGAGAAAGACCAGAAATTCATGTCATACCTGTGGATTGAAATGGTGAGTTCTGAATACGTATCGTTGGTGTTGGATGTATTTTCACAACTTTTGCTCAACAATGTCATATTTGCGAACGCGGGAGGAGGCGCCTCCGACCAAGTGGAGCTTACTATGTAACCCTGCTTGGGTTGTGTCTCTGTGTCTCTGTGTCTCCGTGTGCACTGCCTGTGTGCACTGCCTGTGTGCAGCTCCTCTGAGATAAGTAAATGTCCAATTTAGACGTACCATACATCAAATGAAAGGTCTTTGAAAACTGAACACACCTGTCAAGGTTGCGTTTAAGCCCGCCCCTTCCCCCGGAAGCCACGCCCCGGAGAAGGCTCCTAAAAACTCCCCATTGAAACCCCATGTTAAATGAAAAGTGCCCGATTCGCTCCGAAACTTTTTCTACCCCCCCTAAGTGGGGGTCTACGAACAAATACTTCGGGCTCGGATTTTGGCTCCGCCCCCCGGAAGTGGGTGAAACAGGCACTTCAAACACTTTGTTGAATTGTTCAAAAACATTCAAAGTTTTTTTTTGGTGAATTTGTATTTTTCTAAGATGCTCCTTTTAACGCAGAATTTTTTTCTATTTTTTATATATTTTTTTATTGGTTACTTTTTTTAAAATGATTTCTTTTCATTATTATTATTTTTTTGGCGTTCGCTTACCGCGTTCGCGCGTCTTACTTGTAATAATATACTGATGGTTAGAGGGGTAGAAATCCAGTATACAGTATGAAAAACAGAAGGAGGTCAGAAGGTAAATCTTACAGACTCAGCAATGTGTTTCGAGTAACTCTTCCTCAGGCAGCAATGATGTGAAATCATGTCAAATATATAGGGAAGGGTCATGATATACCAGTATTATATTTATATATTTGACATGATTTCACACACTTACCATTTCTAACTGGGGAAAAGTTAAGATTTTAAGCCAATTATTTGTCAATTTGTCTAAACAAAAAGGTAACATACTGTACCTGTTTGAAGGCCATAAAACTATTTTTGCATTAGGTATACAGTTGTATCCCTCCTCTATTGTTTTTGCATTGGGAACCCTCGGACTCTCTGAAAGCAAATGACATTTTCAGTGTAAATGTAAATATGCTGTCTTGATGACAGACAGACAGACAGACAGACAGACACGCACGCACGCACGCACGCACGCACGCACACACGCACACACACACACACACACAGACACACACACACACACACACACACACACACACACACACACACACACACACACACACACACACACACACACACACACACACACACACACACAGGATGCTGTGCACCCAAACTACTGTATGTGAAGACATGAGACTTGGGACCACAACTGGCGCTACAGATCCATAGCTTGTGTCAAAAATGCAAACAAACATCAGTTTTAAGATATACCTACCCACTGAGGAGAAAAATGCATAATAGCACTCACATAATACATCTGTGTCAACCTGTGTCAATGTGCGTGTGCGTGTGCGTGTGCGTGTGCATGTGCGTTGCGCGTGTGACATTTTCAGTGTAAATGTAAATATGCTGTCTTGATGCTCTGTTACAACTCAACAGCAACGTCAGGAATGTTGAACAATCTCTAACTCTCACAAGCCATTCTGCTACTCTCACATCTATTCTCCACCTCCCAAAAAAGAAACACAGTCCACAGAGCCACCTTGTGGCACCTAAATGCCATTACATCTCCCTCTTTTAGTTAAGTGTTACATTCCTTGGATCTGTCAAATAGAACCTGTGGCATCATTTAACTTGCCACATGTTTTACATTTACAACAACGTCAACAGGGCAGTATATTCTACCTGAAATCACTGCAATGCAAAGAATATATATGTTACATTTTCTGGCACATGCATTTAATCTCTCCTGCGACCCGTTGTGGGCTTGTAATGCACAGTTTTTGGCTAAGAGATTTGGTGTAGATGGAAGAAAATGTGGTCCAAGTACAGAGCCAACTCGGGTCCAGTTTACTTTGAAGAAAACATCACATGGATGCACCTGGGACGTATCATCAGTGTTGTAGCCTGGGGTCATCGGGTGTTTCGGGTCTCGCAACAACATACAGCCTCACCCAGGTGACCCAGCCAGGGTTGATCAAGCTCTGACTTACGTCCCAGTAGCTACCCACAGTCAGTCCTCTTAGGGAAAGACAGGGCCACTCAGTCCGCTTCTCCGGAACTACTCTGCCGGGGCTGGGGGAGAGGAGAGGCTCTGTGGATGGCCTCCTGGCCGGGGTCCTCCTTCGTCTCACCAGGTCCAGGACCTGAGCGTTGCACCAGACTCCCCCCGCTCCAAACAGTTCCTTCTCCAAACATTTCCACTCCTGCGTGATGGTTTCTTGGGCCGTGGTGGTACTGCAGGCTAGCCTGGTTCCAGACGAATCTGCCTTTGCAAAATTGCATCGCACTTTAGCCCTCGGCAGATTAGGTCTGGCCCCCCTCCATAGAGATTCCATTTCTCTCCCTCCGCAGTTGTGCGGAACCAACCAGGGCCCAGTATCCAAATGTGGGCGGGCTTATCACCTTATTTGGAGCAATGACGTACAAGGAAGCACTACTCTGATTGGTTCGTGAACAAGGAAGCACTGCTCTGATTGGTTTAGGTCTAACCAATAGAGTCCGTTTGGATCTTTTTGTAACCGCCCCTTGGAAAAAAATCTATCGTTGATAGGGACCAGACTAATATCCACGCAGTGTGTCGTGTGATATTGTCTGGCCACGCGAGGCTAACTGCAGGCTCCACTTGCGGCTTGCTTGAATGGCCCTCCTAAAGGCCTCGCTAACCCATACTGCTCCCGGATTCTAAGTATAGAAGGACTGAGTGGTCGACGAAAAGAACATAAAGTAATGATGTCTACGAGCTATCAATATGATTTGTTCTTCTACTGCAGAAATGGAAAAATGAGTTCATATCCTGGGATCCCTCTGAGTTCTGTGGAATTCAGCGTGTTTCTGTACCCAGTGGATGGCTGTGGAAACCTGATATCAACATCGATGAGAGGTGGGAATACGCACACATACACACGCACACGCACACATGCACATGCATGCACACGCGCACACACACACACACACACACACGTTGACACAGATGTATTACGTGAGTGCTATTATGCATTTTTCTCCTCAGTGGGTAGGTATATCTCAAAACTGATTTACGCATTTTTGACACAAGCTATGGATCACCAGTTGTGGTCCCAAGTCTCATGCCTTCACATACAGTAGTTTGGGTGCACAGCATCCTGGGTATGGATTAGTACATAATGTTATATGTGTTACACAACAAATGTGAAATGTTCTATACAAATCTGTCTGTCTGTCTGTCTGTCTGTCTGTCTGTCTGTCTTCCAGGTTAGAGGGTGGGGCTGCTGTCAGCCCTTATGTCCACATTAAATATGATGGGACAGTCTTTGTTAAGAACGATGACGTGGTCGTCAGCAGCTGTAGAATGAACGTCTACAAGTTCCCCTTCGACACTCAGTCCTGCAACCTCACGTTTGCCTCATTGATATACTTCAGTGAGTGACTCAACTGTTTGTGTTTATTTATTTTGTATTTATTTTGGTATTATAGTTTTGTATTGTTCATACCGACAGCAGTTTACAGGGTATGCCGTACTTCAGGGGGAAAGAAACACACTCTCCCACCCCTACCCGACAGTGACACATGGGAGAAAAAAATGAAAAAGAGAAATAAGAATAAGATTAACACCCTACATACATACAGTACATGCATACACATACATGCTTCCGTACACAAAAACATATATATATGCATACTGTTTGTGTTTAAATGAGTTTGTGCATGCATGTGTGTGAACGGGTGGGTGGTAAAATCATGTAACTTCATGTTCATTCTCATTCATTTCATTTGTCTGCCTGGAGTCTGGATTACCTCCGTGTTTTCTTCTGTTCCTTCCTTTACCAGCTGAAGAACTAGAGCTCAAAGCAGCCTTTGACAAAGAATTCACCAGATTTCTAACCACGATGGTGATGTGGGGCAAGCATGAGTGGGAGTTTGACAACTTTACATACATCAAACTCAACGGGACCACCTACAAACCCCAGCATAGGATTGTTTACACTGTAGGTATTGTTCATAAACGCTACGATGTTTTCTAGCAAACTGCTACAGTTGCATTTTTCAAACCTGAACTGCCTCTAGGCTGACCTTCTAACATCTCCTCCTAGATCACAATGAAGAGGAAGGCCATCCTCTACATTGTCAACTTCCTGTTGCCCGTCTTGTTCTTCTTGTGTCTAGACATGGCGTCTTTCCTGATCTCGGACAGCGGTACGAAGCTGGGCTTTAAGATCACCGTGCTGCTGGCCGTCACAGTTTTACAACTACTTCTCAACGACATCCTGCCCGCCACGTCCAACAGAATGCCAATCATAGGTAGGCTAATGCTCTTGGGATTAGGGCTGGCCCTGAATATATTTATATATATTATATATATATATATATATATTTATATATTTATTCAAAACCGATCTGACTTTTAATCATAAATTAAATAAAATACTTGAAAGCATGAAAGCTCTCCTATTGAATGTCCCAACCCATGTCTTAAATGTTTACAAAGTTTGGAGACAATCAAACTACTGGTGTGCCGTGAGGAGGCGAACGGATAAACACTGGACGCCTTGCAGATTCTAAATGTAAGATAAGATAATACTGTAAGTGATTAATTGATTGAGATCTGAACGTCAACATAACAAACCCTTGGATGTTTGGGGCCAGCCCTAAAAGGGATACATATTGATCATTTGTTTTATCTACATTTGTATCATTCATAGAATCATATACACAGTATGAGTACAGATGACAATGTAGGCTATTTCTAATGATGTCCTGCTCATAGCAACCTACTGCATTGGGAGTTTTGCTCTGATGCTGCTAAGTCTGTTGGAGGCTATTCTGGTGACGTATCTGTTGGAAAAAGACTCTGTCCCCCAGAAGACAGAGACAGACAAAGACCACAACCTGAAGGAGGACGAGACCAAAGGCTACAGCTGTGACAGAGGTGAGACAATCACAATTATAATGTAGGCATTTAGCAGAGGCTCTTATCCAAAGTAATGCAACAAAGTGCACGATCAAAGTAAATGACATGAACCCTAATCAACAAACAATGTTAATAACGCTTTTAACATTTGTGGTGATGCAAAGAATACAGTATGTATGTCTATCTAAATAATGTAAAATACAGTATATGAACAAGTAACAAACATACTGTACATCTATCACAATAGAAGACAAAAGGGATGCAAGAAAGGGGAGCATGGTAGAGTTTGAAAAATATACTTTTTAGACTGTGGCAAAAAAAGTCTAGAGTGAATCTGCGGTCCTGATTTTGATTTAGAGATTGAATAAAGACAGAGACGTATTATGAAGATGCTCGTCTGCGGGTAGGTCGATGTCAAAATGAGAGAGGTGCATTTTCCGGGAATGAGCTGATAAGTTTGTCCAGCTCTTCAAGGAAGTCTCCAAGTGAACCTGCATGGATAGAGCACAATGATGGAAAGAGGGTCTGGTTGTGTAATTGAGGTGGCATGGAATTCAAATCATGTGGAAAGTGAAAGATGAGAAAGATTACACACACAGAACACGGAAGATAAACCTTTAGCACATTGATTAGCAATGCTCTCTAGGGAAGTCTCAATGGACCCTTCGCTAAGCCCCACCCACTCCACTCTGTGACTGGTGGTGCGAAGTTAGTCACACCCAGGCCTGGCAGCGCCTGGCAAACTTTGCTTCTCACCCATTGACTTTCATGTTAAATGATGGCTTTTCACCTTAAAAATAATCGATCATTTCAGGAGCAAGAGCTTCAAAATCTCTTCTAAATCTAGTCAACAAGGCCTGCAGTAGGCTATGCACTGGACAAATGTGCATGACATTATTTCAATAAACTAAAAACATGGGAAATGTTAGAGGGAGTAATAGCCATGGATACATGACGGTCGACTGTCACGACCGTCATGGATGAACTTCAACCTGGTGTTTGCACTTTCTCCATTTATGGCCCTACATCTACATAAACGTTCATATTTCAAATATAAAGTGCTTATCCCATGGCCACGGATGTTACATTTATGTACGGGCTCTCAGAAGTACCCGTATCATCCGTATTGTTCAATAAAAAGCATTTTAATCTGATCGGTGGCCATTTCTCCATGCACTTTCAACTGAGCGACCCTATCGGTTTGTAGGTGTATTGCACTCTGATACATTATGAGAAAATGGCCACTGATCGGATTAAAATGCTTTTTATTGAACAATACAGAATATACGGGTACTTTTGAGAGTCCCGTGCATAATTTCAACATCCGTGGCCATGGGGTAAGCACTTTATATTTGAAATCTGAACGTTTATATAGATGTACAGACCGTAAATGGAGAAAGTGCAAACACCAGGTTAAAGTTGATCCATGACTGTAACAGGAGTTTATGTACCGCAGGGTAAGACTGCCAGGAGGCAGGAGCAGTTAATAAATAGACGAACAAATGAATTAATATACTTTAACGTGCGGAATCCGAAACAGGCAGCGCTGTGATTCTGAATTTTGTTACGATTACAGTGATTAGTAGCCTATTATTGACACCACCTGGGCGAGTGAGTCGTATCGTGTAACTTTCCTGAAGAAGCTGTATATGTGTTCAACAACACAGCCATTCAGCCTTGTAGTTTAAGTGCAGATTTCAGCTTGGGAAAAGCAGCTTCAAACGGGTTTGGGTACGTGGTTCATAGTCACCATTGCGTTATCGTGGTATTCCTATTCTTGCTATTATGTTGCAAATGATTGTGTGTGTGCGGGCGACATAACATTGACAGCTATGGCAGGTGACGAAAGTTTGCCAGACCTATGCCAGGCTAACAACGGTTGCTAAGCTGGCATTGGACAATCGCTTTTGGGGTGGGGTTTAGCGAAGGGTCCATTAGAGCAAGAAAATGCAGAGACTGGAGAGAGGCATGGGCTGAAATCAAAATTCCTTGATTACATTTGAGGAATTTCTGTGACAAGGAAAGTTGCGTGTGAATGGGCACCAAGAAGAGTAAAGAACGAGAGTGATAAAACACATTGTAGCAAAAGAGATACAAACGTAAGCTTTTTTTTCTTTGAGAGAATGTTGAAAGGCGATATGTTATTACACCAGACCAGAGACAATATTTTTACAGGCTCAATTTGTGTTGAAGCATAATGTCTTGTCCATTTTTTTATTTCTTAATTCAATCGTGTTCTAAATTCTCAGCCGTGAATATTCTGAATTATATAAATCATAATGTGGTATAATCATCAATCATACTGTGTGTGTCATTTCAGAGAAGAGATGCAAGTGGTGTCCTCCATGCTTTTATAAAGTCCCTGATGATGATGGGGTTGATAATGATGATGATAGAGACACAACGCATCAGCCTCTGAGTGCAGCGGAAGAGGTTGGCATGATGTCACCATGTGTGTAGTGTATGAATGTAGAAGAAAAGAATAACCTTTGGACAAATAATTTTAGACCCAAAATGTTTGGCCCAAAAAGCAATTGTCAAATATACCACTCTTAGACAAGTCATCATCCACTTATACATACTAATATCAATCTAATGTGTGTTTCAGGACAATAGTCTCAAAGGGGAATCTCGTGGACTCCAGGTGATCCTGGATGAGTTGAGAGATCTGGAGAAGAACCTGGTTTTGTTCTTTAAGAGCAAGGAAGATGGAGGCAGGCCTGGTTACTGGACCAGAATGGCCACAAGAATCAACAAAGCTTTCTTCATTGCCTATGTAACAACAGTCATCGTGTTCCTGGCCATCATCTTTAATGAATGGAGGCCTGAATAATACTAAAACAAGACAAAATGCTGCAGCTATTGTTGCTTTTCTGTTGAATGTTGAACACAGATAAAGCAGTACTGTGCAGCATGCAACCAGTGGTCTTATTTTAGTGCCATCTGCTGGTAGCTCCAGTCATAGGGAAGGACTGGTAAAAAATGAATGCTGTCGGATCCTAGAATGCTCATACATTCACTTTCTCTACGTTATGGTTAGTGTGTTAGTGTAGTGTAGTCTGGTTTAGACTATTGCAGTCTATTCTATATTCTATAATGTAGTGTAGTGTTGTGTAGTGTGGTAGTGTCACTAGTCAGACATTTTCACTAACCCGTGCACACTTGTAACCGACTTTTTGTTGCATATTATTTAGCCTTCTGCCTGGTTTCTACAATTGAGTCTTGTATTTAGCCTTCGTATATGGTGCTTGTGTGATTTCACAATTCATAGTGTTGTTTGTGATTATTGTCTATTGAGGATAGATTGCCATGGTATAATAGAAATGTATTTTTTGTTTTATTAACAGTTTGCAAAACATAGATATTGACAATATCACCAAATATCATCAAATAGGCATAGATATTGATAATTTCACAACATCTTTACAGAATGGTCAGTATGATACCAGTATCATGGTCAGTAAGTATCATGTCAGTATCATGGTCAGTATCAACTATACAGTTTAATCTTCAGGTTTTTTTGTGTACGTGTTGTTGTTGTTTTACCTCATTTTTACCTCATTAAGCAACATTAAGCATCTGTTTGTGGGCAATTCTGTTATATTCATTCCGTACAAAATAAATAGCTGGAGATGTTATTCTTTTTTCCACTATTGCTGCGTTTCATGGAGCCCTGTGCCCAAAAACTATGTTTTAGTTAAAGGAGAATTCCGGACAAATTAAGTGTTATCTTTGATGTCTCGTTACTCACCTACCGACGTAAAAAGTGGCGTTCTTTTTTTCCATAGATTCCCCTGTCGTCATTTTTTAAACCCCCTCCGTTGTCATAATGGGAGCAACCAGTGTTAAATCGTTCGCCATTAACGGTAGCCTCGCAGGAAGTTTCAGCGCATGTTTGACTATCATGAGACTCTACAATGAATAGTAGTAGAGAAAAAAATAACTTTGCATCGGTTATAATAGACGAATTTCCCTGACCCACGCGCTCCCATTATGACAACGGAGGGGGTTTAAAAAATGACGACAGGGGAATCTATGGAAAAAAAGAACGCCACTTTTTACGTCGGTAGGTGAGTGACGAGACATCAAAGATAACACTTAATTTGTCCGGAATTCTCCTTTAAATATTGTTATGCTTTGATTAAGCAATTTCTGCATTAAACATGTTAGGATGTCTGCATTAAGGGAGTTTAATAGCTCATTTTCTGGCCAACAGTGCAATCTTGCACTTGTACCAAATCATGTAAATCTAATGAGAGTGACCGTAATGACGTCAGGAAGTGACCTGTTTTCATATGACGTCCATTATTGAAATGATTATGACATGTCATTTATTCTGCCCCACCTCTACTGGAAATCAGAGCCGGGACCTGGCTGTCTATAAACGCAGTAACAGTTACATGCAGCTTACAGTAGAAACACACACACACACACACACACACTCGTTACAATGCTTGTTCATTTCATGTTCCTGCTCATCTTCACAGGTAAGACCTATTCATGACTTGTGTTCTGTGTTTAGTTTAAAATGCTAAAACAATTTCCCAAACATAGTTTAATGCTCAGTCTAACTTTGTAAAATCAATCATTTTTGTATTGTCTGTTAATAATCTGTATATGTCAGTGAAGACAGAGGAAAGAAAGATTTCATTCGGCACGTAGATATGAAGCTTTTCGTTTGCTGTTCAGGTTTTTATTGGATATGTACTGTATTGCTACAATAAGAAAGTGCTTGCAGTGATGTGGTTTGTTCAGAGGGAAACATTTTCTTAATACATTGAATTTTGTTCAGCTGTTTAACCCCATGAACACTGGTTCCTATTCTGGGGTGAACATTTGGTGAAAAATATTTAGTGCAGGGAGGAGTATAGGGGTCTAGTATAGATCCCTGGGGGACTCCAGTCAATATACTGTATAGGGTTTATGTATTTAGATGACAGCTGGATATCTGTGTGTGTGTGTGTGTGTGTGTGTGTGTGTGTGTGTGTGTGTGTGTGTGTGTGTGTGTGTGTGTGTGTGTGTGTGTGTGTGTCTTGAAACTGTGAAATATACTTAAATCAAGCATTCCACCATATTCTGAGTATTTATGTTTAGCTCTTTTAGACAATAGTAGCCAGCTATCCATACTAAACTAAATGTCCCTGATGCCAGGTTCAGCAGATTCATTAACCGCAGCACCCATGACACCCATGCAATCAAGTACAACCCAGACCCCACCCAATGACCTGGATCCAACTGCAGGAGGTGAGTACCTAAAATCACTGAAATGCTAAGAATATATACATGACATTTTCTGGTACATGCATTTCTCTCCTGCGACCCGTTGTGGGCTTGTAATGCACTATTTTTGGTGTCAACGGAAAAAAATGTGGTCCAGGTACAGAGCCAACTCAGGTCCAGTTTACTAAGTAAAGAACAAAGTAATGATGTCTACGAGCTATCAATATGATTTGTTCTTCTACTGCAGAATTGGACAAATGAGTTCATATCCTGGGATCCCTCTGAATTCTGTGGAATTCAGTGTGTTTCTGTACCCAGTGGATGGCTGTGGAAACCTGATATCACCATCGATGAGGTGGGAATACGCACACACGCACATGCAAACATGCACACACACACACATACACACAGTGTGGTAGTTTCTGCATCAGAGCACCACAACAATCATTATTTGAATGTCACACAGGTGTTGAAAACTAGCACTCGTGCTATACACTTTGAACAATGCATCTGGTTTGTCCAATGTGATTGTGAAATCCATGTCAAATAAATAAACATAAAATAAACATTTCCACAGTGACCTCTGGTCACTGTCAATGTTCTGTGATGTACAGCACGTGCCTCACTGTCAAGAATGCACACTTGCTAGGTACTATGGACACAAACAGAAACAACAAACTACAACCTTTAAAGTTATTTATTCAAGAAAACCATAACAAACAAATCACAGTCATATCTCTCACCGTGGCTCTGCTCTGGAAACTAAAAGAGTCAAAATTGGGTTCAGGACATTTTATAGGTTTGCCAGGAGGCACACCTGCAACCACTGATTGGGGCCAAATTGGGCCAAACCATCTCCTTGTCTGTGGACAAGGTTATGTCAAAGAGGGACACTGGACATTGAAAGCAAATTAAAGTCTAAATTAAATGTACATAATGTATTTTGTGCCGGTTTATTGCTAGTGAACAGAATTAGTGACAGTATCATAAATCAACCTCTCTGTTTTTCATTTATTTTTTGTGAAAGTGTAAAAAAAAGCTGAAAAAGCACGATCTCCTCCATTAGAAGGGCGTGTTTTCAATAAAGGAGGTGAGTACCTAAAATCACTGAAATGCTAAGAATATATACATGACATTTTCTGGTACATGCATTTCTCTCCTGCGACCCGTTGTGGGCTTGTAATGCACTATTTTTGGTGTCAACGGAAAAAAATGTGGTCCAGGTACAGAGCCAACTCAGGTCCAGTTTACTAAGTAAAGAACAAAGTAATGATGTCTACGAGCTATCAATATGATTTGTTCTTCTACTGCAGAATTGGACAAATGAGTTCATATCCTGGGATCCCTCTGAATTCTGTGGAATTCAGTGTGTTTCTGTACCCAGTGGATGGCTGTGGAAACCTGATATCACCATCGATGAGGTGGGAATACGCACACAAATTGTTTATTGCTCTCCAATGAATCATCACCTTACCGTGGTGGAGAGGTTTGTGTGCCCCAATGAACCTGGGAGCTGTGTTGTCGGGAGCCTAGTGCTCCTGGTAGGGTCTCCCATGGCAAAGTGGTCTCGGGGGAGGGGCCAGACTAAGAATGGTTCACCAAACACTTCATGGACAATTCAAGACGAAGTGATGCGACCCGGCCCGGAGGAAGCCCGGGGCCCTCCTCTGGAGCCAGGCCCGGAGGAAGGGCTCGTCAGCGAGCGCCTGGTGGCCGGGCTAACCACGGAGCCCGGCCGGGCACAGCCCGAAGAAGGAACGTGGGCAGATCTTCGCCGCCACGTGGGCCCACCACCCGCGATCGGAACCAGTGGGGTCGGGTGCACTGTCAGATGGGTGGCAGTGACAGCAGAGGTTCCAGACGGACCAATCAGGGGCAGCAGAGGCTGACTTTTGGGACGTGGAACGTAACTACGCTGGTGGGGAAGGAGCCTGAGCTGGTGCGGGAGGCAGAGCGCTACCGGTTAGACCTGGTGGGGCTTGCCTCCACACATAGCAAGGACTCTGGAACCAAACTCCTGGACAAGGGGTGGACCTTGTTTTATTCTGGAGTTGCTCAGGGTGTGAGGTCTCAGGCGGGTGTGGGGATACTCACAAGCCCCCGGCTGAGTGCCATCACGTTGGGGTTCACCCCGGTGGACAAGAGAGTCGCCTCCCTCCGCCTAAGGGTTGATGGGGGGAAAACTCTGACTGTTGTCTGTGCGTACGCGCCAAACAAGAGTTCAGAGTATTCGGCCTTTTTGGATACCCTGCATGGGGTCCTGCATGGGGCTCCGGTGGGGGATTCCATAGTCTTGCTGGGGGACTTCAACGCACACGTGGGCAATGACGGGGATACTTGGACTGGCGTGATTGGGAGGAACGGTCTCCCTGATCTGAACCTGAGTGGTGGCTTGTTATTGGATTTCTGTGCTAGTCATGGACTGACAATAACAAACACCATGTTCAAACATAAGGATGCTCATAAGTGTACTTGGTACCAGAGTACCCTAGGCCAAAGATCAATGATCGATTTTGTAATCGTATCAGCTGATCTGAGGCCGCATGTTCTGGACACTCGGGTGAAGAGAGGGGCGGAACTGTCAACTGATCACCATCTGGTGGTGAGTTGGTTCAGATGGCGGGGGAAGCCTCTGGACAGACCTGGCAAACCCAAGCGTGTAGTGCGGGTGAACTGGGAACGTTTGGAGGAGACCTCTGTTCGGAAGGAATTTAACTCCCACCTCCGGCGGGACTTCTCTGGCATCCCTGTGGAGGTTGGGGGCATTGAACAGGAATGGGCAATGTTCAAAGCCTCTATTGCTAAAGCTGCGGCTGTGAGCTGTGGTCAGAAGGTCTTAGGTGCCTCAAGGGGCGGTAACCCTCGAACACCCTGGTGGACAGCGGTGGTCAGGGAAGCCGTCCGACTGAAGAAGGAGGCCTATCGGGGTATGATATCCCAGGGGACTCCAGAGGCAGTTGCAAGGTACCGACAGGCCCGAAGGGCGGCAGCCACAGCTGTGACGGAGGCTAAGCAGCGGGTGTGGGAGGAGTTCGGGGAATCCATGGAGAAGGACTTTCGGGCGGCACCAAAGTTGTTCTGGACGACCATACGGCACCTCAGGAGGGGAAAGCGGGGAACCATCCAAGCTGTATACAGCAAGGATGGGGCTCTGCTGACTTCAAGTGAGGAAGTCGTAGGGAGGTGGAAGGAACACTTTGAGGAACTCCTAAACCCAATGACATCAGACCCACCCTCCCTGACAGGAGCAGAGCCTGAGGATGATGGGGGATCGGCGTCAATCTCCCGGAAGGAAGTCACTGAGGTAGTTAAACAACTCCACAGTGGCAAAGCTCCGGGGGTTGATGAGATTCGTCCAGAAATGCTGAAGGCTCTGGGTGTTGAGGGGCTGTCTTGGTTGATACGTCTTTGCAACATCGCGTGGAAGTCTGGGACAGTACCGAGGGAGTGGCAGACTGGGGTGGTGGTCCCACTTTTCAAAAAGGGGGACCAGAGGTTGTGTGCCAATTACAGAGGTATCACATTACTCAGCCTCCCTGGGAAAGTTTATGCCAAGGTACTGGAAAGGAGGGTCCGGCCGATAGTCGAACCTCAGATTCAAGAGGAGCAATGTGGTTTCCGTCCTGGTCGTGGAACAACTGACCAACTCTTTACTCTGGCAGGGATCCTGGAGAGGGCCTGGGAGTATGCATATCCGGTCTACATTTGTTTTGTGGATTTGGAGAAGGCATATGACCGGGTCCCCCGGGAGTTTCTGTGGGAGGTGCTGCGGGAATATGGGGTGAGGGGGACCTTGTTGAGGGCCATCCAATCTCTGTACGCCCAAAGCGAGAGCTGTGTCCGTGTGCTCGGCAGTAAGTCGGATTATTTTCCAGTGGGGGTTGGTCTCAGACAGGGCTGCGCCTTGTCACCTATCCTGTTTGTGATTTTCATGGACAGGATCTCGAGGCGAAGTCGTGGCGGAGAGGGTATACGGTTCGGTGAGCTAAGGGTTGCGTCACTGCTTTTTGCAGATGATGTGGTCCTGATGGCACCATCGGTCCGGGACCTTCAGCTCTCACTGGATCGGTTCGCAGTCGAGTGTGCGTCGGCTGGGATGAAAATCAGCATCTCCAAATCTGAGGCCATGGTTCTCAGCAGGAAACCGGTGGATTGTGCAGTCCGGGTAGGGAATGAGGCTTTGCCCCAGGTGAAGGAGTTTAAGTATCTCGGGGTCTTGTTCACGAGTGAGGGGAGGACGGAGCAGGAGATCAGCCGGAGAATCGGAGCAGCAGGAGCGGTATTGCAGTCGCTGTACCGCACTGTGGTGACGAAAAGAGAGCTGAGCCAGAAGGCAAAGCTCTCGGTCTTCCGAGCAATCTTCGTTCCTACTCTCACCTATGGTCATGAAGTGTGGGTCATGACCGAAAGAATAAGGTCGCGGGTACAAGCGGCCGAAATGAGTTTTCTCAGACGGGTGGCTGGCATCTCCCTTAGAGATAGGGTGAGAAGTTCGGTTACCCGGGAGAGACTCGGAGTAGAGTCGCTGCTCCTTCGCTTGGAAAGGAGCCAGCTTAGGTGGTTCGGGCATCTAGTACGGATGCCTCCCGAGCGTCTCCCTAGGGAGGTCCTCGCTGCACGTCCCACTGGGAGGAGACCCCGGGGCAGACCAAGGACCAGATGGGCGGATTACATCTCCACACTGGCCTGGGAACGCCTCGGGATCCCCCAGGAGGAAGTTGCTAATGTTGCTCAGGAGAGGAAGGTCTGGAGCTCTCTGCTGGAACTGTTGCCCCCGCGACCCGACTCCGGATAAGCGGTTGAAGATGGATGGATGGATGGATGTTTTCAATAAATCTAACATGGTTAAAATGGAGTTTGAAGTTACAATGGGCTTGCATAGGAAGGGGGCGTGTCTGCTCAAAATAAATGAATATCAAATATCCAAACACTGAATCAAGCAACTTAATAACTGTCCGGGGTGCTCACTAAAGCCCAAGTAGACGTTAAAATGACACCAAACATGTTTTAAAGTGAAATGCTCCTTTAACCCAGGGCCATTAAAGGCCACATGGGGGTGTGTTAAACAAAGTATCGCCACATCATTGTTGCCTGAGATGATCCAACTAAGGACAAAATTTGCATATAACGACTGTACAGGTGATTAAATATACATATATACAAATATACATTTCCATGGAATAAACATATCACTGTAAAAGCAATATGGAAATGCTTATGAGTGCAGGTGTACAGCAAGCAATACGAGTGGAAGGAGGAGGAGAGAGAGGAATAGTTAGAGGAGGCAAAGTACAGAGAACATCATTTGGAGGATCTGCTATCATCATCATCAGGAAGAAAGTGACTGTCTGAAGAAGAGACTTCACCAAAACACCTGACTCAGAGATCTGAGACTCTCTGCTGACATCTAAAACGTGAGATCACTTTAACCTTGTGTTCATTGTTCAATAGAATAGTTGTTGTTTTTAGAAGAACATTAAGAAGAGTTAAACTAATTATATAATTATATAATTATATAATTATATAATTATATAATTATATAATTTTATACGTGACACGTTGTAAACTTGTAAATCTACTATTTGTGCTTTTTTTTATATTTGAAAATGTATGAACATTTTTCAACTTGGAAACTTATTTTAACTTATTATTTGAGCTGATTATTTGAGATGATCGGAAAAATAATTGCGATTGGACGATTATGTAATACTTGTGACAGGCCTACTCAAATCCAGCCGTTATGTTTTGCTCTTCTGTACCGGTTACAGGGCACACACACACCCAGAGCCTTAATATGAACGACACACTGGCGAATGGCACCAACTCCTCCATCCCCTCATCGTCCTCAGAAGACGACACCCATCTGGCACTACCAACTGCTGTCAACTCTATCAACCTCATCCTGGGTCTCCCGGTCAACAGCTACGTCATATGGCTGATACTGAGTGGAGCTGGTGGGACGATAGCCTCAGAGTTCTTTTATCTCAACCTGATTGTATCTGTGATCACCTCTTCACTGGTGTCTGCCTTTGACTTAGCATGGCTTTTCACACACAATGCTATTTTCTACATGGTTATGAACTTTACTTATGATTTTTTTTTCCTGGATCTCTGTCCCATGGTTCCAGTGTTGTATCTGTGTGGAGCGTTACATAGCAGTAATCCACCCTGTGGTATTTCTCAGTTACAAACATCTTCGCTACAAGGTGGCCTGTTGCTGCGTTGTCTGGCTGACGGCGCTTGCGTTCAGCTTGATTGATTTTTTGTTACCAACTGTGGCGGGTTATATCTTCCTGGGCTTTAGCATCGTGTGCGTTTCTGTGGTTTCTTTCTGCTGCCTCTCGGTCCTCAGAGCTCTGAAACAGCCTGGACCAGGAGAAGGACAGAGGGACAGAGGGGAGGGACAGGACGTGAAGAGAAGAGCTTTTAGAATTATTCTGATCAGCTTGGTAGTAATGTCAGTGACTATGATGAGCCTTATTCCCTATGTTATGTCTGTAATACTGATTTATACTGAACCAGCTGTTATAGACATCTCAGATGCAATAGCCGTGATGTCAGAGTTTGCTCATCCTTTGCTGTATCTCTACAAAGCTGGGAAACTGCCATGTTTCAAGGGGCTCTGAGAGCAGGATAGATCTCTTACCAGACCTCACCAGTGTGATATTATGTTTTTTAACCCATTAAGACCAGGAACGCATCTGTGTCATTTTACATGGATTTGGCTATTCAAAAATAGCAGATCTACAAGCTCATAGTGCCGCTCTATGAGCTTGTAGATCTGCCTTTTTTTTAAGTATAAATTCATGCAAATCTTTGAATATATAGTATATTCTTTTTACAACATTTTTAACTCCAATATTTGCTTCTGGGGGTCCCTGGAACAACATATATTAAATGCTTATTTAGCTTGTAGGTGGTTTAGTTTAGACATGGCTTTGATGTGGTTTAATTTCATAACTTTATTTAAGGGTTAGTGTAGAGTTTGGTACAGGATCTGGGAAGGTTGTGCACCAAGTCATGCTATGACACCAGTTAGCATTTCTTTTACTAATGCTGTCTTGGCTACTTTGACTTCTGGGGGTCCCTGGAACAAAATATTTTGAGATGGGAGTCCGCGGCCAAATACATATCATTTTGGGGGTCCTTGACATGAAAAAGTTGGAGCACCACTGATATAGCAACATACTGTTAAACAGGACTGTTAGAATATAATCTAAAGCTCCCACTGTGTCAGAGAAACTTATTTCAATTATTCAGCTATTTGTTATGTTGTTTTTTATTGAATTACTCATGGTAGAGAAAACTACACTGTAAATGTTACATTATTGTTCATCATATGTAGACATTTCTTTAATGGAAAAAACATTGTTTCTCAGACTAAATGCATGCGTATCTATTAATTATTGTAAAATTGCACAAAATTAATTGGTAGTGATTGTGAATATTTAACCATCAGATAATCTGTGTGTCTTCTGATCAGGGATGTGATTAAATGATTATTTAGCTTGCAGGTGGTTTAGTTTAGACATGTGGTTTAATTTCATAACTTTATGTAAGGGTTAGTGTAGAGTTTGGTACAGGATCTGGGAAGGTTGTGCACCAAGTCATGCTCTGACACTCTGTCAGCTCTGTCAGCATTTCCTTTACTAATGCTGTCTTGGCTACTTTTAATTCATAATGTTTTTAAACATTCATACATATGATTATGATGGAAGCATCGTCTGATGGATTAATATAATAATGATACATTTTATTTGTATTGCACTTTACATTTGAACAAACCTGTGTTCAGTACAGTACAGAATAAAACATTTGCATAAAACAAAGGAGTGTCAAAAAAAAAAGTGGAACTTTTAATGTGGCCTATATGCCTAATATCCAATATGACTATATCTAATCAGTGGTTCTCAACCTGTGGGTCAGGACCCACAGTGGGTCCCCACATGATCTTTGGGGGGGGGGGTCCCCAGATGACAGTAAAGTGAAGGAAACAAACAAATGTAATACTTAAAAAAGAAGGAAATTAAATGAAATTAAATTACTGCATCAATAGTAATCAACAAACTTTACTATAAAAACTGGTCAAACATTGGCCAAATGGCTGATCTACAAGCTGAGCAAGTGAGCTTGTAGATCGGCTGTTTTCACAATATTTATCTGTGGAACCGAGTCAAACTAAATGTAATGCCTCAACTCCTACAATTCCAAGTGCTTGTCAGGGTGGGGGGTCCCCAGTTCAAATATGATCATTTTGGGGGGTCCCCAGTTCAAATATGATTATTTTTGGGGGGGTCCCCCAGTTCAAATGTGTTGTTTTCGGGGATCGTGGCCTGAAAAGGTTGAGAACCACTGGTCTAAACCTGTTGTTGACCTTATGACCTGTTCATGATCTATATTTTAATTCATTTGTCTTTAAACATTCATACATGTGATGGAACATGAAGCATCGTCTGATGGATTCTGTCAGGGACCGAGTTGGTCGGAAGGAGAGACACAGGGATACTTGGTTGTTGGTTTAAAATAATGTTCTTTTTTTTTTTTCTTTGTTGCAAATAAATGATTTAACAGATAACAAAAATAAGTGTGCTCAAAATAAATGAAATCAAACTAAATAACTAAACAGAAACTGGACTGATCAGCACAGCTGGGCTGAAACTGAACTGACCTAATTGACACATGAGGTGGATACATATAGGGACGGGTCAGACCACTGTGAACATAAAGGGGGAAAAGACACAGAGAGTACCACTTAAACACACTCTAATAACCCCTGCCCCTCCCCATGGTGCAGGGAGACTGTGGTGCAGTCCAATTGTCCACATTAGCTGCAGATCAACCTATCAAATATCTAAATACTGAATCAAGCAACTTAAAAACAGTCTGGGGGGGCTCACAAAAGCCTGAGTAGACGATAAAATGACCCAACGTTTTTTTTAAAGTGAAATATCCCTTTAAATGAATGTCTATCAAAAAGAAGTAGTCTAAGCCTATAATCAGCAGGAACGACTGACACCTGTCCGTATCTAACCGCCTCGCTTATGCTACAAAAAGCACAGATCTACAAGCCATCAACAGGACGCGTCGGTACGCGTTGATAGCTTGTAGGTCTGTTATTTGGAGCAGGCGACGCCCATGGGTGGTGGAATATTTAAGTGAATCTCAGAGCTGCACTAACTGAAAGCTGCAGATGAAACAAGATGCCAAGAAGGACACAGAGCCAGAAAAGTGACCAGAGCGCTGCTGCCCTCAACCAGGATGACCTGAGCTTGAGGGACAAGAATCATGCTCTTTTTATTCAGCAGTTTAAGAAAGAAGGTTTGATTTGAGTTGGTCCTTTTATAGTGAAATGATGGTCTTAAATGTAGGATGCCTCAGTTTTTTTATTGTCATTTGTTCTAAACAGTTTTCCCGTTCAGCACAAGAGCGTATGGATGAGTTGGAGAGCCAGATGGAGAACGACTTGGCGATGATTGATAAGTGCTTTGATATTGAGCTGATGAAGATGCCACCGTCACTACAGCAGATGCGGATTGGGGATTTAATGAATGGTAAAGCAGCTGTTGGAGGAAAATTGATTAGTGCCTGCTGGAGGACCAATCAATGTTGGATATCCAATTATTCAGCATGATCTTTTAGCTTATATAATTTTTTTTCTTGATTCACTTAAGGGCTCAGTGACAAAGAGTTCTTTGAAAGGTTGGAAAATAAACAACCGGTTTCATCTTTAAGTGAAGTCTCCATGGTGGTGAAGGTGAGTTGTATTTAAACTATTCTACCCAAAATCTTGGAACCTATAACCCTATTTATACTATTAAAGGTACATTCCACTTAATGTTTGTTCTAAAAATATTACAAAAAAAATATATATATATATATTGCACTTTTTACTTAACTTTCTACTTGAAGCTAATTATTGTTTTAAATTTACATTCTTCTCAAATGCTATTTCTACCCGGATGTCTTTTCTTTACAACTAAACTCAAACGAGCCCAGTTTCCCTAGAAGTCACTTTAGCTTGTAATATATTACTCACTATATAATGCGAAAATGGCAATTGAGTATTTTCTTTTGTCAAATGTTGTTCAGAGTGAATCCTCCTTTGCCACGCCACCTCTGAGCAGCTCTTCCAGGAGAAGAGGTGACATACTTTTTCATCAACTTATACCAGTTTAGTGGCTGAAACATGTATGACAACAGTGGGATAGCTTGCTCTAAACGCTTAACATTTTGTTTGTTGCAGTAAAAAGTGCTGTGTCAAGCCTGAAGGCAGAAGCTCAGAAGACGACTAAGGCCTCCAAGGTAAAGTGACTTGACTTGAAAAGGTAGCCTATATAATGTATTGAAATGTGAAATGCACTTTTAAAGGCATTGGAGTCCACATTGTTCTGGTTGTTTGTTAAATGTCTAATTAAATAACGGTACTACCAATAATCCATGTGTCTGTAACATCTCTTAGGGTGGAAAAACGAGAGGCCTGGTCAGCAGTCACAGCACAGGGAGTCTGAGGTAATCTCAGTGTTTTATGGTGATGCTCATCCTCTATAAACTACCCTGTGGCACTGAATTCCTACTTTGATTTCTGCAGGACTAAAACTCGATCCTGTGTGGCCAAGACTAGTGGTAGTGACCAGGCAGCAGCGCCAAAACCCAAACTCAGGTTAGCTGACACCACACAGAACTGATGTGATTTCTGCATTAAATATCTTGTATATCCTATATGTTAACAGAACATTTTTAGAACTTTGAATTTCCTGCGTATAAAATGTCATGTTAAATGTATCTGCAGTGTAACAGGAATATTGACTTATTGATGGACGGGGGGGGGGTCTGTTCTATCCCAGGTCTGTTGTGTCTGCCGGTGATCTGCAGTTGATTATACAGTCTTCTCAGGGAGAGGTATGTTGTGGGCTTTTCAGAACTCTGCTGTCGCATAACTCCAGAAACAAAAACATGAGGCACAATACAGTATCTTAACGCATGAATGATTATATCAATTGTTTCAACAATGAAGACAAGTCTTGCCGGTACAAAACCCTCGAGTGATTCCTGTCTCACTTGCTAACCACGTCCTAATATACTATCTGAAACTCATGTCACAACACATTCGGCTCTATGGTTCTATTCATAATCTCCTCTGACACAAATTATTCGATCCAGGAAGGCAGTTTGCAACTTGCCATTGAAACTGACTACTTCCACAAATGGTATCGGCACATTTGTAATTGATGTACCGTCTGCTCTTAACACAGAAGGTCCAATTGACTGAAGAGAATAAAGAGGACATCGACCTGAGTGAGCTGGATGCTGGGGCAGTGGAACAGATGAATACAATTAAGGTGATATTCTAGGGATGCATGGTATTGAAATGTTTACCGATATTTGCATGGTCAAATGGACCGCTACAGATAGTTCAATGCATGTTTCCAGTAGGGTTTACCTACACCTGTTATACAGTCAGGAACTGTTGTAGTTCTGGATGCAGAATTCTAAAACGGTGCATTCTTATGTGATCTTAGGCCTACTGATGCACATAACATGTAAATGAAATATTTTTAACAGTGTTGATCCTTTTGAAAGCTTTTCCAGAAAACGCTGAATTTACAGCCTTATTTTGCTATCCGTTCCATATTGCATTAAGCAGACATCGTGCATATATGTCTGCGCATAAAGTCTTTTGCTTTGATAGCTGGGCAGTGAACAACAATGCATGGAAAGGGCAACTTTCAGTATCTGTCATTTGTGAAAACTTTTTCTGTTTCCAACAGGGCCTGGTGGACTTTTTGGTGGGGAAACTCAACCAGCCTCAGTGAACTGCCCAGTAATCCAGCCACAGATCATGGTCAATCACCTTGTTTGTTTTAAGTATGTATTTATGTTAATAAAGATTTGTTTATTTAAACATTGGGTTGTCTTCCTTCAAGCACATTTTGTGCGTTCTTTTGCGACGTAAAAAAATAACGCTCCCGCGATGGTGTTTTACAAACATTATAAAACATACATTAACCACTTTAGCCCTATTTTATACATAGGCTATTTGAAAATAGCAAATCTACAAGCTCACAACGCGTCGCGTCGCGTTGTGAGCTTGTAGATCGGCTATTTTCAAATATGTTAGAACTTTTACTTTTGGTACTTTAAGTATATTTTGATGCCAATACTTTTGTACTTTTACTCGAGTACATTTTGAACACTAGAAAATAGCACTACTGAGTGATAACGTATCATCTGAACGAATCATTGCCGTGAACGAAATCGTTCCTTCACTGAAATTAACTTTTTTTTTCCCACCACTATTGGGCAGCTCCCAACTGTATGACACACACTGAGGACACTTAGCAGGAGCACTCATGCAATGTCATTTCGACTCTGCATGCACCTGGTGGTAGGCCTACTTTAGCACCTCAAAGGCATTCAAAACTAAACTGCACACCTCTCAAAAAAACAAACTGGTCAGGTTACTGACTAGGCCTTAACACCCAGAACACACCTAAACCCTGCTCATTACGCTAGGGTGGGCTGGCTCAGGGTATCACTTGTGGTGGTGCTGCCACCTAGTGGTTACAATTATAACCACCAAAATAATATACACAGGCAAGCCTTGAAACATCAGTCACATTGTACCTAATAAATCTAAATGGATTCTGTAATTGAGCTCATTAGACCCTCATCAACAAGGCAAACATTCAGCTTAAGACAGTCATTTATTGAGGCACTTGCAAAAGCCATGGAATGTCAAATGTATAAATCAAACACTATAATGTTTCACTTGTTACGGTAGTTTTAGTTTTTTTCACATTCTTGCATTTGTAAACATGGTGAAGGTTTAAATACATTGTGACAGTTAGACTCACATTGAACTGTCTCTCTGGGAAAGACACGTGGCAGAGATAACACATCACCTGGCCCATGGCGGTCCACGGTACAACACTACTCTATATATAAAGTATATACATAATTATACCATACATCAGGGGTCTTCAACAGGGGGTCCGGGACCCCTAGGGGGTCCTCAGAGTTACTACAGGGGGTCCCCGCCAAATCTTTGTATGATAGATTTTTTTTTTTTACCTTAACCACTTGAACCCTATAGCATCCCTTTTCTGACTAGAACTTTAGCCAAAAATAGCAGATCTACAAGCTCACCAGATCGCAGATCTACAAGCTCACAACGCCTCGCGCTGCGAGGCGTTGTGAGCTTGTAGATCGGCTATTTTTGGCAAAGATGTGTTTGGTGTAGGGGGGAAAAAGAGCAGACCAAGTAAACAAAAAAAGTTTAATCTGAAACGCAATTTTATACGATATAGAGGGGGTCCCTGCTTCATCTCTCTCTCAGCTAGGGGGTCCTTGGCCTGAAAACGTTGAAGACCCCTGCCATACATTATGTGTAGAAAACAGCAGAATAGTCAGATATAAAACTATCAGCCACCCTCCCTCTGTGTCCTTGAAGAGTAGAGAACACATGATGGGATGGCTCTAAGCCAGCGGTTCCAAACCTGTGGGCCGGAGCCCACTAGTGGGCCGTGAGGATATTACGTGGGACCCCAAATAATTGGCCAAAAAACATAGGATTTTAATGACAATATAATGAATTATTAAAAACTATTCATGGAAAAAAAAAATCATGGCGTTCTTTTCTTTAAAACCTTGAACATTTTGTTTTAATTGCAGATAAAATAGAATCTTAACTTAAAGTCAGTTCCATTGATCCAAGTCAGAACCCAATCGATTCATTGATCATTGAGATAAACGTGCTCTGAGAATGCACGTGGCCCACCCGTCTGACCACTTAATATGGGTGGGCCGCCGTGAACGACTTTGAGGTTTTTAAGTGGGCCCTGATCCACCAAGAGGTTGGGAGGCGCTGCTCTAAGCTCTGGAGCTGTTACACACACTGGGGTGTAGAAGAGATGTCTAGTTCTAGTTCGCAGCACGAGGACATCACTTTACACTGCTCCTGACGTCATAAAACGGAACATCATTTACATTAATTACACGTTTCATATTTCTTTCCATGGGTGAATCTTTTTGATCGATTGATTGATTGAATACTTTGTTAGTCCGAAATGTAAACACAGCACGAGGTACAGTCAGACATTAAAGCTAAAAGTATAACACAAAAAAAGTGTTGGGGACTTGTCTCCACTGTGGTCCACAGAGAATGCCTAAATAGACCCTCCAGAGAAAAATGTGATTATGCGATCGCAGAATTTACCGCATAATCAGCAAAATGGCGCATAATTATGCGGGGGTACGTTTTTTCAAAAAGGCCGCATCGCATCGCATAATATACGCATCGCATAATATACGCATCGCATAATATACGCATCGCATAATATGCGCATCGCATAATATGCGCATCGCAGTGCATATTTCCGCATATTTAGCAACTTTTCACGTATCGCATATTTAGCATATTGCCGCATATTTCACAACTTTCCGCATATTTCGCAACAATTTCACCGCATAAAATTGCAAAAAAACCTGCATATTTCATCGCAAAATCAAGGATTTTAGCCTGCATAATCAAGAGTTTTAGCCCGCATAATCAAGAGTTTTAGCCCGCATAATCAAGAGTTTTAGCCCGCATAATCAAGAGTTTTAGCCCGCATAATCAAGGATTTTTGCCCACGTTTTTCTGGAGGGTCTACCTAAAGGTGTGTGTGTGTGTGTGTGTGTGTGTGTGTGTGTGTGTGTGTGTGTGTGTGTGTGTGTGTGTGTGTGTGTGTGTCTATCTCTGCTATAATTGGCAGTCGCCATATATGGCGGAGACGCTGTTACTTATACCCGTAGAGTACTGAGTGACATGCCTATTGTATCATGAAAACATATGCCATGATTTTGTGAATGTAACCCTACTGCACCTATAATATTTGTGTCCCTGTATGTATTATCCTTTATGTGGACATAAATAAATGGTTAAAATGTGTGTGTGTGTGTGTGTGTGTGTGTGCGCGAGCGTGTGTGTGTGTGTGTGTGTGTGTGTGTGTGTGCGTGTGTGTGTGTGTGTGTGTGTGTGTGTGTGTGTGTGTGTGGGTGTGTGTGTGTGTGTGTGTGTGTGTGTGTGTGTGTGTGTGTGTGTGTGTGTGTGTGGGTGTTGGGGGGGCTACGATGTATCTGGATGCATATGTGTTTTATTTTGTAGAATGAGTTATGGTGAGGACCATTTATGTTGACATACCATCATTAATATTATACAATACTTTTAAAATGTTTACAACAGGCACTGCACATTCAAGTTGTTACTTATCCAACGCAAACTTTTGTAAATGATGTTATTCTCACTTAATATCTCACTTCAGTAGATAATCATAGACAGCTGTCTATCAGCGTATGACACATGATCACAAAATGTACTCCCATTTCAAGGCTTCCATGGACATTTAACACACTGACTGGAAATGGTCGTGTCTTGACAGAGAAACAGAGAATGAGAGATGACAACAGAAAACAGTGAGGAAAGTACTGTGTTGAGTAAAAGTCCTGTATTCAAAATTGTACTTGAGTAAAAGTACAAAAGTATTGGCATCAAAATATACTTACAGTACCAAAGTAAAAGTACTAAAACTCAGACATATTGCACTTGAGTAAATGTACTGAGTGACTTTCCAACACTGGTAACCATGAATGAACAGGATGACCATATAAAGACATACAGGAGGATATGAGCTGCTTTAAAAAAAAACTTTATTGACAGATGATGACAAAGCAAACAGTATGTTTTATGAGTGACTATGACTGTATTGACAGATGATGACAATGCAAAAAGCATGTTTTATGAGTGACTATGACTGTATTGACAGATGATGACAAAGCAAACAGTATGTTTTATGAGTGACTATGACTGTATTGACAGATGATGACAATGCAAAAAGCATGTTTTATGAGTGACTATGACTGTATTGACAGATGATGACAAAGACTAACCACTGGACTATGGACATTAATTTGAACCACTGATAAAAACCACTAGACGGCATGAGTGGCAAACCATGGAAAGCTAAAAAAAAACATACAACATACAACATACATAATATGCTATATGAAAATTACTGTAGGAAACAATCTGCCTATTTGACTATGAAGAGATGTATTATTTTAGCACGGTAATGTGTCTGCCATTACTCCATTACTCCATTATTCCATTACTCCATGACTCCATGACTCCATGACTCCATGACTCCATGAAGTGTGAACACACTGACCCGACCCCCAAACTCCTAGAGTGTCTCAACATAGTTACTCTGCTCTGTTATAATTCATTAAAAAAGTAATACTGACTCGGCATCTCTACTTAGGCAGAGAGAGAGAGAGAGAGAGAGAGAGAGAGAGAGAGAGAGAGAGAGAGAGAGAGAGAGAGAGAGAGAGAGAGAGAGAGAGAGAGACAGAGAGACAGAGAGAGAGAGAGATTTTGAAACAAGACTTTGTCAGAAATGATTAAAATAAGTAAATAAATACATTCACGATACATTTCCCATGCCTGCATCATTTGGCGCAAGTTTCAGGGGCAGACACTCACTAAAAAGAGAGAACAGTGCTTACAGAAACTGTTCCAAAAATACCTACCTTTTTAACAAAGCATTTCTTTAGCTACACTGGTGTTACGTCTAGGCTTTATGCCCTCATGTATTCTTAGATGTTTTTTAATGGTGTGATGGTTCTTTTTTATGCAATTGCCTATTGTAGCACTTTGAGATCTTCACAGATATGAGGTGCATTATAAATAAAATCTATATTATTATTATTATGTAGTATAGAGCACCGAAGACGTAATTTACACATCCTACCTGGGTCGCGTTTTTTCCCCCGTTCTGAATTCCCATAGACGTGTTTAATATCACGTCAAATAAAAATAAAAAAATGACCTCGGCGGTTTGACTCATATGGATATGAAGCATCAACTGACGGTGAGAAAACGCTAATGTTACTTCCGCCGAATTAGTTACATTTTTGCCAGAAACGGATTGTATCAAATATGAGTGACTGACTATCATAAACGATACAGAGCTACCTCCCTGACAATATCTATATATATATAATATAAACGATACAGAGCCACCTCCCTGACAATATCTCTATATATATAATATAAACGATACAGAGCCACCTCCCTGACAATATCTCTATATATATAATATAAACGATACAGAGCTACCTCCCTGACAATATCTACTGTATATTATATATAATATAAACGATAAAGAGCTATCTCCCGGACAATATATATATATATATATATATAATATAAACGATACAGAGCCACCTCCCTGACAATATCTCTATTATATATAATATAAACGATACAGAGCTACCTCCCTGACAATATCTACTGTATATTATATATAATATAAACGATAAAGAGCTATCTCCCGGACAATATATATATATATATATATATATATATATATATATATATATATATATATATATATATATATATATATATATATATATAATATAAACGATACAGAGCCACCTCCCTGACAATATCGCAGAGACAGTTTGCTTATTTTTGGACCCCAATTCTTATATGAGACGATTATGACGACCCAATGTTATTCCCCATAGAGAAATGACTTTACGACCCAGGGGATGAACGAGTGACGTCAGGATCATGGTCAGTATCATGTCAGTATCATGGTCAGTATCATGTCAGTATCATGGTCAGTATCATGGTCAGTATCATGGTCAGTATCATGTCAGTATCATGTCAGTATCATGGTCAGTATCATGTCAGTATCATGGTCAGTATCATGGTCAGTATCATGTCAGTATCATGGTCAGTATCATGGTCAATATCATGTCAGTATCATGTCAGTATCATGGTCAGTATCATGTCAGTATCATGGTCAGTATCATGTCAGTATCATGTCAGTATCATGTCAGTATCATGGTCAGTATCATGTCAGTATCATGGTCAGTATCATGGTCAGTATCATGTCAGTATCATGGTCAGTATCATGGTCAATATCATGTCAGTATCATGTCAGTATCATGTCAGTATCATGGTCAGTATCATGTCAGTATCATGGTCAGTATCATGGTCAGTATCATGTCAGTATCATGGTCAGTATCATGTCAGTATCATGTCAGTATCATGGTCAGTATCATGTCAGTATCATGGTCAGTATCATGTCAGTATCATGTCAGTATCATGTCAGTATCATGGTCAGTATCATGTCAGTATCATGGTCAGTATCATGGTCAGTATCATGTCAGTATCATGGTCAGTATCATGGTCAGTATCATGTCAGTATCATGGTCAGTATCATGTCAGTATCATGTCAGTATCATGGTCAGTATCATGGTCAGTATCATGTCAGTATCATGGTCAGTATCATGTCAGTATCATGTCAGTATCATGTCAGTATCATATCAGTATCATGGTCAGACTATGACGCCGAGCAGTTAGGGATTAAGTTGCTTGCTCAGGGAATTTCTAATTCACACTTGGTTTTGTAGAGGCTCACAGAGTTAACTAAGCAGTTTAATCTTCAGGGTTTTCTTTTGTGTATGTGTGTTGTTGTTACAATTTTACCTCATTAAGCATCTGTGTGTGGGCAATTCTGTTATATTCATTCTGTACAAAATAAATAGCTGGAGATGTTATTCTTCTTCCCACTATTGCTGCGTTTCATGGAGCCCTGTGCCCATGTTTTAGTTAAATATTGTTATGCTTTGATTAAGGAATTTCTGCATCAAACATGTTAGGATGTCTGCATTAAGGGAGTTAGATCATTTTCTGGCCAACAGTGCAATCTTGCACTTGTACCATATCATGTAAATCTAATGAGAGTGACCGTAATGACGTCCATTAAGGAAGTGACCTGTTTTCATATGATTATTGCACCGTCCATTATTTAAATGATTATGACATGTCATTTATTCTGCCCTGCCCACCTCTACTGGAAATCAGAGCCGGGACCTGGCTGTCTATAAACGCAGTAACAGTTACATGCAGCTCACAGTAGAAACACACACACACACACACACTCATCTCTCCACACACACACTCATACACACACACATTCGTTACAATGCTTGTTCATTTCATGTTCCTGCTCATCTTCACAGGTAAGACCTATTCATGACTTGTGTTCTGTGTTTATTTTTTTAAACAATTTCCCAAACGTAGTGTAATGCTAACTTTGTCAAATCAATCATATGTCTATATGTCAGTGAAGACCGAGGAAAGAAAGATTTCCTTCTGCATGTAGATATGAATATGTTCAGGTTTTTATTGGATTTGTAGCTACAATAAGAAAAGGTGCTTGCAGTCATGATGTGGTTTGTTCAGAGGGAAACATTTTCTTAATTCATTGAAGTTTGTTTTGCTTTTTAACCCCATGAACACTGGTTCCTATTCTGGGGCGAACATTTGGTGAACATTTGGTGAAAATATTTAGTGCAGGGGAGGCGTATAGGGGTCTAGTATAGATCCCTGGGGGACTCGCGTCAATTTATAGGGTTTATGTATTTAAATCACAGCTGGATATATATATAGTATGTGTGTGTGTGTGTGTGTGTGTGTGTGTGTGTGTGTGTGTGTGTGTGTGTGTGTGTGTGTGTGTGTGTGTGTGTGTGTGTGTGTGTGTGTGTGTGTGTGTGTGTGTGTGTGTGTGTGTCTGTGTGTGTGTGTGTGTGTGTGTGTGTGTGTGTGTGCTATGCTGGTCTTGAAACTGTGAAATATACATTCCACCATATTCTGAGTATTTATGTTTAGCTCTTTTAGACAATAGTAGCCAGCTATCCATACTAAACTAAATGTGCCTGATGCCAGGTTCTGCAGATTCATTAACCGCAGCACCCATGACACCCATGCTACCAACCCAGACCCCACCCAATGACCTGGATCCAACTGCAGGAGGTGAGTACAAATGTGTTGAACGATATTTCTCCAGCTACAGTCTTGTTGGAAAAATACCCTCATTTTGTGCGTTTCAAATATGAAATGTAACTGGTAAATGTTACTGACTGATAGATCTATACATTTCCAGATTGTGATATATAACATAATATGTATGTTAGCAACTCTTTCAACCAGTTGTAGTGAAAACCTCTGCAGCTCCTGTGCAGCAGCCACCACCACGTTTTACGCTCTCAAGAGTTAAAGATCTATAAGGGTCCATTTGGTTACCAACTCCATCATTTAGCCGGGGACCACCTGGAAGGACCCCCTCAAGGACCACTGGTGGTCCCCGGACCACCGGTTGAGAACCACTGCTGTAGTAGACTGTCGATATCAATATCATGCATGTAAGACTGCACATACATATTTCCATATCAGCCATTATACTTATAAATACAGGAAGAGAGCACAACAGTTATGTAAAAGTATATGCATTGTTTAGAGATTTGTATGTGTGGGTTATTTATTGTGTTCTGGAGGTGTAGTATACAGTGATTGTGCATGATCGGTTGTCGTCTTCTAGGGCCCAATGTGATTAAAACCTTTTATCAGACTCACTCCAAGTGTCTGACCACGTCCCTGTCCAATATTAATTATGTCTGCCAAGCCAACGCCAAAGCTCTCAGAAGGCATAATGGCCTCTCCATGACCACAGCTAATGGATATTTTTCGCATTTGAGTTAATTGGATAGACTTCCAGTTTCAGGAGCCCTAGATGGGTGAATTTCACCCGAACAATTGTAATTATGTGATTTTCATAATGTTGCTGATCTCTGGAGGTGGGCGGGTCCTTGGGTACCTTCAGGATGCTCACTGACGTCATAGAAGGTAGGTTTGTTTCCAGAATCAGAATCAGAATCAGTTTTATTGTCACATCACAGGTTTACAAGGTAAAGAAGTGGGTGAAATTCGTTTTTGTACATCGTTCCCATCGCAACGTTAATTTCCATAGAAAGAAGAGGGGGGGGCCCTGCCCCATCCCTGTTTTTTTTCTACAGGCAGGTCTTGGGGTGAATTTCACATAATACTCCATACTCCCACAATGGTCAGCTGATGCAATTAGACTGTGCCTTCACTGGACAAGGCTCACATGTTCCAGGAATGGGTGGACCAAAGGAAAAGTTCCCAGCTCCATTATATATGTTTTTGGAATACTTTTTTTAACAATACCCACATTTTTCACAAACTTTGCTGCTTTTTTTTTTTCTTTCTGTTTTTAATTTTTTGGGGAAATTTCTTGTTGAAATATTGAAGAGGAGATGGCCTCAATTTGCCATGTATTGTTGTACTTTAATATATTTTGATGATAAATATTTGTTATGGAATTTATATATCGGGTAAAATATACCCAACGTTAGTGATGGTGTGACTATTTTCATCGTTAGTGTTCTAGGGTTAAATACTTTCTCTTATTGTTCCGCTCTGTTTCTGCAGCTGGTGTTTCTTCTGACAAGGTGTGTAGTTACCAAGATGTTTTAACCCACCTGAACATGAAGAAAGACATCCAGCTGTACACTGCAACACGACCCGTTCTGGACCACACAAAACACACCGAGGTGTGGTTGGAAGTTGAGCTCAACGCTATCTTAGACATGGTAGGTGAGCATTGTGTTTTCAAGGCATTTCTGCTATATTGACATTGGACAATGAAGACAGAAGTTTGATTGAAGTGTTTTTTTTTTTTTTTATGACAGCAGTCAAGCATATGCACAAAAGAAATGCTTGCACATTTAGGGCAAAAGGATAACACAAAAAAGCCTGAAGGCTTATTTCCATTGTGGTCCTATCGGTTGTTGTGATAAAGGGAGAAATAAAATACATAGAATTCAGTTTAAAATCAGGACCATGTGGTGTTAAGAAAACTCTTTAAGGACGACTTTAAGCTAGTAATAGTCCCAATCGACTTAGTGACCGCAGGCAACCCATTCCACGTGATAGCTGCGGAATACAAAAAATGGTTCTTTCCAATATCACTATTTACTCTGCATGGAACAAAGTTAGTGGAGCTACCTCTAGTGGAGTAGCTATGTACTACATCACAAACCCTATTTGCATAAATACTTGGGTGCCTCATTGTTTACAATCTTGTGGACCATACACATTTTCATAAACAAATTAACTCTCTCCTCCAAACCAAGACTAGTTTGTGGATCAACCTAACTACTACTGTTTTTAACTATGTGATGGCAGAGAGAATCGATGGCAGAGAGAATGAATTCTATGCCACACATAAATAAATAGAGCCCAGCATGAGGCAGTTATGTGATTGGTGTAACTTGGTACTGGGTAGGCAACCAGAGAGCCATGATATGTATGTATTTGTTTACATGTGGCCCCATGTGTGCACGCATATGTGTTGTCTCATCTGTAGCATGCATTTGCTGCTTATGCATGTTATTTGAGTTATGAGTTGTGTTTGTTTTCTGGAAAATGCTCATATACTGTATTGTGTTCATTCATAGGTTGACAAAGACCAGAAATTAATTTCATACATCTATATCGAAATGGTGAGTTCTCATTACATACATACAGTATAACATAATATGAAGGACTGTTCCACAATGGAAGCAAACTAGCATTACATGGAAACAAAATGTAATACTAGTTTGGGGCATTACTAACTAAGTAAGTCCTTGTTTCTCTCACGACACCTGACAATTACTGCCGATTATCTTTCCTGCTTACTTCATAGTCCGGATGAGTCTGGAGCGATAAATCTGCACCTGTCCTTGGCAGTAGAGGGGTGGAACGGATGGTAGGGTTGAGGATGAACTCAATCAAGGTTTTCTAAGTGTCAATGAAAAAAAGACAGAGGTCATAGTGTTTGGGCCTAGTGGTCCTGGCATTATACCCACCAATCTGGGCTCCCTGCAGTCCCCAAATTTGACAACATGCTCAAATTAGACAAACAGGTAAATGCTGTGGTCAGCTCCAGTTTCTATCATCTGAGACTGCTTGTCCGTATTAAGTCAGTTCTGTCTTTCAATGATTTTGAGCGTGTCATTCACGCCTTTATTTCCACACGCCTGGACTACTGTAATGCGTTGCATGTCGGGCTAAATCAAGCCTCCTTGGCACGCCTGCAGCTGGTCCAAAATTCTGCGGCACGCCTCCTGACAGGAACCAGTAGGCGTGAGCACATTACGCCCGTGCTGGCCTCACTCCACTGGTTACCTGTTCGTTTCAGAATTGATTTGAATATGTTCTATTGAAAATTCTATTGTTTGTTTTTAAATCCCTGAATGGCTTGGCACCACAGTACCTCTCTGACCTCATAAAGGTCTATACCCCCCCAAGGTCACTGCGGTCTGCCGGCCAGCTAAATCCCGAGGTCACAGTAAAGACCAACTTAAAGACCAGAGGCGACCGAGCCTTTGCTGCCATAGCCCCCACACTATGGAATGCGTGACTTTTAAATCTCGGCTTAAGACACATCTTTATACCTTGGCATTTTAACCCCGCTTGAGAGTTTCTGTGGTCTTTGTCTTATTGTTCTTTGTGTGTCTTTACTGGTGATTTCTGTGTTTTTAGCATATTTTAACAGTGTATTTTGCATGATTTTCTGTACAGCAGATGTATGGTTTTGAAATGTGCTATATAAATAAAGTGGATTGGATTGGATTGAAGGTTGGATTTGCTAGGGGAGGGGTGGCTGGGGAATCCATGCTTTTCGTTGAACAAATGTCGGGGCACATCAGTCCATACGGAATGCTCTCTCTCTCTCTCTCTCTCTCTCTCTCTCTCTCTCTCTCTCTCTCTCTCTCTCTCTCTCTCTCTCTCTCTCTCTCTCAATTCAATTCAATTCAAAGGGCTTTATTGGCATGAGAAAACATACGTTTACATTGCCAAGCAGAAAGCACAATACAACAATACAGCAATACAATCAAAACAAAAAATATGTACATTTGAAAGTCAGAATCTTTAATAGATCAATTTCTATGTACCAAGATCACTGGGTGCAGGTATAGTGCAGGAATATACACAATGATTAGTCTTTAGGGTGGTTGTGTTCCGTTTGATATCCTTCTCCTATCACAGCAACTCACGAATCTTGCTGCTGTGTTTGCACATTGTTGTACTTCGCCCAGTAGGTATGGGAGTTTTTTGTCATTGGTCATGTTTTCAAAATCTCCGTGTGTGGTTGCAATCTGTGGGAAGTATGTGTCTCTGATGTCTTGGTACAATGGACAGACGGTTAGGAAGTGTAGCTCTCTCTCTCTCTCTCTCTCTCTCTCTCGCTCTCTCCCCAAAGAGAGGGAAACGTCGTGGCCGCCGTGCAATTCCTGCCCTGATTACAAGAATAGTACAACTATGAGTGAAATATAACCCATTTATTTCACAAAATTACCAATATTTGTACAAAGTCATATTGGTCTCAATATTTGTCACATTACGCCCTGGACTTGACACTGAATGGAGTAGGGGTCACATTAATCACGTTTCAGCAAATGCACCTCTCTACTTAAAACGGATTTGTTTGTAATTTCCCTTCTACTGCAGATTTGGATGAATGAGTTCATATCCTGGGATCCCTCTGAGTTCTGTGGAATTGAGACTGTCTCTGTACCCAGTGAGTGGCTGTGGAAACCTGATATCACCATCGATGAGAGGTGGGAATACACATTTCAGAATCAGAATCAGAATCAGTTTTATTGTCACATCACAGGTTTACAAGGTAAAAAAGTGGGTGAAATTCTTTTTTGTACATCGTTCCCATCGCAACGTTAGTTTCCATAGAAAGAAGAGGGGGGGGAGAAGAAGAGGTTGGGGGGTAAGTGGGAAGGAGATCAAAACAAGAGAGCAACAGAAGGCCAGACAAGTTATCTACATATTTACAAATTACCTGAGATAATAAAAACTAAAAAAAAACAACTAAACTAAACTAAACTAAACTAAGGTGCCTGAGCATAGAAGCAATGTATTGTATACTGTGCATGTTATACTTATACTGTGCATGATAGACAATGGACGTTAAGGTGCTTAGAGGAAAAGGAGCACAATAAAAAAAGACCCAAAAAAAAAAAAAAAAAAAAGTCAGTGCGTTATTCACGGGATTAAGGTGCAAAAGGTCAGTGCGTGTCCACCTAGAGTGGACTGACCCTAGTATAACCCGCAAGTAGCTCCATGAGAGAGTGCAACAAAAAGTCATTTGTACATGTAGGCCATGTTGTACACACACACACACACACACACACACACACACACACACACACACACACACACACACACACACACACACACACACACACACACACACTCATATGGTCCAGCACCAGTGTTGTTTTCTATGGAGGTCAGAATTAACTGATGCAGCTCTAGAATGTATTTAAATACCAGCACGTGTTGTTGACATCTGTTGGTATTTGACACAATGGTACAAATCATATTGAATGCTTCTTTTGAGTGAAATATTCAACATAAAAGATACAATATCTACTAGAAAGGGGCACTCAGTGGAGCGCAAATCAGTAGGCACGCCCCCCAAGGAACCATCACACCTGCGGCTGTGAGCTGTGGTCGGAAGGCCATAGGTGCCTCAAGGGCACCATGGTGGATTCGAACCCACAACCTCTGTGGTGGTGGGCAGGGACTTTAGGTGGTGCCACTTTTAAAAAGGGGAACCAAAGGGTGTGTGCTAATTATTGAGGTATCACTTGTTCTTGATCAGGGTTGGCCAGCGACAGGGTTTCGCATTGTCATCTTTCTTGTTTGTGAAATTCATGGGCAGGATCTCGAGACACAGTAGTGGAGGATAAGGTACGCTAGTCAGTGGGCTTGGGATTGCATCACTGCTTTTTGCAGATGATGTGGCATCATCGGTCTGTGACCCCCAGCTCTCACTGGAACGGCATCTTCAAATCTGAAGCCATATTTCTCGTCAGGAAACCGGTGGATTGTTCACTCTAGGTGCGTGTGTGTGTGTGTGTGTGTGTGTGTGTGTGTGTGTGTGTGTGTGTGTGTGTGTGTGTGTGTGTGTGTGTGTGTGTGTGTGTGTGTGTGTCCTTCTCTTGCAGGTTAGAGAAGGATAAGGTTTCTCTAAACCGCTATGTCCGTATTAACTCTAAAGGGGTAGTAAGAGTTATGAATGATGAAGTGGTCGTCAGCACCTGTAGGATGCACATCTACAAGTTCCCCTTCGACACTCAATCCTGCAACCTCACGTTTGCCTCTGGGATATACTTTAGTGAGTGAGTCAACTCTTTGTGTAATGTGTATGTGCATGCGTGCATGTGTGTGTGTGTGCGGGCATGATTGCATGCGTGCCTACGTGCCTACGTGCCTGCGTGCGTGAACAAGTGGGTGGTAAAATGCTACAACTTTATGTTATTTCTCAACTGATTCATTTGACTACGGGGAGTCTGGATTACCTCAGTGTTTTCTCCTGTTCCTTTACCAGCCAAAGAACTGCAGCTCAAAGCACTCCTTGACAAAAACGAAACCAGATATTATTCCACGATGATGATGCGGGCCGAGTATGAGTGGAAGTTTGACAACATTATAATCACTGAACTCAACGAGACCGCCTTCAGACCCCAGCGCATTGTCTACACAGTGGGTATTCTTCATACAGGATATATAGGTGTTTTCTACGTTTTAATGTTAAACTGCTAGAGTTGCATTTGTCAAACCTGAACTGCCTCTCGGCTGACCTTCTAACATCTCCTCCTAGATCACTATGAAGAGGAAGGCCGTCCTCTACATTGTCAACTTCCTGTTGCCCGTCTTGTTCTTCCTGTGTCTAGACATGGCGTCTTTCCTGATCCCAGAAAGCAGTGGAGAGAAGCTGAGCTTCAAGGTCACCGTCCTGCTGGCCATCACAGTTTTACAACTAATTCTCAACGACATCCTGCCCGCCACGTCCAACAGAATGCCAATCATAGGTAACATTTATGGGATACGTTTTTATCTCTGTTGGATTATCATTTATATTTTACACAGTATGAGTGGATATTAATGTAATACTGTGCTCACAGCGATGTACTGCATGGGGACTTTTGCTCTGATGCTGCTAAGTCTGTTGGAGACGGTTGTGGTGACGTATCTGTTGGCAAAAGACGCTGTCCCCCAGAAGACAGAGACAGACAAAGGCCACAACGAGAAGGAGGACACAACCAAAGGCCATAGCTGTGACAGAGGTGAGACATTTCAACACAGAGATGATAACAATTGTAATTTTGGCCCAAAAGGCCGTGGAGAGTGGGTGAATTTAAAGGGTTTGCAGGGTTAGCAGTGTTCCCTGAGGTTACGGCAGGAGTAGCAGTGTTCTCTGAGAATGTGACAGGCCAGGGGTAGAAATGTTCTTTGGGGTTATGACAGGGGTTGCAGTGATCTTTGGGGTTATGACAGGGGTAGCAGTGTCCTCTGAGGTCATCCAAATCTCAGTGAGAGCAAGGAACTGCAGAGACTAGAGGTAGGCTTGGACTGAAATGCATTTTCTTTCTTGGTTACATTTTGTGATGAGAAAAGTTGCGCATGATTGAGAAAAGAACAAGGATAGTGATAGCTACATAGAGATTCAAATGCTAGCTGACAGTGACTGTCTTCGGAAAGAACAATATGCCAGAAACTGTGGCATATATAAACAGGCAAACGTTTTACATGGTCAATTTGTGCTGAAACATAATGTCTTGTTCATCTTATTCCTTAAGTCATTGTTCAAAATTCTCAAACATGAATATTGTGAATAACTCATCATGTGGTATAATCATCAATCATATTGTGTGTGTCATTTCAGAGAAGAGATGCAAGTGGTGTCCTCCATGCTTTTACAATGTCCCTGATGATGATGATGATGATGATGATGATAAAGATACAACCCATCAGCCTCTGAGTGTGACTGAAAAGGTTAGCATTATGTCACCAAGTAGTGTGTCTATAGTAGGGGTGTAACGATACGTTTTAACAATGATTCGATATGTATCGCGATACTTGATTGTCGATATGATACATGAACGATACAGGACAGGTTAATTTAGAACGATACGATTCGATTCAATGATTTAAAATCGATACAGTAACTATTTATTTACCCAAAAATTCTGTGTGAAAAATAAATACCTGGATACTGGATATAAACCCATCTTTCAATTTTTTCTTCTTAAAAGTACTTAGTGTTGATAAAATCGATTATTTGCATTGCAAAATGATTCGGTATGATACAAAGTCAAACAATACGATATTTTGCTGTTTGCATATCGATTTAGTAGATCGTTGAAAATTCAAAAAGAATATTGACGCAGTTACTATATCGTTACACCTCTAGTCTATAGTATACTCTGTAGATGAATATATGCATGGTTGTCCATAAATGAATACTTAACTCTTTGACTGCCAGATAATAAAACATTGTTTGCTAAACCACTGCCACTGCCAGCAACAGTTTGATTGACCCCCCCCCCCCCCCCCCCCAAACTGTGTCTCCCTCTAATAATCATTGTCCCCAAAGATATATTCAAACTCATCTAATCTAATCTAATGTGTATTTCAGGACAGTAATCTCAAAGGGGAATCTCATGGATTGCAGGTGATCCTGGATGAGTTGAGAGATCTGGAGAAGAACCTGGATGTGTTCTTTAAGAGCAAGGAAGATGGAGGCAGGCCTGGTTACTGGACCAGAATGGCCACAAGAATCAACAAAGCTTTCTTCATTTCTTATGTAACAACTGTCATCGTGTTTCTGGCCATCGTCTTTAATGAATGGAGTCCTGAATACTAAAACAAGACAAAATGCTGCTGCTATATTGTTGATTTGCTTCTCTGTTGAATGTTGAACACTGTTAAAGCAGTACTGTGCAGCGTTCAACCAGTGGTCTTATGTTGGCACCATCTGGTGGTAGCTCCAGTCATAGGGAAGGACTGGTGATTTAACTGTATAAAAAGGGTTGAACACAGGCCTGAAGCCTGCATATATACTTTACTACAGTATGCAGCAACTTTCCACCTGTTCACTGTTGTTTATGTAAATGCAGCTTTACACTTTCAAATGCTAAATAATTCTATATACAAAGAAGGCAGATGAATAAAGAAATAAACAATCATTAACAAAAACATGTTAACACAAACATATAGAAGAACCAGTGTCATCTGTCAATCGTCAATTGTCTCATAAGTCTTGCAGTCTTTCCCTGCGTTTTTCCCAAGTTCCACTAGAGGTCCCCAGTGTGTTCCCCTCTATCGTCATTTCCTGATCACCCTTCTTGTATTTAAGACTTTGTCAGTATGTTGCTTTGTAACTGTGGTGCTGGCTTCACCTCACTGGCTGCTTATCGCTTGTAGAATTGATTTTAAACGTCATTTAACCACCTTTAAAGCATTAAAGGCCCCAATTTACGTATCATCCACTTAGAAATGTGAAATCTCTGGCAAGGGCCTTCTGGTTGTCCCAAAGACCAGGCTTAAAACTAAGGGTGACTGCACCTTTGACATGGTTGCTCACCACTCTATGGAATGCTTTACCTTTAGCTATAAAAAAAATAAATAAATGCAGTTTAAAAAATCTTTTAACGTATGTATAGAAGAACCGGTGTCATATGTAATTGTCACCCAGTCCCACAGCCTTTCCTTGTGTTTTTTTCCAGGGTCCACTAGATTTCTGCTGACTTTCTTTATTATTATTTTCTATGTATTATTGTAGTGTAGTCTGTGTAGTCTATTGTAGACTATTCTGTATAGAGTAGCGTACACCGTACACGTAGTGTAGTCAGACATTTTTCCTCACCTGTGGACGCCTGCATCTTCTGTCTCCCAGTCAGCTACAATAAAACTAACTTTTATTGCTAATATTTAGCCATCAGTCTGGTTTCTGTAATGGAGTCCTGTATTCATATGGTGCTTGTGTGATGGTGTTTTTACAGTTGGTTTTTTTTATTTTTTATTATTGTTTATTGAGGAATGATTGCCGTTGACAATACTGAATTTCATAAAGGACCTTTGAGCGATATCCAACGAGTGCTTCCAAACTCGGATTTTATTGACAGAAAGTAGCTCATAACATGACAACGGTGGATTTTTATGAAACAAAAACTTGACAGATACAAAGGGTTGGTGTTGCAACTCTAGATGCCAGATTGCAGGTAGGGTAATATCACATATAGCACAATGTTTTTTGTCCACTTAAACTATATTAAATATCAGAGGTATTTTGCTTCTCCTTTGGGTTTGTTTTGTTCATAATTTAATGCTCTGTACCAAATCTTCTATTTTTTGTGTTTTGGGAAATTTGTGAAACTATTTTAACATAATCTTAACATACTCTACCATGCAGCTTGGTAGTGTTTTATTCATTAAAATAAGTCTTGGATTGTAGCTTTAATTACTGTAGCTATAGAGGTGCAAATATGCATTTGACGTATTAACTTGTGTTATCCTTGCTTACTGTAAATCGCTCTGGATTAAGAGTGTCTGCTTAATGCCTAAATTGTAAATTGTAATATAATAATAATAATAATAATAATAATAATAATAATAATAATAATAATAATAATAATAATAATAATAATAATAATAATAATAATAATAATGACGATAAAGCACACCTTTTGGTGAAAAAGCTGAATTCATTGTGTTGTCATTAATCCACATTAGGCTCCTAATTTAGCTAATTATGAGGCAATTTATGATTTAACATTGTTTAGAAGTACTTATGGGTGGGGTTTGTATTTTTCTTGTGCTGTGAGTGGGATCAATATTGCACACAGTAAAAATCTTCAGTGTTAATGTATCCATTAGAAACTCTGAGAGGGTACAAATGTGTACCTCTGAGGTAAATGATCAGGGAGGATCAATTTTAGGACGTTGAGTCACATTCATCATCATTAAACCAGATAATAATTAAAGTTGGTCCACAGTCCACACCCCTTTGTGGTATTTATTCACTGTATATATGCATATAGTTAACCCATTAAGACCTGGAACTCATCTGTGTCACTTTTTGATTTGAGGAAAAAAGCATACACTTTGGCTATTCAAAAACAGCAGATATACAAGCTCATAGCGCGGCACTGAGTGCCGCGCTACGAGCTTGTAGATCTGCTATTTTTTTTAAATTGAGAAAATGTGTGCATATCTTTGAATATATGTTTTCTTTTAAAGCAAACATTCTTAACTCCAATATTTGCTTCTGGGGGGGGGGTCCCTGGAACAAAATATTTTGAGATGGGGCTCCGCGGCCAAATACATTTAATTTTGGGGGTCCTTGACAATTATGAAAAAGTTTGAGAACCACTGATATAGAAACATAAGCTTTTTTAGAAAACTGTTGGGATTTAGAAGGCATTTTGTGGAATCGGCTTCAGGTCTTATAATGGGTAAATGTGGTATCTGCATTTACCACATCCTAAGCAGTGGTCGTAGTCCTAATAATGAAGAGGGGGGTGAAGGTTTGGTCCGAGCTGCAGTACGAGCTGGATCCAGTGTTGCCAGATTCCGTGATTTTCAAAAAGAATCTTGAAAGCCAGCCCAAATAAGTACCTACACTTCAGAAACAAGCCCAAACAAAAGCAACCCGCAACTATGAATATTTACAAGCGACTTTAAAGGAAAACAAGCCCAAAGTCGCTTATAATAAGCAGACCTGGCAACACTGTGCCAGATCTTGCAGGCCAGTTCTGCCAGCTCTAAGGCATGTGCTGAACTTAATGCCAACTTTTGCCTGTCAGTCTGTTGTAGTCTATTGTAGTCTGTTTGATGGAGAGTCACCTTTAGGGGTTACGTGTCTTGCTCAAGGACACTTCGACATGTAGCCCGGGGCCAGGACACGAACCGAGAACCTTCTGTTTTGCTCGTGCATGTATTTCTCCCCGCCTGCAGATCCAGCTTTGGCCACTGGGGTGGCGGCTTCAATGTTTCTCAGCAACTCTGGGGGCTTGGCTATGGCCACCCTGATTTGTCACCCGCGTTTCAACAGTATAGCTTAGTTTCTGCCGATCCTAATGAGAGTGACCATAATGATGTCCATTAAAGGTGTGACCTCCTGTTTTCATATGATTCACCATGATTGAAATGATGACTTGTCATTTACTCTGCCCTGCCCTCCTCTAGGAATCAGATTTGACTGTGTGCAGCCTATATGGGCCCGGGAAGAGTGTGGGAGGAGAGGATGGTGATGGTGGTTGTTGCACAGGGGCTGCAGAGATTGTTGCTACAGCAGTACGCAGACTACGCACTATACGCAGTAACGCTTACTGTACATTTAGCTCAGAGGATAAAAACACACACACACACACACACACACACACACACACACACACACACACACACACACACACACACACACACACACACACACACACCCTTATCAGTCTACACACACACGCATGCTCACACAAGTTACGATGCTTGTTCTTTTCATTTCCCTGCTCATCTTCACGGGTAAGACACTTTTATGAATATCATATAATGTATGCATGAACTGACATGTGAATATGTGTTTTTATGCTAAAAGAATTTCCCAGACACAGCCATAAGCGATGTCTGTCTAGCTTTCATCTTTGTATTTTCTGTGTACATTATGTCAGTGAAGACTAAGGAAAGATTTCATTCTGCATGTAGTTATGAAGCTTTTCATGTGTTGTTGTTAGTGTGTTTGGATAAAGTAGCTACAATAACAAAAATACTTCCAGTTTGACATGCTTTGTTCAGGGGGAAACATTTTCTTGATGAATTGAAGTTCGTTTAATGGTGGACATATTTAGTGTAGGGGGCCTAGTATAGACCCCTGGGTGACTCCAGTTAACTAAGTATGTCGTTGCTGTCGGGCAGAAACCTGTTCTCTCCATATTTTCACTTTTTGTGTTTTTTTTCCGTAAATTAACTCCCTACTTGATACTACAGCGTCACACAAACGCATCAAAAGTAGCAGATCTGCTACTTTTGCTATTTTTAAATTTTAATCCTGAAAAGTAACAGTTTTGGATGACAATATGGTGTTTTAAGCCTATTTAAATCATAGCTGGATAGAAATGTACTGTAATGCTGGCCTTGATATAGATAGTGGAAACTTTGAAACATCTCACCATCTAGTAATAATAATAATAATAATAATAATAATAATAAACTTTATTTGTATAGCACCTTTCATGACATGAAATGCAGCTCAAAGTGCTTTACAGAGCAAGAATACAATTACAGTTAGAACCAATTTAACAATAAAGCAAGCAAAAATAAAATAAAATAAAATAAAAGCAGTAAAATGCAGAAAAATGCAGTGGCCCTCGCCACTACACAACTACAACACAAATGGATATAACTTAAAGGGATACTTCACTTTCACATAAAATAAACATTAAAAAAAAATATTTAAAAAAAATGAAAGAAGTTATGGCAAAATAAAGGCCCCCTCACACATTAGTAGGACACTCTAATGCGTGAGGGGGCCATGAATTTTCCATTACTTTTTTCATTTATTTTTAATATATTTTTTAAATGTTTCCTCCTGCCGAAAGTGAAGTATCCCTTTAAATGTAGTGGCCACTGTCCTCTACTAGCCTGGTAAACCCTCCCTCCGGAAATCTTCTATTCTATTTGATTCCAGGAGTGAGTCTGGCCTGATCGCCCATTCTGCAATATTGGCTGCAGGCTGAGTTGGGCGGAAGTAATACCGTTGACTGACAACCCCTTCAGCCAATGATATTTTTTCCCCTTCAGCCAATCAGCAGTTCACCAGTCTAATGTGACGTCAACGGGACTTTTGAGACAGCCAAGCCCAAAATGGGTTGCCTTATTCGGGTACATGGGTGTCACTGCCCACCCCTACCGGTTCTCTAAATTTTTATTTTTAAATAGGCTTTGTCATGATTAATTGACCACATATATGAAGTTAAACAACTAAATTCTATCCAAACGATATCTTATAAGTAAATTCCGTGCCTCAAAATAGAAGTTAGAGAGCTTTTTGAAGTCAAAAAATCGCGGAGATTATAGCGGACAGAAAAAGATGGCTGCCGTTTGTGTTTTGGGCTCACTCGAACTCGCCACCTGATTGGCCAACTGTCGCTGTCAATCACAGAACGATGTGCGACGACGCTGATAGGCTCGGTTAGCTGGTAATTCCACTAGAAACCCCCACAATGGGCTATCAGGCCAGACTCACTCCTGGAATCAAATAGAATAGAAGATTTCCGGAGGGAGGGTTTACCAGGCTAGTCCTCTACAACACAGCTAAAGAAATATCCACACTTCACACAATTGCCAATATTACATGTGTACCTTGTGTACCTTAGTAATATATCTTCACACAATTGTCAATATTACACCTTAGTAATATATTTTCACTTAGTAATATTACACCTTAGTAATATATTTTCACTTAGTAATATTACACCTTAGTAATATATTTTCATCATGTTTACCACGTGTGGACTAGCCCAGGGGATAGTAGGCTACTCAATCATCCCACCATAATCTGAGTGTTCATGTTTAGCTCTTTCAGTCAAAATGCTATCCATACTAAACCTTAAAGGGACATTTCGCCGATTTTGCATCAAACCCCTATTTTTATCTAGGTCCAGGACCCATAAACATGATCCTGGTGTGTTTTTTGTGTTTTATCTGTATTTTTAGATTTGTATCCATATCCTCAGAGACTATGAGTCATTTGACTCATAGTCTCTTTATCTCACCTTATGTAGACCACACCCCCACGCAGCCTCCCCTCCCCACAAGGAAGGGCAGTGCCCCAAAGCATTATGGTCATTGTAGTAATGCAGCAGTCCAGTCAAACACACAGACTTCTATATTTTTCTGGCCATAGGGTGCAAATTTCAAATTTTGCTACTGTTATCTACTACAAATATTATTAACATTGAGTGGCTGTAAGTTCTTCCAGGGGTGAAATTCTCCTTTAATGTCCTTGGTGCTAGGCTCAGCAGATTCATTAACTGGAGCCCCCATGCCACCCATACTGCCCACCCAGACCCCACCCACTGACCTGATGCCAACCCAGACCCCACCCACTGACCTGACGCCATCTGAAGGAGGAGGTGAGTAGAATTGTGTTGAATGACGTTACTCCAGCAACAAAAATATGTTGGAAAAAACCCTCATCTCTTCACTAACTGTCCCTTTCAAATATGAAATGTAACGGTGACTGAGATAGATTTATATATTTCCAGAGTGCGATATATAACGCGTCGTTGCTGTCGGGCGTTTTTCTACTTTTACAAATATTAAACCAATGAAAAGTATTAAAAAGTGCTTCTGACCAAACCTCCTAACTCCATTGGATACTCAAACTGTCTCTCCTATGGTACCAACATCAATACAGAATGGAATTGTGGTATTCAACGATAACAACATATTCTAAGTGGTGGTCCGTGGCTCAAATGCCGAATAAATAATGGACCTTCATATGAAAAGGGTTGAAAACCACTGCTCTAGTCTATTGCATGGGATTCAAATGTGGAAAGTGAAAGATGAGAACGATTAAGGACACAGAACTTCCACTCGGGGGATAGATAAACCATTAGCACTCTGACTCAAAAGCCTGGGAGACTGGCTGAAGTTGTGCAGTCCTGAGAGGACAGCAGAGTTAGCAGTGTTCTCTCTGGGGAAGTCTCAGTGAAAGCAAGGAAATGCAGAGACTGGAGGGAGGCACCATGGGCTGAAATCAAATCAATGTTTCTTGATTGCATTCGAGACATTTGAGCTCCATAGCGTGACCAAGTGGCTTTGGTCTGGTTCAGACATTGTTAAAGCGGATGAATTCTAACACGTAACGAGCTGTTCATACTTAAAGGGATAGTTCACCCCAAAATTTATTTATTTTCTTGGCGATTACTCACCCCATGGAGTCTTGAATTCATGGAGATTTTTTCGTTTTTGTCGCATTCCTAAGCCAATAATTTGATGACCGGAGGAGCCTCCAGTAGGAGACTCGACCGGGTCTCCATTGAGTCTCCATTGAGTCTCCGCTGGTCAAAAAAAAGAAAAAGCCATGAATTCAAGCCTTCATGGGGTGAGTAATTGATAGAAAATCTTTTTTTGGGGTGAACTATCCCTTTAAATCACATGTCTCTGGTGCTACAGGCTCAGCGAATGCATCAACTGCAGCCCCCACGCTCCCCATGATGTCCAACTTCACCCCCCCCATGATTAGGACCAAGTATGGGGGCCAAGACCCGGAGCCAGGTGAAGACACAGGTGAGCCTATATTATCGCAATAATGAAATGCATTGTTATAGCGCTTTTCTACTCAAGTACTAGTAGTTATAATGTTATGGGGGTGTAGTTAAAGTGGCTGCACAGGATTTGGTTGCTAATTAGGGGCCCAATGACATTAAAACAGGGCCGGACTGGGAACAAAATTCGGCCTTGGCATTTTGGCCCAGACCGGCCCACCACAACCGGCGCGCAGATAGCAGACACTCTACCGCAATTTTCCGCGCCTGAGCGCTTTGCGCGCGGCCGACCCCCCCAGCCTCAAGCCAGATCTCCTAGCCTTCCCAATTGTCAGGGACATTACCGTAACTAATAATTGGGCCGTGCAATCCGGAAATGAACAGGAGTAAAAATATAAGAAAACAATATAGATTTTTTTTTGGGCCCAGCAGTCCACCGGGCATATGCCCGATATGCCATATGGCCAGTCCGCCCCTGCATTAAAACCTTTTATCAGACTCACTCCAAATCTCTGAGAGCGTCCATGTCTAATATTAATTATGTCTGCCAAGCCAACGCCAAAGCTCTTAGAAGGCGTAATGGCCTCTCCATGACCACAGCTAATGGATCTTTTTCTCTTTTGAATTTTTTGGATAGATTTTCAGACTTCCAGTTTCAGGAGCTTTTAGCAAATACTTCCTCTCATTGTTCTACTCTTGTTTCTTCAGCTGGTGTTTCTTCTGACAAGGTGTGTAGTTACCACGATGTTTTAAACCACCTGAACATGAAGAAAGACAACGAGCTGTACACGGCAACACGACCCATTCTGGACCACACAAAACACACCGTGGTGTGGTTGGATGTTGCGCTCAACGCTATTTTAAACATGGTAGGTGAACATCGTGTTTTCAAGGCATTTCTGCTATATTGACATTGCATAGCATTTTTACTAATCTTTCGAGACCCACAGACATTTCTTTTCAATAACAATGTAAACATCAGATGTTCTGGGGGGAAAGACCAGGCTATATTCTTTCATCCCCCCAGAAAAAGTGTAACAGTGATCTTCCGTCTTTTAGTTATCGGCAGTTGAATATAGCTGGTTTTCACCAAAAACGCAATCTGGGAGATACATTTATTTTTATAAATCTGTGTTGCCGCATCTGTACTGTAGCGTGAATATATATTTAGATTTGCCGAGCTGTGTTTGTTTGCTGGAAAATTCTCATATACTGTATCTGTTCATTCATAGGCTGATAAAGAACAGCAATTAATGTCATACATCTTTATTGCAATGGTGAGTTCTCATTACATATTTACAGTATGACATCTATACTATAATTTAGGGAATGTGTGTGTGTGTGTGTGTGTGTGTGTGTGTGTGTGTGTGTGTGTGTGTGTGTGTGTGTGTGTGTGTGTGTGTGTGTGTGTGTGTGTGTGTGTGTGTGTGTGTGTGTGTGTGTGTGTGTGTGTGTGTGTGTGTCTCTCTGTCTGTCTGTCTGTCACAAAACACTTTCCTGGCATAACTCGGATGGCGTCCAAGGCAGAAATTCTCAATGTGTTGGGGAGACTGTTTGCGTTGGCTTCCTGATTGGGTAACCCAAACCAAATTGATTGGCCGAGCTTAGCATAATGTTTGTGTTGCATAGTCAGTATAAATGGAACGTCTATCGCCATCCCCGACATGCATGACCCCATGTAGGCCGGTGTCCGAAGGTGTTTGTCATTTCTGTTCTACTGCAGAGTTGGAAAAATGAGCACATATCCTGGGATCCCTCTGAGTTCTGTGGAATTATTGATGTCTCTGTGCCCAGTGAATGGCTGTGGAAACCTGATATCACCATCGATGAGAGGTGGGAATACACATGCAGACATGCTGTACTGTACACACCACAATCACAATCCGTTCTTATTGTCACGTGTGTGAATGAATGAATGAATGAATGAAGGAAGGAAGGAAGGAAGGAAGGAAGGAAGGAAGGAAGGAAGGAAGGAAGGAAGGAAGAAATGAATGAATGAATGAATGAATGAATGACATTTTTATTTTCGTGTCATGCCACCATTTTTGCCCATCCCATATGGGATTATATGACACATTACACAGAAATAAAACAAGACATTAACAGTCCTTCCTGTTCATATTATGTCCTTCCTTATGTGACCAGGGCACTTAGGCCCGGAAACATAATGAAACCATATGATGCACAATAAACATTGAATACCAGACCACTGGTCAATAGTAATAAGGAGGAGCAGAGACGTGTGTTTCCGTTAAAAAGGAGGTTTGTTTATTCACAACTCAAGGCAGAGTAAAATAACTATTCATAAGACTTAACTGGAGGAGGTCAAAGTCATGAGGTAGGAAATATGTTTATTTATCACTTTCAAAGACTAATTAAAATGTAATTCACAATATACACACTACATAGTGACTGTATCTGTTTCATGTAACACTGTTTATTTGCATCTGATTTTTAAATCTCTGTGTTGTTATCCATGTCCTCACTGTATTGTCTGATTCACCGCCTTTTGCGATTCTTTTAATGTTGTTTTATGCTTCTGCTTTTCTTTTTTGCTTTTTTGTCAAAGTTGTGACATTGTAATGTGATTCAAATGTTTGTTATCAGGGCGTCCTTGAAAAAGAGAGCTTGCTCTCAATGGGTTTCCCTGAATAAATAAAGGAAAAAGAAAAGAAAGAAAGTTCACAAAGGAAGGGAGGCAGGGAGTGAGGGAGTGAGGAGAGGGGTTTCACCGCCACCAAAAGCGCACACAAGGCACACACGCACTGTAAGACACAAGAAAACATGTTAAAATACACACAACACTGATTCTCCACAGAAATGAGAATGCAAGCAGGATATCATGCACTAAAGCTAAAAAACAAACCCCAATACTACAGCCTATCACCCGTGACCACCCACCTGTCGGGACCACAACTATGACCACCCGTAGCACTGGTACGGCCGGAGCCAAATATACCTCAGTTTATAATATTCATTTGTTTACACAACAGCTGGTTTGCACACCGAAAACAAACAAAAATAAACCTAAATGAAATAACCAACTCAAATAATAACCAAAATAATAAGGACAAAAACAGCAGAGGCAAACGGAGCTTCTCCTAACAAAGCAAAAGGACATAATTAATAAACTGGTCAATGACTTAAAGGGATATTTCACTTTCAAAAAAACTTTTGGTCATTTTATCATCTACTCAGGCTTTTGTGAGCCCCCCAGACCGTTTTTAAGTTGCTTGATTTAGTATTTAGATATTTGATATTCATTTTATCAGACACGCCCCCTTCCTATACAAACCCATTATAACTTCAAACTCCATTTTAACCCGTTAGATTCATCAAAAACACCCGTCCTTTGCTCTGGTGACTCACCCTGCCCTCCTTATACATGAGGGGGCCGTGTTTTTTCGATTACTTTTTTCATTTATTTTATCTAAATGTTTTAATGTATTTATTTTTTTTCATTTTGCAAAAAAAATATTAAAAATAAATGAAAGAATTAATCGAAAAAACACGGCCCCCTCATGTATTAGGAGGGCAGGGTGAGTCACCAGAACCAAGGACGGGTGTTTTTGATGAATCTAACGGGTTAAAAATTAAGTTTGAAGTTATAATGGGTTTGTATAGGAAGGGGGCGTGTCTGATAAAATGAATATCAAATATCTAAATAATGAATCAAGCAACTTAAAATGGTTTGGGGGGCTCACTAAAGCCTGAGTAGACGATAAAATGAGCAAAAGTTTTTTTGAAAGTGAAATATCCCTTTAAGACAAAAACTACAATGTGCGCAGCGCGACTGCCTTACCTCTATAACTAGTTAGAGCAGCACAGACTGGACAGACAGACAGCACGCCACGCACACCGGGGGCACCTTCGTTTAGGACGAGAACAGGTCGGGGGAGGGGGGAGCAGTGATCACCTGCAGAGTAGGACAACATTAGGTTTTGCTTAGACTGCCCTAGCGTGTCTGATATCTGGCATAGAGGGGCGGGTTCAAAAGCTCTGGAGAAAAAATCTGTGAGATCCCATTGGTTCACCGATCTGTCCGTCAGCCCCCGCCCCGCCCCATGCCCCTCCTCCTCCCACAATGTGCAGCATTGAGAGCTCTGACGTCACAACATTTGGAGCGACGCCCACTGCACTCTGGTTGGTTGGGGAAATGAAACACTTCCCATTCCAGGAACGTCAACACGCTGGTCCAGGCTCTTATTTTTTAGCAAAACTAAAAAATAAAAGCCTGGAGATCGAGGCTAGGTTTTGCTAAGCTCACACATAAGTACAGTTAACAACACACAGTAACATACAGTACCTTAAACGAGACGCTCCCGCACACAACCCACGACCAGGCAGACTGACAAACGCCAACTAACTAGCGGCCGCGTACAGCTGCCTATTAATCAGCCTGGTGATTACGGGGGGCGTTGCGTTGTGTTGCTAGGGGCAACCAGCGAAATCTCAACCCACTACACTTATAACTTACCACATAAATAAAACATGTGTACAGTACTTATAGAGCAATTATTTGTTTACCAACATTGAGACTGGATGCACAGGTGATTGTTTCATGCAATCAATTCTCAACCTGTTGTTTTGGGGTGCACCCAACCCCCTCTTGTGTGTTGGCTAGTGCTGCGCGCCCTAGCGAGACCTGACAGAATGGGTTTGACGCTTGCACAGTATGACGCTTGCAACCAGCGTGACGTCGTCTGTTAAGGGGTCTATATGAACAAAATAAGAACAAAAAAGACAATGCCATTTTACATGTAAATGGCCCTCCTCCTCATTGACCAGGCCTTAATTGTCAAGAAATGAAGCAAATGAAAAAATGTCATGAGACGTTTCAGTTTCTCTGAATCATCCAACCACACAAATTCATACCTAGGATCTTCCTTATTAAAAAGTCTCTGCCTGATAGAGTTGTAGAATGGACAATACAAAAAAATGCATTTAATTTTTCAATTTCATTAAGATCACACAAACCACATAATCTATCCTCCTCAACCGTGCCTACATATATACCCGTCTCAATATGAAGACCAAGTATGCCAGCCCTGATTTGAGCACATAGGCTTCGTTTCTTTTTCGACAAATGATATAATACTGTACATCGTTTTCTGGACAATAGACATGCTTTATCTCACAATAAGTATTTGGTTTACACCATATATCCAGTGCCCATCTGTCCTTTACTTGTTGAAAAATAGTTTATTTTATTACCATACTCTCTACTTTTTTCTTTATTATAAAAGTTTGTGTGTGTGTGTGTGTGTGTGTGTGTGTGTGTGTGTGTGTGTGTGTGTGTGTGTGTGTGTGTGTGTGTGTGTGTGTGTGTGTGTGTGTGCGTGCGTGCGTGCGTGCGTGCGTGCGTGCGTGTGTGTGTGCGTGCGTGTGTCTCACAGGTTAGAGAAGGATAAGGCTGCTCTAAACCCTTATGTCCACATTGAACATGACGGGACGGTCAATGTTTGGAATGATGAAGTGGTCGTCAGCACCTGTAGGATGCACATCTACAAGTTCCCCTTCGACACTCAATCCTGCAACCTCACGTTTGCCTCTGGGATATACTTTAGTGAGGGAGTAAACTATTTGCGTTTAAATGTGTATATGTACGTGCGTGCATGCGTGTTAGTGCGTGCGTGCGTGTGTGTGAACAAGTGGGTGGTCAAATTATGTTAATTCTCAACTGCTTCATTTGACTGCTTGGAGTGTGGATTATCCTTCTGTTCCTTTACCAGCCAAAGAACTGCAGCTCAAAACATACTTTGACAAAGACTCCGCCAGATTCATAACCGATAAGATGATGCGGGCCGAGTATGAGTGGAAGTTTGAAAACATTATACCCACCGTACTCAACGAGACTGACTTCAGACCCCAGCGGATTGTCTACACTGTAGGTATCGTTCATACCGGCTAGGAAGTTTCCTACGTTTTAATGCAAACTAATATAGTTGCATTTGTTAAATCTGAACTGCCTCTAGTCTGGGCTGACCTTCTAACATCTCCTCCTAGATCACTATGAAGAGGAAGGCCGTCCTCTACATTGTCAACTTCCTGTTGCCCGTCTTGTTCTTCCTGTGTCTAGACATGGCGTCTTTCCTGATCTCAGACGGCGGTGGAGAGAAGCTGAGCTTCAAGGTCACCGTGCTGCTGGCCGTCACAGTTTTACAACTAATTCTCAACGACATCCTGCCCGCCACGTCCAACAGAATGCCAATCATAGGTAACACTCATGGGATACGTTTTTATCCCTGTTGGATTATCATTTATACACAGTATGAGTGGATAATAATGTATTTTGAAGTCATGGTTATATTAATCAAATTGTGTCCTGCTCACAGCGATGTACTGCATGGGGACTTTTTCTCTGATGCTGCTAAGTCTGTTGGAGACGGTTGTGGTGACGTATCTGTTGGCAAAAGACTCTGTCCCCCAGAAGACAGAGACAGACGAAGACCACAACGAGAAGGAGGACAAGACCAAAGGCCATAGCTGTGACAGAGGTGAGACATTACAACACAGTAACACACAATAACACAACAACAATTATGAGGTTGGCCCAAAGGCCAGGGAGAGTGGGTGAAGCAATAGGGTCCTGAGATGACCGCAGGGTAGTGGTATATGGGGTTATGACAAGGGTAGTAGTGTGCTTTGGGGTTATGACAGGGGTAGCAATGTTCTTTGAGGTTATGACAGGGGTTGCAGTGGTCTTTGGGGTTATGACAAGGGTAGTAGTGTCCTCTGAGGTCATCCAAATCTTCTGCAGGATTTCTGTGACGAGAAAAGTTGTGCACGGTTGGAGAGAAAAGAACAAAATAGTGTTAAAACACATTGTAGCAAAAGAGTGATACAAACGTAAGGTGACAGCGACTGTGTCTTCACTGAGAATGAAATGCCCGAAAGTGTTAGTTGTTCTTCATCAAGAGAGAGAAGAAACCAGTCAAAAGTATTACAGGCTCAATTCATGCTGAGACATAATGTCTTGTTCATCTGTGAATCATATAACTCATTGTGTGGTTCAATCATCAATCCTCTGTATGTGTCATTTCAGAGAAGAGATGCAAGTGGTGTCCTTCATGCTTTTACAATGTCCCTGGTGAGGATGATGATGATAGAGACACAACGCATGAGTCTCTGAGTGCAGCTGAAGAGGTTAGCATGATGTCACCATTGTACATGTAACCATGTAGTGTCTCTACATTACTCATTATATTAACTAGAAAAAAGCGCCTCTCGGGTGCGTGAACGTTGTAGCAATGACAACGTGTATAACTGCATAAGGGTAGGTGACTATGGAAATGAGGTAGCATTTGGTATCGTATGTAAGGTAAGCAACGTATGCGGCAGTACCTACATGCTGGATGAACACAATGGGGGAGGGGTTGTGAGTTAAACGCACACACCGAGCGCGTCGTGTAGAAGTGCTGGGCTACCAGTAATAATAATAATACATTTTATTTGTAATGCACTTTTCATTCACAAGGAATCTCAGAGTGCCACATGGTAAAACAGTATCAATCATATACAGTTAAAAAGCAGGATTTAAAAACAGATGTGACTAAACAAAACGAAAATGCCCTCTGAAACAAAAACGTTTTCAGGCCTATTTTAAAAGAGTCCAGGGTCTGTGGTGCTCTCAGGTCAATAGGAAGGCTGTTCCACAGGCGCGGCGCTGCCGAGCAGAAGGCCCGGTCCCCCATACTACGTAGATTTGTACCAGGGACATCGAGGAGGAATCTGCTCGTAGATCTGAGGGTGCGGGTGGAATTTTGTGTGGGCCTAATTAATTTCTGTAGGTAGGGAGGGGCATGTCCATTTATGCAGTTGTGGGTGATCAGCAGGACCTTGTAGTCTATCCTAGCTGAAACGGGGAGCCAGTGCAGTGAAAATAGGACCGGTGTTATGTGATCATGCTTACGCGCTCTCATTAGGACCCTGGCAGCGCTGTTTTGGATGTATTGCAGCTTCTCAATACTTTTGCCAGGAATCCCATTGAAGAGTGCGTTGCAGTAGTCCAGTCCTCAATACCGCCCTGTTACATTTGCACAAAACGACGATTTAAGTTACTGTGTCCTGTGCGTGTGCACAAAAGTACGACAATACGACTGCAGTTACCTGTAGTGTGCTACTGTGCTTAGAGCAGGGACGCAGAGAGGGGGGGGGGGCGGGGGGTTTGGACATACTCAGTTCAATCGGGGGGAGGGATATCCCCCCCCACTTTTGGGATGAACAGAAAAGAAAAAGAAGAAACCTCCGACATTTTTGTACCGAATTAACCAAATGAATGTAACAAAAACACCCAAAAAAGTAACAAATCAGGTAAAAAATACGCAAATTTAACCGAGTTAGTGGAAAGACAACTATACTAATTCTCAGCTTCCACCCTATATTGTTTACGATCTGCAACCACCAACATTTATTCTTTATCATCTTGACTGTATCTCGTGAAATATAAGACTATACTGCATCAAGGAATGTGTTTACATGGCGTGTATTTGTAAATATACCACATGGCGCACAGCTGAGGGGTTCACGCCAAGCTGCTACAGCACATGGTACAGCAGGCTCCCCAATCTGTTCAGCACGAGACCCAACAACTACATTTGGTGTCAAGGGTGAGACAGGCGTGTAGGACCCAAACGGTGAAAAGTACAGACTCATCTTAAACAGGGTTCTCTTGTCAGCGTGGCTGTTTTTAAAATTAGGACTGAGGACTACTTGACCACTGTCTGCTCGAGTCCTGGCATTTAAATGTCATTCCGCTGTTTATTGGATTTTATGTTTTATATTGATTTTGTGTATTTTTATGCTTTACTTTATGTGCTGCTGTTCTGACCACGACTCCCTTGTAAAAGAGATTTTCAATCGCAATGGGACTATTCCAGGTTAAATAAAAGTAAAATTTATAATAATGCACAACACAGTCGGAGGCAGAGCAGGACAAATGCTAAGGATTTATTCTCCCAAACTCAGGAACATAGATAGAATAAATGCAGGAGAATACTGAAAACACGATGAACTACAACAGAACACCACAGCAACTGTCAGGTCTGGCAGAGAACACAAAGATCTGAGGGTTTATACACACACAGGGATAACCACAGGTGTACAGAACTGTCACTCAACACATGGATAGGCTAGGGGCCTAACAAGACACAGGTGGAGATAGCTAATAATCACAGGGAGGTGAGACAAGACAGGTAACTAGGTTAGACAGGAAACACTAGGATCACTACTACGGAAAAAAAAGTGACACAACAGTAAATTAAAACCTACTGAACAGCATACTAAATGTCACTACAAAATAAAATACAAGGAGACACATTCTGACATTTGGTGTCTCTCTACAAAAATGGGACGCAGAGAGGTGGGGTGTTTGGACATACTCAGTTCCATTAGGGGAGGGATATCCCCCCCACTTTTGGGATGAACAGAAAAGCAAAAGAAGAAACCTCCGACATTTTTGTACCGAATTAACCAAATGAATGTAACAAAAACACCCCAAAGAAAGTAACACATTTTCGTGCACGCACACGCACGGAACGCATTCACGCGCGCTGCATGCGTCCCCTTCGGTTCTTAAACGCTCTCTGCGTCCCTGGCTTAGAGTATGAGGCATGTGTAGTCATAGATATATATAAACACTAGATGACTCACCCACGCTGCTGGCCAATAGACCATATTCACACGGCGGCCATGTTTCTATGAAGTCAATGAAAGTTGCCACCCCGGGTGACGGCACTTTCAATGTTAAATTCCAATATGGCCGCCGTGTGAATATGGTCTATGGAGTACGACGTTGTCACATGGCGGCCATCTTGCGACAGTCAGCTCGCTCATTCATAACATTATGTCTATGGTGCATACTTAATGTTATTTTCATATAAAATCCATGATTATATAAGTATGCAGTATCATAACTACATCTTTGGTGTTTACAACATACCAAACCGTTTGAAAATCGGATGAAAATTGAGCACGCTATGGTTATTTCAATAGTACATGCACCATAGACATAATGTTATGAATGACTGTCGCAAGATGGCCACGGTTGAGCTACGCTTGCGACGCAATGACCATCTAGCCTTTCTTATATATATCTATGTGTGTAGTAGCCGCGCATATGTCACACATGCGCAGTAGGGTGGGCCTAGCGGCCAAAAAAAGGTGCCTAAAATGTGCCTGAATAATGTTTTATATTAACTGTACAATATGTAAGTACATTCAAGGTGGGGAAAGAAGCCGTGGCAACAGCCAGAGCACTGATTAATATTCTGTGGCGAGTTTGGAGGCAAGTGGAGTGCTCGTGTGCTGGGCCACCCCCGACGAACACCACAGCATGGGCATTTTAATTAAAGTACTATGATATTTGCACTGTAATCAATGAATAAGTTAATACTTATATTTTCTACCTCTAATCATTGTCCCAAAAATACATTCCTCTAACTCATCGAACCTAATCTAATTTAATGTGTGTTTCAGGACAATAGTCTCAAAGGGGAATCTCATGGATTTCAGGTGATCCTGGATGAGTTGAGAGATCTGGAGAAGAACCTGGATGTGTTCTTTAAGAGCAAGGAAGATGGAGGCAGGCCTGGTTACTGGACCAGAGTGGCCACAAGAATCAACAATGCTTTCTTCATTTTCTATTTGACAACAGTCACCGTGTTCCTGATCATCATCTTTAGAGAATGGAGTCCTGAATACTAAAACAACACACAATGCTGCAGCTATTTGCTTCTCTGTTAAATATTGAGCACTCTAAGTGTATAAAAAGGTTGAACATAATTACACAACTTATAGTCTTTCCTACAGTATGCAGCAACTTTCCATCTGTTTACTGTTGTAATAAATGTCTGGCAGCTGTTTGATGTAAATGCAGCTTATTGGCTTTTAAATGCTTAATCATTCCATATAAAAATAAGACAGATGAATAAAGAAATATGAAAATGTATGAATCCTTAACAAGAAGCATGTTAACACATAACATAGATAAATAAGATATCATCTTCAATGCAGTATGTTTGTGTCATCTCTCCTCCCAGTCCTACAGTCTTTCCCTGTGTTTTCCCCAGGTTCCACTAGAGGTCCCCAGTGTGTTATACCAACATGTGTTCATGTGTCTTGCGTGTCATTGTCTCTGATGAAGCCCTTCCTGGGATAAAAGCCATTAGTTTAATAAAGCGCAGGGCAGAATTACGTGGTGCAGACAGTACCTTTCTTCACTTTTATTGCCTCATCACCACTCTTGTATTTAAGACCTTCCTCAGACTGGTGCTACAGATAACCATGTGTTCATTCATTTCTGTAGCCATTAGTTCCCCAGTCAGTTCTGTTAGTGTAGTGTACCTAGTGTTAATACATAGTAGAGTGGGCACCAAAACAAAGTGGGCAGAGGAGAAAACTAGGCACTGCAGCAGAGTGTCAAATTGAGCAGACTGGGCACATAAAGGAAGTGGGCCTGTGAAATCTTAAGCATTACATTTATTTAATAAGCATAATGACTGACGGTAACAATAATGAAACATTGAGCTTCTTAATGTATGTATATTGTTTAAAAAATGCAATAATAATAATGATAATGATAATAATAATAATAATAATAATATGCCATCCCCCAACTACAGAATCTGTGTTTATAAGGTTATTTATTGACCTGTGGCTACCTCTGGTGTCTTTTGTGTGTCATAGCCCAGTTAGCTCAGAATACAATAGACAGGCTCTGTGCATTTATATGGCAGACAGGCTCCATGTGTGTGGGAACAGGTATATTTTGAAATTTGCTAATTGAAAATAATAATTATGTTAGTCTAGGACAATCCTAACCTTAGGACTAGCTGCTAGCACACACCATCACCACTGATGTGTGTGTACACATTCAGGTGTGCACACACACAGAGTAGCCTATAATAATTGTTAATAGCTCTATATTCCGATAAATAAACTTTCAGGTCAGGATCCCAATTGAATTCAATCAGGAGAGAGAACTCTTACATGATGCAGGATAAATTGGAAGTGATTAAACAGAACATGAACAGACACAATTGGAACTGGAACACTATTTAAATATGCATAAATAAACTAAACATATATGACTAAATATTAAAAAAGCACAACAATGTGTTCTCACATTAGAATTGAACTGAAACTACTCTGCAACACAGTTTCAATCAATTGCAACAAAGTTACACAAGCCAGCCTTCACTTTTAATTAGCAAAAAGAGTGGGTGATGGCAAGGACACACGCACAGGCTCATTGGCAGAGGAGACCCATCATGAGAGACGATGGGTGAAATGGGACATTCTGTATAATGAGTACTTTTACTTTTGGTACTTGAAGTACATTTTGATATTTTACTCAAGTAATTTTTTTATTCCTGACTTCTACTTGTAACAGAGTATTTCTACATACATACTTTTACTTATGTAAAACATTTGAGTACTTTTTCCACCAGTGAGTACGGGGAGAAAAGTTTAAATTCACTGTGTGTGTGTGTGTGTGTGTGTGTGTGTGTGTGTGTGTGTGTGTGTGTGTGTGTGTGTGTGTGTGTGTGTGTGTGTGTGTGTGTGTGTGTGGGTGGGTGCGTG
>NC_137617.1:47054404-47331904 GCF_963280865.1 Gymnoscopelus braueri
ATTGATTGTCTCTGAAATGCATTAATTGCATGTACAATCTTGAATTAAAATTGAAACAGTTAATCTTTTTAGTGGAAACTTAAAAGATTACTGTAGGAGTGTAACTGAAACTACAGTAGGTGTACTGTTACTCAGAAGAGAACAGGATGTGTTGACAGGATGCTTCCATCAACAAAACCACAACAACACATACATACAGTATGACACCAACTCCACACAAATCAAAAGGGTGCAATTCTGAGAAATTGCGTGGGTTGCAGCCTGAGGCAGACGTTCAGTCATATGAATTCAGTCATCTATGCAATTGGTACTGTGACACACACACACACACACACACACACACACACACACACACACACACACACACACACACACACACACACACACACACACACACACACACACACACACACACACACACACACACAGCATAACAACACACACACACACACACACACACACACACACACACACACACACACACACACACACACACACACACACACACACACACACACACACACACACACACACACACACACAGCATAACAACACTTTAGAATTGAGTCAAAGGAGGAATTCTGGGGGTGGGTGGGGGTTAGTAAACTCATCAATTTATATCAAGTGAACCATGAAACATAATTATTATTAACACATTGTAGTGCAAAAAAATCACCCCAGAAAAATGTTTTATCACACCATGGGATTTGAACCCACACCCTTACAGCTTTACGGTATAATTAATTACCCATATGTGCCCATGTAGCTACAATACAGACCACAGCTGGGCTTAAGATGTCATGATGACATGATGTGTTTAAGTGGAACCATGTCTCCTTTTGATATTCACATTTCTCCAAAACCGTTAATCCTGTTGAATTGTGGGAGTCCTGTCAATTTAAGAATAAATAAGTGTGTGAAACCAGTTGGTCAAAGTTGGTATTAAGGGTTTCTAAATCAATATCAAACTGGTATAAAAACCTCTGGCTCAGCTCTAAAGTATACATACAGAATACAATACAATGCAATACAATACACAACACAACACACACATATGGTGGAAAGAAAACCGTCACTCCATTCAACCCCCCCCCCCCTCTGTTTGCCTTAGCTTTAGCTTTCAGTGCTGATTAAGTAGGCATAGCCATACCTCAGTTAGTCAGAAACATGATAAAAAACGAAACCTAACAAACAGACATCCGGCCCCCCAAAACCACAAGACCAAGCTTTTAGTACGAGGGCCCAAGTGGCAAATGTGCTAGATGAAGCAGAGGTACCAGAGAAAAACCACACAAACCAAGTAAAAGAAAAGAAAGAGGAAAAAAAGCTGTTGTTTCTTTCACTGCTTACTGATCAGATGCAATGCCTCTGCACTGACATAAACACACGCGGCATACATATTACACACATGCATAATTCCAAGAAGTCAGTGATATGAGAGGGGAGTTGAAAGTCTCTTTCCACGGCTGTGTCCTGAATCAGACATCATATTTATGTCCTGTTGACTTCACTGAACGTTTAATATCCCTCAGTTATTTTTCTTTACTATTTATATGATTGTGTATAATGCGTTACTATTGCTAATCACCCACTCTGCACGTCTGTCAGAGTGATTGGACCCCCTTTTACGGGGTCCAATCTTTTGTGATCCTGAGGTTTCTTCCTTTTATTTCCTGCCAAGGTTTTTTTTTTCCTCTTTGGGTTGTTTCCTTGCCTGATGACGGGTCAAAGATCAGGCGGTGTTTGTTTCCTTTGTAAATGTGGCCATTTAAAACCCTTTGAGACTCATTTAAGTTCAATCTATGATTGATTTATGCATAAATCCAATAAATCAAGTACAAAAGTGCACTCTGTGGAGCGCAGATCTCCGCAAGGCCGGTACTGTGTACTGTGTACACCGCGCGGGCCGTGTCATTCGGGTGCAGTCATCTAGCCTGTGTGGCTCCCAGTATGGCTGCAGTCATTGTGATAATGGTCAGTGCCTGCTGTTCAGTAACCAACAGTGAGTGAAAGACTTGGAAGTTCACACGTCATAAAATAAAGGACATTCAGCTGAATTGGAAAATGTCAACATGGTTATTTTAGATAATGTATTATTCAATTACCAGGCTTATTAATTTAAGGATATTGCCATAAATAATCCTACAGAAGGTGATAGCATCACGGACGAGGTGAGCTATTCATTTTTAATTAGTGACTTGGGCTAAAAGTGAAAACTTGTCTGAAACCAAAGTTCCTCTTGATTGTGAAAGCAACCGTGCAGCACTAGTCCACTAGGTGGCACCACCAGACCACATAACCACAGTAGACCTATACCCAGACCTGGGTCACACAGTATGAAAGGAAGGTTGAAGTTGCAAATAACAAAGTATTTTAAAGCTGCTTACACTTCCAGGTATGTAGGTTTGCCCCACACACATAAATACTGTTAAGTATTAGTTTATTTAATTTAAATTTTTTGGCAGTTTATATTTTGGTAATTTGATGATTCACATTACAGTTTGGTGTATTAATCTACACATAATACAAGTTGAAAAATAGTGCAAATCCATTTACAAACCAGCATTTTCCTCAGGATTTACAATTTTCACAAACACATTTCAAATGAACACCAGTTAACTGAGCACTAAAGTCAAAGTGGTCTCTAATAGTACCAGTTATTATACCCAAGTAGTGGAGAAAAAGTGGTCCAGTTAACCCCAAAACTCCATGACTAGATAGAAGTGAGCCAGTGCAATAAAATATATTTATTCTAGTAAGGGAGTCGGCCCTGTTGAAATGGCACATCTTGACATATAACAATGTCACAAATACAAAGGAAGAAATGGATCACTAGACAATGCTACATCCTTTTATGTTCCTTTTATTTTCAGTTTTTACAGAACATATATGACATAAATAAACAAACCACCCTCTATTAGTACAATTGATGTGGTTCTTAACATATGTCTTTATTCATTTTCCATTTCTCAGGGCAAGTTCATTTTTTTCAGCAAGGCAACAAGGCAATTAAACTTTATGCAAAATAAACATTGTAAAAGGATATTTGACTGAATGTATTAACCTATTAAAACCAGGAAAGCATCTGTGTCATTTTCAATTTTTGCATTGGCTATTCAAAAATAGCAGATATACAAGCTCACAGCACGTCACTTCGTGCGGCACTGCGAGCTTGAACATCTGCTATTTTTTTTAAATCTTGAAATTGTGAGAACTACTGGTTTAGAAGGCATTTGCAGAATCGGCCTCAGGTCTTAATGAGTTAACAGATTCTACTATACAGATTAGACTAAATAATATTGTATTCACTAACAAAAGTTGCATTTGTAACAGTTTAAACACCAATCTCCTTAATAGTAAGAGAGAGACAGCAGCAAAAAACCCAACATTACAAGACAAATACAATAGAAGTTGTACAAATAAAACAGAACAATAAAAGTAAATTACAGTGCAGAATAATATTTTTTTCTGATTGTTTGTTTCAGATGGTTCATAATATGGCACTAGATTGGAAATGTATTCTAGCACTTAACCATTCAATGCTTTATAAACCAACAGTAGTATTTTGAAATAAATTATTTCACATACAGGGAGCCAGTATAAAGACCTAAGAACTGGAGTGAGATATTCCACTTCCTTGGTATTAGCTAAAACAAATATAAATATAAACAACCAACTGCATTTTAACTGAGCATCTATCAAAAGTGGCTAGAATGGATACAAGGAGAGAGGAGTTGATAGTGAGTGGTTCTAATCCATACATTCATTTCTAGCTGCAGAAGATAGGCACTAACATTTTCAAGTTCATATTGTGCCCAGAGAATCCATTTCATACTGTACAGTATGTAGTGTTTTACATGATATGTTTGATAGAATTCTCAGGCATGGAACAAGATCTGCACGTTTCATGAATACAGGAGCAGCTGAACATCTTTGCTTCACAGTGAGTACTACAGACAATAAGGAAGTCAGCTTCTTGGATATCAAGGTAGTCAAATGCCCACAATAGACGAGTACCACCTGATGAGGTTATATGTGATCTTAATCTCGTGCAAATTGGACATGTCTATAACTTGTAGTAAAGTAAAAATTCTACAAGTCTAGCAAATTGCCTTGCATATTTTGGCAAACAGGGGTCTTCTGATAATATTAGTCCAGTGCGACTAATGCTAAAGACAACATTCTCACTACCAACCTCATTCCGTAAGACCATTACATTGTTTAAAATATATAAAATACATGATACAATAAAACGGTAAAACGGTGTCTGTGTGTGTTAATTGGCACAGACACATACTTTAAAAAGTGAGATGTTTTAATAGGGGACACATTGTTAAAATCGATAGTTTTAATGTTTAATCTTTGGCATCACGCGGTTAATTCCGAATACAAGACATTATGTGTTCTTTAATACTTAAGCCAGTCATATAAACTTCACGGAGTTCCGTGCTGTGGTGCGTCATTTACTCCAATAATTATATTTTATTTAACTCTCAACAAGAAGTCAGCTCGTCTCAAATGCATGTGTTCGCAGCTCCGTCTATAAACAACCGATATATATTATATAGTATAGTAATATAGTATTTATAGTATATACAGTATTTTTTCCCTTCATTCCTATGCTGGTGTGAGGGTGTGCTATGGTCTATTTCTTCCTCTGCCTGTTGTCCTCTTTCTCGTCCTCGTCCTCTCACACATCCTCTGCTGTTGGGTGCAACCGTGATTTTTCCTTGAAGTCAAAAAGATGCTGGGAGGAGTGGGCTTCAGTGTTATAGCTAACCTGTGTGCCTTCTTCCGTGAGTGGTTCAGTGAGTGTGTGATCCCCGTTCTTGCTGTTGGTAAGGCTGAAAGACACCTCCACCGAGTTCTTCTGGGCCTTCTGGGCACCCCAGCTAGTTGAGATATAAAACAGTTTGAGAGTGGAGACACTGATCAATTTAATATTCACATAATCATTATATATACATACTGAAGATTATGGATGGATATACAGAATATCAAATAAATGTGAAAAATAAATTAGTTAACAATTCAGGTCAAGATTTACCAGATGGCTGCTTCTTTATTCCAACAGATACATCCCCATATTGCCAATGCTGCCACCAATGCTGCCACCAATCCACCAATGGTAATCCCTGCAATCGCTCCTGCTGTTAGTCCACCCTCTGCAGGAATCATAAGAACTCTGAGCTCTGAAACACAGAGAGCAAAGACACAACTACAGTCAACATAACATATAGATACCCTGTATAAGTTTATCTACACATTTCTAAAGTGACAATTGAAGAACTTTTAAGACCTTTTTAATACCTCGAAAATGAAATAAATCATAAAACAATTAATAAGACCATTACTACATGAAAAGTAACCAACTACACTATGAAAAATTGTCAAACATCGTCAAATATTGAAAGAGGCAACATTTTTTTTAAATAGCTGATCTACAAACTCACAACGCCTTGCATTGGGAGTGATGGAAACGGTCATTACCTGAGATGACATGCTGTGTCTCAACAGTATGGTTGATGTGTGTAAGGTGAACTCTGCATGTCACATTTCCTGTTCGTCTCACCGTCACGTTGCTCTGGACAGCGTAACAGTTTTGTGGATCTCTGTCCATCACTGAGGAGTCAGCAGTGATGTTGTTTCCCTCACTGTCCAGCCAAGACACCTCAGGTTCTGGATACCAGCACCCGGAATCACACGTCAAAGACCAGCCATGGTCTTTTGGTCCAGCTGAAGAGATCACAGGTTGAGACACAGCCCCTGCAAAACAAATAATCACCATTATCGATCAATATATCCATGTACAGTATCTCTCTGTCAATCAACCTCATCTTAATGATGAGTGCTGTGGAAAACTGGAAATTCAGTAGCCTGTAAAAATCTCCTGAGAGGTCCCTGATTCTCTCTCCCTCACCATTCTGCATTAAACGATTTTATCCTCTCGCTTTTCTCATCCTTGTTTTTCCATTCATGTTTTGAGCATTTAACACTTTCAACCTGGCATCCCCATTATAGGCAAAACAAATGTTTAAAATATCAGAAATAGCAGATCTACAAGCTCACAACGCAGCTTGTAGATCAGCTATGTAAGTATATATGACGTAAGTGGTTAAACATTACCAACAAAGAGCTGGATGGTGGTGCGGTCAGAATCAGAGTTCAGGTTTGGAACATAACACTGGAACGCCCCCTCAAGCTGCACTCTGAAGATCTTCAGTGAGATGTTACCATGAGACAGCTCCTCATCAAACAGGAACGCCCTCTGACTGTACAACAGGTTCAGAGGGTGGGACTGGATGTGTCCCTGCTGGAGGAGATTCACATATGGAGGGTCCAGGTCTGGTCTGGTCCACTCAACTGTCTTCTTGGAGGCATTGACATATGGTTTAATGTGACATGGAAGAGTCACATCATCCCCCACTTTGGCCAACACCGCCTGGTTGGACCCGACCACCTGACGTTGGGGTTCTCCTTAAAACAAAACACAATGCTTTAATGTAGTGACATTAATCTTTCTTTCTTTTGTATCGTAATGAAAATAAACTATTTTTGTGTTTCATCCCTCTGTACGAATATGTTTTCATGTATTTTTGTGAATAGGTTCTGTTTTAGCCATAGAATGGTTGTGATATTACAACATTCCCTTACACAACACGGGCCTGAAATGATTTTACTAAACACGCTTTTTCTGTCAAAACTTTCAAGTGGATATGAGACTAGATGACAATAGCTGACCCCAAGTCACAGCAATTCATTATTGGATGAGTAGTAGGCCTACTCACAGAGTGATACAACTTTTAATGTTTGTATTTAAGTTCATAAAGTTAACATAAGTATAACTTATGAAATAAGTGGAGATGGAAATGAAATAAAAATGTTACTTTTCAGGATTCTAATTAAAATATAGCTTAAAAAAAAATCAAATTTGAAAAAATAGCAGATCTACAAGCTCAAAACGCGTCGCACTGCGACACGTTTTGAGCTTGTAGATCGGTTATTTTTGCTACTTTTGTGTGACTAAAATGACAAGTATTAATTACGAAAAAAGTCAAAATACGGAGATAAGAGGTTTCTGGCCATGGGCATGGCACCAAGTGTATCAGAATGTTTACTCGTATGAGAGTGAGTCAGCACATTTACTGATTCAGTGGTCAGTACGTCAGTACATTAGTACTACTACTGACCACTCACCAAGGAAATAGTTAAACTTCCACAAGGAATGGGGCCATAAATCAGGGTCTGGTAAATGTATCTTCCCTCCTCTTTGCTGCTGTGTTGTACAGAAGAGAAATGGCTCATTTTCCTCACACACTTGTGTTTTTGCTACTGGTGGACTTCTCAGAAGGTAGGTTAATACATTTGCAACGATATGATATAGATGAGCTATTAATTGTGTTTTTGGGGAACTGGATATGGGTCATTTGGGAGAACTGGCTTCTATTGTGGGGAAGAAATTGGCACAGACAGACAGACAGACAGACAGGCAGGCAGACAGACAGACAGACAGACAGACAGACAGACAGACAGACAGACAGCACAATTTCTCAGCTCAAAATACATCTTTGGATAAATAATTAGCTCACATTCACTATTATATTCTCCCCCAAAACTTGGACCCTTTCTCCTCCATCATACTTTCACCTAGAAACTTCAAAAGTTAAAATGTTTAGCCTTCTATTGGAATCACAGTCAACAGTATTATTTTTATTCTTGATAGTTTTTTTTTGTACTTTTTGAGATATTTAACATAAAAAAAAAAAAAAAAAGGTTTCCCATCGGTCTGTACTCTTTTAGCATACTAGGCCCTATACTGTACGTGTAAATAGGGGAAAGGAATGATGTGTTGGAGGTGCAAACAAAGGTGCTATAGCAACCAATACGTAACCACTTACATGGGAGGTCATGGGTGTGATCTATGGCTGTGTATTTAATACATAACATGTATGTTGTATCATAATATATATATCATAATATAATATTCTGGTTACATTCTGGCCAGGCTGTAAAAAACTAAAGAAAGAAAAAAAAAATCAACAGTTGTTTCACAGCGGAAGATCATCCAGTGTCTTACTACAGACATGTCACTACCTTTACATTGGAAAATAAGTCAAAAGTACCTCTATTTGCCAGACACCTCAGTCCTGGGTGATAATAACACTAAAGTGATCGAGTCTCAAGCTACAGTGATGGGACACAGATGTGACTATAGAATAGATGCTATAGGTTTGATGTTGACCTGCTATCCTTATATTGTTGCACTTCATTGATAGTGCACTCTTATTTACTCAATATAGTGTTTGCACTGTCGCTGACAGGCAGCAGCAGTGCTATGCTAACTCTGGTCCAGAGCGTTAGCGAGTTGACCAGAGCTAAGGCTAGCGATCAATGCCACAACTCATGCTCTTTTATGTCAACTGATTTAAGTGATTTTCATCATTCATTACATATAGTTTATCGACGCGTTACCTGTCGCTGTAACACAGCTGATCCATGTGGAAATGGAATACATCCATATTAACAACATTGCCAAGATGTGATGGGTATGGTCCGCCATTTTTTAAGCAAACCACTCTGAGACCATAAACAAAGGAGACGACGACTACGTCACGAGCCCGTGCCGGAAGCCTCTTGTGAGCTAGTCTCGCGCAGTGGTCTCGCGTTGCAAGACGAAATCTCCAACTCGTGTTGCAAGACGAAATCTCCACTCCGATCGTTTGACTGCATGTTGTTGTCCTTGGCAGCAAGCCCGTAAAACTTTTCTAGTCTGTACTGTCAAGTTATATCAGCCAATGCCATCATCTAGCCACCAATGTACAATCTAGGCGTAGATTGACTTGATGAGGTACCTGACAGGCACCTCATGCTGCGGAGGGAGACCTCCAAATAGGCCTAGCCAGGCCCAAGTTCCAGTGTGACACACAAGCAGTAGTAGCCCTAGAATGTCTGTGATCTTACATACATTTCAAGTATTCCAAATACACAGTCATAGATCTCTCTCGGTCCCCCACTGTGTAGTGCCCATCTGCGCGGCCATAAAAGTGCTCTAAACTCCGTCTGTACTCACCCAATAATTAATTCCTAAGACGTGTAGTCATATTTTGTCCTCTAGTTTCATATCCATGTGAAAGTTCTGCCAGAAAACGTGTGTTTAGTCAAATATCTCCACTTATTCACGAGCTGCACACGGACGAGTTCTGTGCGACGCGAGGGGCCAGGAATGATTGCAGCACTGAATATACGTAACTTCCTTTAGGACGCACAAATGTTTGGGACACACAATTGACAGGTGCTTGTTATTGGTGCGGGGTAATGAATGGGTGAGTACAGACGGAGTTTAGAGCACTTTTATGGCCGCGCAGATGGGCACTACACAGTGGGGGACCGAGAGAGATCTATGACTGTGTATTTGGAATACTTGAAATGTATGTAAGATCACAGACATTCTAGGGCTAAAGCAGTAGCTACGCTACTGCAGTGGATTAACTAACTAACCTATGCGTCAGTTAACTGTATGGACTATACATGACATAGGCTATGTTGTAGACCTACCTCAATACATTTATACCAATCACCCTTGGTTTATTTTTTCTTTTGAAATACAGATTTTGCTTTCTTTGGGAAAGACATGACTAGCTACCAGAGTAGAGTGTGGGGGGAACAGTGGGCACTTAGTAGACTATATGTCTGGGCACTTCAAAAACAAAATAGCCTATATATTTATTTAGTATGTTGTTATATTTGATTGTATTTTTACATTCATGGTATACATGAGGGGCTAGATACATATATTTGTTATTACATTAAGGCCCAATATTTATACAAATACTAAAACCTGTGATATCAATTCATTTCGGGGCTAAACAAGAAATTGAAGGGTACATTTAGGTCTAAGATTGGATCAAGACGGTCATATAATATAGGCTATTAACTCTGAATCCGGTACAAAGGCTGTTTTGTGTTGTTGAAAGTCTATTCTTCAGGGTGGAAAGCCTCTCATCACCCCACCTTATCTGTTTAATACACTTTTTGGGCAGAAAATAAAATATGTCCCCCGGACGGAAATCATTTTAATGACTCCACTGCGCCCCCTACAGAGTTGGTCAATGGTAATTTAAATTTACCAGATCTGTAGGGGGCGCAGTGGAGTAAATACAATAATTTCTGTCTAGTGGACATATTTTATTTTCTGCCCAAAAAGTGTATTATACAGATAAGGTGGGGTGCTGAGAGGCTTCCCACCCTGGAGAATAGACTTTCAACAACAGCCTTTGTTTCGGTGAGTAGCGAAATAGTTTTGTTTATTTTTTGTTTTACTAAAGTTGGAGACCTCGGATGGCAGTGGAATTTCCGGTCTATGAGTCTACCAGCGTGCCTGGCAGGGCGTTAGAGAGAACTCACTAACGCTCTGGACCAGGGCTATGTTACACGTAGCCTACGAGCAGTGAAATGTTGGTGGAACCAGGGTTCCGCAGAACTAAACAATAGCCTGCATACAACAAGGTAATAGCCTATGTTTTTAAGAAAAGTAAAATGTCGAGTCCCTTGGCTCGGTCTAGCTGCGTTTGAGACTGATATAAATATCGGTTCTAAAAAGGAAATGTCAACAAAAAAAATCAACATTTTTGAAACCACTCAAGTAATAAATAGGCTGAATTGAATAAGTCAGCAAAAATGTACCATTTGTAATTTTTCGATTGTATTTCATTCATTCTGTAAAATTTTTGTAACAATAATTTTGCGACCCCACCGTCAGTGTCCCGCGACCCCAAGTGAGGTCGCGACCCCAACTTTGGGAACCACTGAATAAAAATACTGATATAAATATCGGTTCTAAAAAGGAAATGTCAGTATCATAAGCAACACATCTACATTGTTGTAAACTATTCAAGTAATAAATAGTCTAAATTGAATCAGTCCAATATGTATATAAAAGGTGTTTGTGTCCACTCAAAACATTGAAGTTATATAGGCTATATTTAACAGCTAATCTTACCTGATGTGTTGAAGCAGCTGGTCCATAATACCAGGAAAATGTGGAAACAAATGAATCCACATCCATGATTTTAAAATGTAGACACTGATCATAATCATGCTCTCACTCCTGACTGAGACAACTCCTGAGAATCAGAAACAACAACCCCGGCCGCCATTACACAACCTCGTTTCTGCATTCTGTATAATTGCGTCGGGAGGCTCAGTACGTGGCTCACTGACTGGAACAGACTTCAACTGGCTTGTTGCCCAGCGCGCGTGCACGCACCCACAGAGGAAAACAGAGAACACGGCACACCACAGGCTGAGGCAGAGCAATAGGGTCTGGCAGGCAGCCAGTCGCTTCTCAGGCAGAGAGAGCACTCCTGCATACATACACAAGCAGGTGTAATACCATATGTGTGACACTCTGCTGCTTTTCTCTCTCTTGCGTGTCACACACACACACACACACACACACACACACACACACACACACACACACACACACACACACACACACACACACACACACACACACACAGGAGCTGGGCTGATGCCAGCTGCATTCTATGCGTATAGTAGGCCTATGTGTTTATGTGAAAGAAAACAAAACAAGATTAATTGCAATCCTAAAATGGAGGATTATATTTGTGACAGGAGAATCATAGATGTTAGGACTAGATTAACCTTTTCTTATGGTTTTAGTCACTGGTGCTCACTGTGCAAACAATGTTCAGGACATCAAAAGGCATTTACAGCAGCAACTTTTGCTTGCATGTGCCACTATAATTTGTGTGCATGTTTTTGCCTATAGTTAGTTGCACAATGGTCTTAAAATATTTTCATCTACTGACAGAAAGGCAAGAATTGTGTAACTGGGCGATTCTCCCAACCGACCAAACTAAGCTCTAAGCAGGGCCGGATCATCAACGATTAACCTGGCCACCAGACATGGAGGGGCACCAAATGATTAAGACAACTAGACTTTAAAAAACATTTGTCACATTAGCTGTGTGTCTGTGTGAGTGTGCGTGTGTGGAAATAATTATATTTAGCTATTTATGTTGCATTAGGTGCAGATTTGCATTCAGATTGCATTAATGCATTAATGTAATGGGTAATATAGCATTTTTACACCCATATCTATCTATCTATGGTATCATATTATGTGTAGTGAGACTGTAATTTAGCTATAAATTCATGTAGGCCTATATTGTGTTTGTTTGTAGCCATAGTATATTTAACTTTTTGGGCGTAAAGTGAGAGGAGGGGGGGACTTTCAAGTGAGGTCACCCTGGGGCACCACCACTTAATCCAAGCCTGGCTCTAAGTATGCTTTTGTAATTACACTACGACTAACCCTAGAATCACATGCTCTATGAACAGTTGACCATCTTAATTTTTTTCCATACCAGAATATTCAAAACATCAATATTTTAACTCTAGCTGATTTCTCACACAGTATTGACTTGATATAGCAATAAAAAATTATTGTGGGAAAATTAAGAAATGTATCAAAACATCATAATTCCGATTTTGGCCATTTTGGAAATGGGGCAAAAACTATATATTTTTAAATCTGTTTTATTTATCTTCGAGCCAAATTGTTCTATAGACCATTATCTACAAATTAGAAGTGAAAAAATTACTTTCACATGGATTTGAAATGACTGAGTGTCCTGCACCCCACTATTAGCGCATAGACCTCTTCTGACTATTCTTGTGGAAATGTGCAGATAGCAGGAGAAATATTGCTTCTTTGGGAAACACAATTTGCCTTTTGGAAATCTGACCTACATGTAGACTAATTTCGATTGTTGCCATTTTGGAAAATGGGTAAAAAAACAAAAACATTTCAATCTGGTTTATTGACACTCAAACTATAATTGTTCTATAGACCCTTATCTTCAAATTAGAAGTGAAAACTAAACTTTCACAACAACTTGAAATGACTGACTGTCCAGGCCTAATAGAAGTTAGGTGTAATTTGAAGTAATTCGATGTAAATGGCAGCCATCTTTATTTTTTTCCATACCAGAATATTCTAAACATCAATATTTTAACTCTAGTTGATTTCTCACACAGTATTGACTTGATATAGCAATAAAAAAATATATCACACAGCAATTGTGGGAAAATTAAGAAATGTATCAAAACATCATAATTCAGATTTTGGCCATTTTGGAAACAATATTTTTTTAAATCTGTTTTATTTATCTTCGAGCCAAATTGTTCTATAGACCATTATCTACAAATTAGAAGTGAAATTTACAGTACAAATTTCACATGAATTTGAAATGACTGAGTGTCCTGCACCCCACTATTAGCGCATAGACCTCTTCTGACTATTCTTGTGGAAATGTGCAGATAGCAGAAGAAATATTGCTTCTTTGGGAAATATGTGTGAAGTACCAGTTGCTACTCCTGATCCTGAATCCATAGATACCTCATTATGTTCATATTGGATAATCCAATCAAAAGTTCCCATATTTTTCTATGGCTGGTGTGGGGTTGGGAACCGCTGACACCCCTATAGAGGCAATTTTCTTTATCTGAGTGCTTGACACTCGAACCAGAAATGTTCTATAGACCCTTAACTTCAATTCAGAAAACTAAACTTTCACATCAAATGTGAAATTGATATGGGTAATATGCTTGAAGTACCAATAGTCCATGGGCCAGACCAGAAGTCAGGGACACGAAAGGTGGCAAAATCTCTTTGGCGCCATTTTGTTTGTAGGGTCCATATAAGTACTTTGAAACATGATAGCCTTTTCAAATGAGTAGCTTTAATACTTTTTAGGATATTCATTTTTTTTGCCATTATCTCCCCACATTATCTGCACAGTAGTCCTGTATCTGGCCTATAGACCTGTTCGCAATTTGGTGGTAGGAGAATTTCTCACTTGAACAATGGGTACCTAGACATGAAAAAACACAGAGGTGCTCGTCCGCCATGCCTGATTATGGATCCACCAACGCTCCAGGATTTAGACCCGCCTTACCTGTCTGATTGGCTCCCTGGCAGGCATAGTTTTACTGAGGTTAGGGTTAGGGTTAAGGTTAGGTTTAGGCATAGTCTTACTGAGGTTAGGGTTAAGGTTAGGTTTAGGCATAGTTTTACTGAGGTTAGGGTTAGGGTTAAGGTTAGGTTTAGGCATAGTTGCAAAAACGAGAACTGTCAATCACAGCGACTACTGACCAATCACAGCGGGGTTTGCCTGGAGCTGCGGTGGGATCCATAATAACGCGTCCGCCATAGTGCCACGAATGGCGCAATGGCCAAATCAAATATGGCTGCCATCGGCTATGATGAAAATCCAACTTCTTTGTTTCTGAGTGTATATACACATGCAATACCTCCATTTTGACTAATTGTGGGGTGGGGAATTCATTTCTGATATTGTTATGACCACTTTGGGTGATGTTGACTTTGAAAGGTCCTTGGCCATAACTTGGCCATTGTTAAGGTCCTTACACACCGGCGAATATGCGAATATACGCAAAATTCGGACTTGTTCCGGATAATTAAAAGACGCTTTTTCGCTTCGCGAAACTGATGTGGACGCTTGCATTGACTTTATAAGGTTTAAAAAAAAAACGTATTTATTCGCATGAAGAATTCGCCCCGGTGTGTAAGGACCTTATGGACTACAAACAGGTGCAATAAGACTAATTCAACTAATTCTGACATTTATAATTCCTTTCTGATATTGTTTTGACCATTAAGGAGCATCTTGTCATTGAAATATCAAAGTCAATGTAATTTTTAACTCAGTTACTCAATAATTGTGTTCTTCACAATCGCTTTCATTGTATTTTTTTTCAATAATGATTTGTTTTATTTATAACAAAAGACATACACATGAGACATGGTCAGGTAGGTTATTATGGCCTCCTGGTAGCGCTATAACAGGCCAATGTGAAAAGGAGGGCATTTCTTCCTTGGCAAAGTAGGAATCTACGCGGAAAATGTAATGGAAATCGCATGCTGCGTTCAGGATTTGAGTCATTTTGTTCAAAACGAACCAATCCTGCAAACTTTGGCAGGTGTGTGTTTATGACGAGGAGCACCCACGGGATCGGTGTCAAATCAAAATTATTTATTAATGTCCCAAAAGGGAAAATAGGTTTACAACAGGAGTTAGCAAAACATATTACATACATTAAACATATCTCTCGCTGCCGGTCGCAGCGTGCGCATGCGCATGCGCATGCGCATGCTGTGTCTACGACATCATGTGTGTGTGTTGTGCCTTGGGATATTTAGCTATGCACACTTCTCTGGGGCATGACTAAAAAGAACAGGAGCACTCAAAAAATGTGGAGGAGAGGATAAAAAGTGAATACACAGATTATTATATAAAGCGCGAGAACTGAACCCGATCACTCCCTGATGAAGACCATGACACTTGTGTGACGGCATAAAGTCCACCTACCACACAGATGGACTTTTGGTCAAATTGACCTTTTTTTCCTGTGTTATCATTGGCCACTGTCTCCCCTCGGGGCTCCACACGTCCTAACACCTTCTTCCACGCAGCGGATCTTATCTTTTAAATATTATTTCAATCCCACTCACATCTCATAGGTATACTACGCTTCATTTGGCTTAGAGACAGAAAACTAAATCTGATATATAACTTAAGTTACACGTATTAACTTTTCAAAAAAATACAAACATATACCACACACTGTAGTGTAGGCCTACATTAGTAGTCACTACAACACTCACTTCTACTGTACAGTATGTCACAGGAGCAATCCATATGAATTCAACAGTTAAAGCATTATTCCTTTTCACATTGGCAAAGTAATCACTGAAAATCATTATTCAATATACCAACAGTCACACAAAAGTTCTACATCCAGTCCAGTGCTTTTCTATTCCGTACATACAACATACCATCATGTCAACAAAATGTTTCCCTCAATACAACAGTCACAACAGGACTCCTAAAATAATGCTATACTATGGTATTATGAATTATGGCATCTGTCTACCTAACATGCTATCTAAATGACATTTTAGCCTTTGCATAATCCTGCAAGGTCGTCAAGGCTAGGACAAGTGCTACGGGCTTTTTAGACAAGTATACGTACAACCCATACAGTAAACAGATCCCGTCATGCCCCAGAGAAGTGTACAAACTGTACATAGTTAATATCACAAGGTACAACACACACCTGAGGTCATACGCACCGATGCTGTGGGTGCTGCTTGTCATAAAAACACACCTGAGGTGGTGATCAGGGGTGCACTGGGCGCTTCGCGTGACACCACGCCGTTCCGCCAGTTTTCTGAACAAACATATGTTGCTACCAGTGGTGTAAAGTAACTAAGTACATTTACTCAAGTACTGTACTTAAATACACTTTTGAGGATTTTTTACTTTACTGGAGTATTTCCAATTTGCAGTACTTTTACTTCTACTCTACATCTCAGGGGCAAATGTTGTACTTTTACTCTACTACAAGTTTTTTGAAAACTTGAGTTACAAGTTACTTTGTAGATTTTGATTATTATTACAAAACTGATTATGATGATGATAATGATGACGATGACGAATACTGAATAATTGATATTGGTATGACAGTTATGATGATGTTCATTGATTAAAGTGAATGAAAGAGAGACATTTCTTTCTTTTTTTCCCTCTGTATGATATGTCCTCTATTAAAGAAAAGTGGCGCGCTTTCTTCATTATTTGAATATATGGTTGCTGTCTTTGAAGACTGATAACTGTGACTAAGCTACCACTTGGGGAAGGCTATCATGATTAAAATAGACCTATTCAAAAATACAAAACTAGAATTTGCAAAAGTTGCACTTGAGTGACCCCGATGTGAAAATGCTGTTCACATCGTATCACAACGTGAGCTGTTGTGAGATTGTAGACATGCCATTTGCTGAATGTTCGCCCCAGAATAGGCATGCTAGGGTTCATGTGGTTAAATAAGTGAATGAAAGAGATTGAATAATGTTTTTTTCTCCTCTGTATGACATGTTCTATTCAAAAAAAGTTAGAGAATTGTTTCATTCTTTGGAACTATGGTTGGTGTCATTGAAGGCTGATAACTGGGACTAAGCTACTACTTGGGAAGGGCTATCATGTTGAAATATTATCTAGATATATAGACCTTTTCAAAATACCAAACTAGAGTTTGCAACCTTGAGTGTCCCTGATTAGTGAAAATTGTGGCCTGGGCCCATGGACTAATACCATCATGTCAACAAAATGTTTCCCTCAATACAACAGTCACAACAGGACTCCTAAAATAATGCTATACTATGGTATTATGAAAACATGGCATCTGTCTACCTAACATGCTATCTAAATTACATTTTAGCCTTTGCATAATCCTGCAAGGTCGTCAAGGCTAGGGCAAGTGCTGCGGGCTTTTTAGACAAGTATACGTACAACCCATACAAACAGATCCCGTCATGCCCCAGATAGTCCATGAGCCAGAGCCCCAAAATTGAGCAATGATTATCGAAAGAGTGGGCAAAACCAAACCTATATTAAATTGTTCATAGGGTCAATACGAGTAAATAAATATATGATAACCTTTCCACAGGAGCAGCTTTTTCATGGTTATCACACATTTTGTTATTTTCCCCATACGTACCTGACAGGTGAAAAAATGACAAAATTTAAAAAAGAGTTATCAAAATGAAACTTCCTGAGTTGATTACTTACATGAAGACAATGATTTATCGTATTACAAGTTTTCTGAAATTGTATATTTAAATATGCAAATTAGGCATTAGGAAAATATGCCCACATTTGCATAACTGTCCAGAATCAACATTGGAACATTGGACAAAGCCAGAGTCAACATACTTATTTCATTTTGTTAAGATGTTGGAGTCAAAGGTTTTAACGAGGGAATATTCAATATCTGGCTCAATTTTGGGGCTCTGGCTCATGGACTAAGGTTCCCATTCAATTCCCGGCTCCCTCTGGGATAGTGCCAAAGTGTCCCTGAGCAAGACAATGACTGAACCCCTAATTACTCCAAATGAGCTGTGTGAATGTGCGTGTGAGTGTACAGTATTGCGCTTTTGAGAAAAGTGTTATATAAATGCAAACTGTTGTGCTTCTTAACACATCACCTCCTTCACATGGCAAACCTTACTCTACATGTGTGTCTATTGGAGAGGATCCAATCAACACAACTAGAGTCAACACCAAAGTTGTTTACAGAGTTCATCCACAAACAGGCGGATTTTAAAATGTAGACACTGATCATAATCATGCTCTCACTCCTGACTGAGACAACTCCTGAGAATCAGAAACAACAACCCCGGCCGCCATTACACAACCTCGTTTCTGCATTCTGTATAATTGCGTCGGGAGGCTCAGTACGTGGCTCACTGGAACAGACTTCAACTGGCTTGTTGCCCAGCGCGCGTGCACGCACCCACAGAGGAAAACAGAGAACACGGCACACCCAGCCTGTCTCTGGAGATCTGGTTGGCACACCACAGGCTGAGGCAGAGCAATAGGATCTGGCAGCCAGTCGCAGAGAGAGCACTCCGGCTGCATACATACACAAGCAGGTCAGCAGGATATGTGTGACACTCTGCTGCTTTTCTCATACTTAGAGCCAGGCTTGGATTAAGTGGTGGTTCTTCACAATCGCTTTCATTGTATTTTTTTTCAATAATGATTTGTTTTATTTATTACAAAAGACATACACATGAGACATGGTCAGGTAGGTTATTATGGCCTCCTGGTAGCGCTATAACAGGCCAATGTGAAAAGGAGGGCATTTCTTCCTTGGCAAAGTAGGAATCTACACGGAAAATTTAATGGAAATCGCATGCTGCGTTCAGGATTTGAGGCATTTTGTTCAAAACAAACCAATCCTGCAAACTTTGGCAGGTGTGTGTTTATGACGAGGAGCACCCACGGGATCGGTGTCAAATCAAAATTCTTTATTAATGTCCCAAAAGGGAAAATAGGTTTACAACAGGAGTTAGCAAAACATATTACATACATTAAACATATCTCTCGCTGCCGGTCGCAGCGTGCGCATGCGCATGCTGTGTCTACGACATCATGTGTGTGTGTTGTGCCTTGGGATATTTAGCTATGCACACTTCTCTGGGGCATGACTAAAAAGAACAGGAGCACTCAAAAAATGTGGAGGAGAGGATACAAAGTGAATACACAGATTATTATATAAAGCGCGAGAACTGAACCCGATCACTCCCTGACGGCATAAAGTCCACCTACCACACAGATGGACTTTTGGTCAAATTGACCTTTTTTTCCTGTGTTATCATTGGCCACTGTCTCCCCTCGGGGCTCCACACGTCCTAACACCTTCTTCCACGCAGCGGGGTTACCATAGTCTTTTAAATATTATTTCAATCCCACTCACATCTCATAGGTATACTACGCTTCATTTGGCTTAGAGACAGAAAACTAAATCTGATATATAACTTAAGTTACACATATTAACTTTTCAAAAAAATACAAACATATACCACACACTGTAGGCCTACATTAGTAGTCACTACAACACTCACTTCTACTGTACAGTATGTCACAGGAGCAATCCATATGAATTCAACAGTTAAAGCATTATTCCTTTTCACATTGGCAAAGTAATCACTGAAAATCATTATTCAATATACCAACAGTCACACAAAAGTTCTACATCCAGTCCAGTGCTTTTCTATTCCGTACATACAACATACCATCATGTCAACAAAATGTTTCCCTCAATACAACAGTCACAACAGGACTCCTAAAATAATGCTATACTATGGTATTATGAATTATGGCATCTGTCTACCTAACATGCTATCTAAATGACATTTTAGCCTTTGCATAATCCTGCAAGGTCGTCAAGGCTAGGGCAAGTGCTACGGGCTTTTTAGACAAGTATACGTACAACCCATACAGTAAACAGATCCCGTCATGCCCCAGAGAAGTGTACAAACTGTACATAGTTAATATCACAAGGTACAACACACACCTGAGGTCATACGCACCGATGCTGTGGGTGCTGCTTGTCATAAAAACACACCTGAGGTGGTGATCAGGGGTGCACTGGGCGCTTCGCGTGACACCACGCCGTTCCGCCAGTTTTCTGAACAAACATATGTTGCTACCAGTGGTGTAAAGTAACTAAGTACATTTACTCAAGTACTGTACTTAAATACACTTTTGAGGATTTTTTACTTTACTGGAGTATTTCCAATTTGCAGTACTTTTACTTCTACTCTACATCTCAGGGGCAAATGTTGTACTTTTACTCTACTACAAGTTTTTTGAAAACTTGAGTTACAAGTTACTTTGTAGATTTTGATTATTATTACAAAACTGATTATGATGATGATAATGATGACGATGACGAATACTGAATAATTGATATTGGTATGACAGTTATGATGATGTTCATTGATTAAAGTGAATGAAAGAGAGACATTTCTTTCTTTTTTTCCCTCTGTATGATATGTCCTCTATTAAAGAAAAGTGGCGCGCTTTCTTCATTATTTGAATATATGGTTGCTGTCTTTGAAGACTGATAACTGTGACTAAGCTACCACTTGGGGAAGGCTATCATGATTAAATATAATCTTGGGATATAGACCTATTCAAAAATACAAAACTAGAATTTGCAAAAGTTGCACTTGAGTGACCCCGATGTGAAAATGCTGTTCACATCGTATCACAACGTGAGCTGTTGTGAGATTGTAGACATGCCATTTGCTGAATGTTCGCCCCAGAATAGGCATGCTAGGGTTCATGTGGTTAAATAAGTGAATGAAAGAGATTGAATAATGTTTTTTTCTCCTCTGTATGACATGTTCTATTAAAAAAAAGTTAGAGAATTGTTTCATTCTTTGGAACTATGGTTGGTGTCATTGAAGGCTGATAACTGGGACTAAGCTACTACTTGGGAAGGGCTATCATGTTGAAATATTATCTAGATATAGACCTTTTCAAAATACCAAACTAGAGTTTGCCACCTTGAGTGTCCCTGATTAGTGAAAATTCTGGCCTGGGCCCATGGACTAATACCATCATGTCAACAAAATGTTTCCCTCAATACAACAGTCACAACAGGACTCCTAAAATAATGCTATACTATGGTATTATGAAAACATGGCATCTGCCTACCTAACATGCTATCTAAATTACATTTTAGCCTTTGCATAATCCTGCAAGGTCGTCAAGGCTAGGGCAAGTGCTGCGGGCTTTTTAGACAAGTATACGTACAACCCATACAAACAGATCCCGTCATGCCCCAGAGAAGTGTACAAACTGTACATAGTTAATATCACAAGGTACAACACACTGGTCCAGGTCTGGGCTTTTATCCCTACACTGGCCTTTAAAGACAGACCTTTTATCTCATTCATTCATTTTGATCATCTGTTCTGCTGGTTACAGACAGTGTAGTGTAAATCTGGCATGAACCATGCCATATACTTAGGAAGTCCATATACTAGAAAGGTCATGGAATTGCATATACTGTGTGTGTGTGTGTGTGTGTGTGTGTGTGTGTGTGTGTGTGTGTGTGTGTGTGTGTGTGTGTGTGTGTGTGTGTGTGTGTGTGTGTGTGTGTGTGTGTGCGCGTGCGTGCGTGCGTGTGTATATACATTTACACATAAATACATATATACATATATACTGTATATATATGGGTATCGAAAGGTTCCCATTCAATTCCCGGCTCCCTCTGGGATAGTGCCAAAGTGTCCCTGAGCAAGACAATGACTGAACCCCTAATTACTCCAAATGAGCTGTGTGAATGTGCGTGTGAGTGTACAGTATTGCGCTTTTGAGAAAAGTGTTATATAAATGCAAACTGTTGTGCTTCTTAACACATCACCTCCTTCACATGGCAAACCTTACTCGTGTCTATTGGAGAGGATCCAATCAACACAACTAGAGTCAACACCAAAGTTGTTTACAGAGTTCATCCACAAACAGGCGGGGTTGAATGGTGTTGAAAGATGATGAGAAATCTACAAACAGCTTGGCATGATTTTGAATATCCACTGCCGCTCCTTTATGCAAACAGAACATGAACAGATAAGGATCCTTTGAAACAGGATATATAAAAGAGCTAATCAAGCTCACAAGCTCTTCATTCTTTGGAACTATGGTTGGTGTCATTGAAGGCTGATAACTGGGACTAAGCTACTACTTGGGAAGGGCTATCATGTTGAAATATTATCTAGATAGATAGACCTTTTCAAAATACCAAACTAGAGTTTGCCACCTTGAGTGTCCCTGATTAGTGAAAATTCTGGCCTGGGCCCATGGACTACAAATGCTACTCCTGATCCTGTATACATTCATATCTCATATGTTCAGATCGGATAATCCAATCAAAAGTTACAACATATTTTGCTAGGGCTGGCATCTGGGTGAAAAAATCTTCGATCGAAATTGTTCTATAGACCCGTACCTTCAAATTAGTAGTGAAAACAAAACTTTCACATGAATCACGGAACCCCACTAGTCAGGGGGCCAAAACTCAAGCTGACACCTGCAAGACACCTGTTAAGATAACACCTCTGGGTAAAAGCAGACAACCTATCCAGTACTAATCTTTAACCCCTTGTCATGTGTTCTAGCCTGGTTGTCATCTCAGAAAATTATTTTTAGGTAATTTTATCATTATATACTATTAAAACTGGTAAAATCTGACTTTTTCCACAATACTGACAGGTTATTGTCTCCGCCAGGCCGAAGGCTGGCGAGAGAGTATGTTTTACCCTCCGTCCGTCCGTCCGTGTGTGTGCCTGTCCGTCCATGTGTGTGTGTGTGTGTCCGTCCTGTCTGTGTGTTAGCAGCTAATCTCCGGCACCGTTGGCCCGGTCACTCCTACATTACATTACTCCTACAGATTTTATCCAAACGTCATGCAAATCGGTACACAGTATCTCTATAGTCATGTGATCAACACGGATCTGTCCGATTTCCCATATTCCATCCTCATTGCCCATGGTTGGCTTCCAAAGTTTGCAGGATTGGTCCGTTTTGAACAAAAAGCCTCAAACTATGCACGCAGCTTGCGATTTCCGTGAAATTTCACACGCACATTCCCACTAGGCCGAGGAAGAAATGCCACCCTTTTCACATTGGCCTGTTATAGCGCCACCAGCAGGTCTAATTTAGCAAAACACATTTTTGGAACAAAATGCCTCAAATCATGAATGCAGTGTCTGATTGCCGTGAAAGACCTAAGAATAAATGGCACCCTTTTCACATTGGCCTATTATAGCGCCACCAGGAGGCCAGAATAACGTACCTGACCTGGCGGAGACCTGTGCTCCGAGGAGCACTTTTTCTAGTAATATATAATAGGTCTATAGATCGGAACACAACAGAAAGTATGGATCTTGATATGACAACTTGAAACTGGTCACATGCCATGAGTCAAATCTTTACATCTTAACCACACTGAAAATAATAATAATACTAAGAAGCAAATCCCTTTCGGGTTTTGTCAAACACATTATGAAGAAAGAAACAAATGGTAATATGAAAATAAAAGCAATGATAAGCAAAGATGTTTTTTTTTAGGAATTTCTGATAGCAAATAATTAACAGCATTGGATGTACAGTTAAGCTTGACATGAAACTCAACACGTGACACTTGATGATTAACAGTCAGGTGGAACAATGTTGGATTACAACTCTAAAAGCAGCACTATGTAACCTTTTTAAAATGAATAAAATGTAATTTTGTCTGATCTGTATGGTAGAGTATTATAATACAATATAACTTATATAATTAGGGTGGTTGTTTGTCTCCCTGCTCTTCTATTGAGACATTTAGATCCTGTGACTAGGTGAGACATGACCTTTGACACAATCCTGTTAAAATACATTTTGAAGATCAAGGTTCAATTTATCCCTGAGCAAGGCATGCTCCATTAGCTCAATGGTAAAAAATGTCAGCACTTGCACAGGAGAGACGGGTTCAAATCCGGGGTAAAAGAGGAAAATTACATAGTGCAGCTTTAAATGAACAACATAACAACATTTGGATTTAAGAACATAATGAATGCAGATTTTGTATTTGTTTATGGTAAAACACATTATCCTGGAGCTTTATATTGCAGTGCACTTAGACAGTATATATTAGTCACATTTGACTTTATCCAGGTGTGTGGCGTTATGTTGTCCTATGTCCTAAGGAGCTGAAACAAAGTGATAGTATAATTTAAAACAGGATAATCTATCATTGAACATGCAGTATGATATGTAGTCATTTTATCTACACTGCTTTTCCTTAACTGTGGAATATGAAAAACTGTATTTATTTCTCATTCAATTGTCAGTTTTCATTACATCTCAACAGATCACAGATATTTCTACTCACTGGAAATTCCCTCAATAACCACTTTGCCTCAAAATATCATTAATTGTGGACTCTGATGATACTAATACACTAACTAGGGTTGTAATTTTGGAACAGTATGGCACGATGAGAATATTTAAAGATACAATCCTGTTTTTTAACAGGTTTGTTCAAGTAAACTTTTTCAAAATGGTATAACTGCTGTAGTTGTAAAATTATGACTAATTCCCCTTGACAAATTATCCTCCTAGTTGTAAACATAATTAAACCGTTTCACTTTTTTTAACATAACTTAACACCCGATTTGATTGAATTAATGAATTCTCATCATGACAGTTGTTCTGTTGATATACATTTTCAGTGAAACAATATCTGTTAGGGTCAATTTTTAAAGAAGTGTACCACTGGAGAAAATGTATGTGCCCTGATCTAAAATGCCATGACCCTCCATTTGACTTGGGGAAAAAAATCAATGACCCGCCCCAAGTGATAAAAAAAAAAAGATTAACCCTCCCTAGGAGTGTCACAATATATTGTCCCACGATATATTGTGATATTAAAATGTGACAATAGGTATTGTCATGTCATACTGTATCGTAATATGTTTTTTATATTTTTTCTTACTGTATGGTGTATGATATGAAATGTAAGCTTATCATAATCACAGTAATTATTAATCATGTCTTCCATATTCAAGGTATTTGAGAGAATTCAAACGAGTCTTTCAGTCACTTTCAGTTTAGAGCACTGCAGAGGGGAGGTGTGTATATGGCCAGCTGATGCTTGTTGACGCTCGTTAATTTTTACATACATCACAGCAATTATGTATCTGCGCTCTCAAATAGGCCTGTTGGAAATAACTAGGCTGCACTTGGTTGGTAAAGTCCAGATGACAAAAATATGAGGTTCGTGGAATTTATTTATGCAGTATTATTAGGGCCCGATCACTGCACAGTGTGAAGTCCTATTGAAACTGCAATGATTATTATTAGGGCCCGAGCATTGCACAGTGCGAAGCCCTTTGAAATTGCAATAATGAAGCGTGCAAGGCGCCAAACATACTCAAAAAGTTGTGCAACTTTGCACACACATCACAAGTGGCAAAACAATACATATTTTAATCGTCTCAAAAGGGGCGTGGCCTAATGGCTCAATAGCGCCCCCTACAATTGTTTTTTATAAATCCTATAGTACTAAACGAAACCAGCTTCATTTTGTTGTGATCATGTGATTTCTGGGTGTACTCTTCATCATAATCATTCATAGGCTGCGGAAGAGCGCCCTCTATCGTAACCCCCGAAAACACATGACGAGAATCTCGTCATTGGCGGTCTGAGCCTTCGAGTGAAATAGTGAGAAATCTCGTCATTGGCAGTCAATGACTTAATGGTCTCAAAAAGGGGTGTGGCCTAATGGCTCAATAGCGCCCCCTACAAAATGTCAACGTTGAAGTCCCACAATACAGTTTCATGTATGAAAACTGTATTGGTGTTACTTGTCCTTGATTGGAGCTACTTAGCCCCACCCCTATTCGAAATTTCATAGTTTGCAATAACTTTTAAACAGTTTGTTATCTGTCTTTACACAAAACAAAGGATAACATACAGCAATAAATAAGATGTCTCAAGATAGTAAGTTGAAAGAAAAAATTGTATATGGAATTATGGATATCTTGTGAAGAGAGTGGGTCTTTACCTGGAACAGAAAGGCTGTTTGTTAATGATCTATGGTTCAGGTGGTCCTGTGGAAGAGAGAAGTAAAAGCCTTTATTGCAGTGTTCTCATTTTCATTTTCTTAAGGTCTGTGTGAATGTTGCAAGGTGCAACAGCTGACCAAATAAGATGTCAATTTCCTAACTGAGAGACATAAAATCTAAACATTTCATACTATCAATGAATTATGCAGTCAAACATAGTAGACATTACACCCACCCGGCACAAAGAATCAGCTTTTTCTTTTCTTTTTTTTACCTGAAGAATTCCATTGCTTGAGTTGTGGATACGTGTTGAGAATCTCTGTTTTCTTTAGAAGTTTAAGGAACTGAGATGAAGTTCCCTCTCCTCTATTAATCATTGTATCAAAAAGTCGAATACAAGCATCTTCTGGCTGTGCTGTATTCATCAGTTGTTTATAAAGTCTTCCATTAATAACTCCATCAGAGTGTGCATGCTGTAGAATGTGGAGATCTGAGCTGAGCCACTCGACAAGTTTCACCTTGTTGGCGACCAATATGTTCACAAACGAGCCCTATAGAAAAGAGTAGCAGTTTTTTTTATTTCTTCAATATGCAACAATTGTAACAATGACACCTTCTTTTGAGTTGCTATTTGCCAGTAAACCTACCTGTAGAGTATCTACGTGAGTGGAAGCCATGGAGTTCTCTGGATGAGGCACAGCTGACAAGCAAAGAGGAAATTAAATATTTCATTGAAAGGTGGAGATACTTGTATGTGCCACTTACAAACTTTCAACGTTGAACATTAACAAATTCCTCTTAAGAGGATGGTCAGTATCACCTCAAACTCGTTCAACGTACACAAGAGATCTTAGCGATGAAAAGTTATCAAAAGCCTGAGTTTTGAAATTACCCCGTGGTGGGATCAATAAAGGTATCTATCCATGGAGAGCATAGCACATATAGGTCAACATGGATGATCTTCTACAAAAGGAACTGTGTGCAGTCCCCCTGTCACTTGCCACAACTGATGCAATGCTCAGACCTACCAACAAAGCTGAGTTAGCTACTGTCGTGGAATTCTGGATCAATCAGCAATCAATAAGGCACATAGGAGTCGAGACAATATTCTAGGTGGAGGTGGTTATGCTTTATGTACATGATATCATGGTCAGAAGATAGGCTGTACCAAAACAATAGCTATAGGCCTAGAGGAGACATAGGCTCTTACAAACTGTCAAATATCATAATGTATTGTAGAAGTATTATAAGGGATGGTATAATATAAAGGTTAGATATAAGCAGCCATATAACTTCTTCCTCGCTACCATACTACAAGAAGGTTCAAAGGAGACAGAGCTCAGTTCTTCCAATGTGATAACAAGTGATGCCTTGACGCTGCACATCATGAGGGTCCACTATCAAACAAGGGTTTGGAAACAGTCACTAGTGACCTACAACAGACTGCAGAGTGCCTCTTATTTACTGATTACACATCATATTTCCATTACTGTTAAGATAATACAGTTAGCCACATCAGCATTGATTGTTGTCATGTTATATTGTTTTATTGTCTATTTAGCATGACAAATTGACAAAGTTGTAAATGTTCTTATTTACAGTCTTGTCTTAGACCTGCTGTATGTTATCCATTTTGGTGTGATGTATGTTAAACGCCACTAAGTTGCCTCAAATGTATCTTTTACCATAATATTTACAAATCTATTGCAATAATCAAAATAACTTTCCATATTGTTCTTTTATCTATGTCCTTTGTCGAATACAACATTTTTTTTTCAAAGAAAGCATTAAGCAAATGCATATGATTTAATCCTATTATTTGACTATAGCATGAAATGAGCATTCAAATATTAAAGGCCTTCTAAAATTCACCAGAAAATAAATTGAACTTGACAACCACCCTAAAACTTATTTTATGGGTCCCTTCTAACCAAACAAATAGGTTGTCAGCTTTTACCCAAACATCTTAGCAAAAGTAATTTCTGAAACACTATTCTGTATTGGCCCCCTGACTATACTATTTGAATTGCTTGCGTGGTTGCGCAATCAGGAGTGTATGTTTGTCACACAGAGGAAAATAACGCAAGCAGGATTGTATGTTTTCATATGCTCGTGCACGCGCGCGCAGTTGGCTTCAAGCCAACTACTTCTCCCCTCACACCAACCGCGTCACTGAAGATTCTCGAAGCCCCATGGCCTCGTTCACATACATTGGCCACACCTGCAATACCTCAAATGGCCAGCATGTTCAATTGGCTTCAATGAAACCACTGGGTTCTGGGGGCTTGCCTCACACGCTGCAACTCGACGTTGTGTAATGGTGGCCGGGTTATTGTTCCATTCCTGTTTTGCAATTCAGGCGCGCGCAGTTGTCTGTACATACACGGACCTTCAAGTGAACTACTCTCCGTGCTGTTGGGTTGAAGCCAAGATGAATATCAGGAGCGCAGTTGGCAGTACATAGTGTAGGCTATGTTCATGTGAGTCACCACATGTGAGTTGGGTTGAAGCCAAGATGAACTGCCAGGCGGCCGGGTTATTGTTGCTTAATTTAATTCCTGTTTTGCATGTATGCAAAACAGATGAACTACTCCTCCTGCTTGCAACTTGACGTTGTGTAATGGCGGCCGGGTTGTCGTTTCATTCCTGTTTGAGCAGCAGTGGTTTTTATTTTAAAAATCATGAATGTGGATTAATTTGTTTCCACATTTTCCTGGTAATATGGACCCGCTACATCAGGTAAGATCAACTGTTAAATATAGTCTACAACTTCAATGTGTTGAGTGGACAGAAACACCTTTTTTATCCAATTACATATTAGACTGATTCAATGTATCCTATGTATTACTTGAATAGTTTACACAAATTTTGATTTGTTTATGATACTGCCATTTCCTTTTTAGATCCGATATTTAACGCAGCTAGACCTATCGAAAAAAAGCTAATAACCAATGCCCGTTTTGATCCAAGCCTAGACCTAAACGTAATTTCGGGGCTATAAAGAAAAACATCACATTAATCCATGTGATGTTTTTCTTTATAGTCCCGAAATTTGTAGAAATATTGGGCCTTAAATAATTAAAAAATAAATGTATTTGGCCGTAACATCCGCCATTGGCCGTATTAACATCCTCCAAAATTCCACCCGCACCCGTAGTACGTAGGTTTGCACCAGGGACATCGAGGAGGAATACTACGGGTGACCGGGCCTTCTGCTCGGCAGCGCCGCGCCTGTGGAACAGCCTTCCTATTGACCTGAGAGCACCACAGAGCCTGGACTCTTTTAAAATAGGCCTGAAAACGTTTTTGTTTCAGAGGGCATTTTCGTGTTGAATTGTTGTTTAGTCACATCTGTTTTTAAATCCTGCTTTTAACTTTATGATTGATGATATTTTACCATGTGGCACTCTGAGATTCCTTGTGAATGAAAAGTGCATTACAAATAACGTTTATTATTATTATTATTATTATTATTATTAGTCTGGTGGGAGGGCCATCGTTTAAAGCAGTGGTTCTACACGTATCGGGTCCTTGTTGTATTGTAAAATATAAAGTACAAATAAATACAATAAAAAAAAAAGGCGCCCAGAAATACCATGTGCCCACTGTGATAGCTATAAAATGAAAGGATTATCCGCACTCTTAAGTAGTTTCTGGTGATCTTTGTATTAATATGTTTGCACAGCAGCAGCAGTCTATCTCTAGAGAAACGGGACGCGTTTCGGCACGTCGGCCTTCCTCAGCGTTTTAACACCGTTCTGTGGAAGGCTGACGTGCCAGTTAAATTACCACACACCAGACCCATAGAGAGAGTTGTGACACTCGCGTCCACTTCTTCGGGCCAGGACTTCTACAAAGCCTTCTATTGGTGAATAGTGACAAAGCCCTAACTGGAAGTTTACGGAATGCATTGGAGTCTATAGCTTCTCAGTAACTCTCTAACAGATTATTCCGCAAGACTCATGAGCGCCGTCTCCTAACGGTTTTGATCCGGTAGGAGAGTCTCCTTTGCCCTTTCACTGTGACGTCTGGTCTTGGCCCTTGGACCAAGACGGTCATCGGTCATAATTTATGACAGTCTTGCGACTCTTGTGTCATGTAGCTCTGGTCGAGAGCGTAAGCGTTAAGAGAACTCGCTAACGCCGTGGACCAGAGCTACGTATTGTAAAGGCCATGTCTTTCCCAAAGAAAGCGAAATCGGCATTTTAAAAAGAGAAAATAAATTAAACGGGTGTTTGGTATAAGGTAGGCCTACATACATAAAGTATGTTATGTAGGCCTATTGATAGTCGACTGTCTCCGCTCATAATGTCTGTTGTTGATGACTGACTGCAGTGCGTAGGCTCTTCAGTCAACTGAGGTGGAACTGGGGATGGCTCCACTGCCCCCACTACACGGAGGCGGAGATCTGAGATCGTCTGGCAACGCGAGACCGTTGCGCGAGACTAGCCCGTAAGATACCTCCTGCACGGGCCGCAGTTGTTCGTGACGCAGTTGACATATCCTTAGTTACTTATCCTTAAAAATACAGTTAGCTTGCTAGCAGTATTATGGTGATTTTTTTTTCCCGGCGGTGCGGTACGGCGGTGGCGTGCACCTTACCGTGCCGTGTGTGCGCGTCAGCGCGTGAATAAATACTGACCACACCACCATTATAACTATGGGCCACACGCCGTGTTGTCCCGTCCAACGACCAAAATACCACTGCTTGCTAGTGCGCTAGCTGCGTTGCCATGTCTGCTTATTATAAGCCACTTTGGGCTTGTGTTTCTGTAAAGTTACTTGTTGTAAATATTGGTGGTTGCGATTGTTTTTGGCCTTGTTTCTTAAGTGTAGTCCTTAAATGTCAAGGACCCCCACATTAATATGTATTTGTCTGCGGACCTCCCTAGCTGTAGAATACAACTCTCGTAGACTTATTTATGATTCTGACGTTTTCAATCTACGAGAGTTGTAGGGTTACTGTCTCTACGGGGTAGTAGTTTAATGTAATAATCCATATCTTTCAATAAAGAAGTGTTTTAATGCCGTCTGTGGCCGAACGCCATTTTTTTCACCCTCGTTTACTTCCTGTTTACATTGAGTGTAATTCTGGGTTTCACCAGATGGGCGCGTCACTACCGCCCATTGGGAACTTCCGACAGAATCGGCCACAGACGGCATTAAAACACTTCTTTATTGAAAGATATGGATTATTACATTAAACTACTACCCCGTAGCGAGAGTTAACATTTGGGGCGTGGGGGTAAGCACCTTATTTTCAATTTGTACATGTTTGGAGTGTCTACGGGGTATAGTGCAGAAAGTCCCTGTGTCCATGGAGGGTGAACCCTACAACTCGTAGATTGAAAACGTCAGAATCATAAATACGTCTACGAGAGTTGTATTCTACAGCTAGGACCTCCCCATCTGAAAATATAAAATCACGATTTTTTATTTGCTTGTAGATCTGCTATTGTCAAATATCCTATGACCTATACATATAGGTTTAATGTGCCCCAGTCGCTTCTTTTGGGCTTGTTTTCATAGATCTGGTTGCTTATTTCTCTCGCAAAATCTGGCAACACTAGCTAGACACAAGGCTCGTCCATTCTAACTCTATGGACTAGAGCTAGCTTAGAGCTAAGGGACGATGGCCGAATCCTATCATGTCCCCGACTACTTCCGTCTTGCTCATATTTTGACAATGTTGTTTTGGATTTATTTAACATGTATCAGCTGTGTGGCAGGTAATGTCGTTATATGTTGATGAACATCTGTCACATAAAAGAGCATGCATTGTGGCATTGATCGTTATACTACTAGCATAGCCGTGTGTGTGTATTCTTCCAATAATGACTTGGTGTCAACTATTGCCATCTAGTTTCATATCCATTGGACAGTTCTGGCAGTATACATGCAGCATTATTCCTTTTAAAGCCGACACGTAAAGGAATGGGGGTTATCTATGGTTGTGGATTATGTAATGTAATACATGAAATTGATGTAATGTCACAACCATTCTATGACTAAAACAGAGCCTATTCACAAAAATACATGAAAACATATTCGCACAGAGGGATGAAACACAAAAATAGTTTATTTTCATTACGATACAAAAGAAAGAAAGTCACTACATTAAAGCATTGTGTTTTGTTTTAAGGAGAACCCCAACGTCAGGTGGTCGGGTCCAACCAGGCGGTGTTGGCCAAAGTGGGGGATGATGTGACTCTTCCATGTCACATTAAACCATATGTCAATGCCTCCAAGAAGACAGTTGAGTGGACCAGACCAGACCTGCACCCTCCATATGTGAATCTCCTCCAGCAGGGACACATCCAGTCCCACCCTCTGAACCCGTTGTACAGTCAGAGGGCTTTCCTGTTTGATGAGGAGCTGTCTCATGGTAACATCTCACTGAAGATCTTCAGAGTGCAGCTTGAGGATGAGGGGACCTTCCAGTGTTTTGTTCCAAAACTGCGCAGCAGCACCTCGATCCAGCTGCTTGTTGGTAATGTTTAACCACTTACACCATATATACTTAAAGAGCAAAAACAGCTGATCTACAAGCCTCGTTGTGAGCTTGTGCTATTTTTGATATTTCTGAACTAAGACACTTTTTTGCCTATAATGACATGCCCAACATAGGGATGCCAGGTTGAAAGAGGTTAATGTTAAAAACATGAATGGAAAAACAAGGAAGACGAGAGCAGCATAGAATAGTTTTCATTGCATCAAATATGCAATAACATAATGTAAGGTTAGATGCAGAATGGTGAGGGAGAGAGAATGCCACTCAGCATCTTGGTTGGATTGGGAGGTAATTCCCTGTGACATACTAGCGTCATGTCCAGGGGGTGTACTTGTAAATTATGGCCGGTTATGCACTTGTACATCAAGCTACCTCATGCTACAGAAACAGGAGATAGGCTCTTTACATACATGGGTCGGGGAAAAAGGGTAGGATATGAAAGCGAAGAAAAGGGGAATGTCCTCACACGATAGGCTGCTCTCCTGTCTTTTTTTTATTAGTTTAACCAAAAGTGAACAATGTTTTGCCCTTGCTGGATGAAGCCCTGCATGGGTGAAATAATGTTCACTTCTGGTTTAACAAATAAAAAAAGACCGGAGAGCAGCCTATCGTGTGAGGACATTCCCCTTTTCTCCACATGGGTTCGGGAACCATTGGTTTCCAAGGCTACTTACTTAAAGGCAGCTACACACTGTGCTCCCGTGATTTGTGCGCAAGACCGAGACATTAAATAATTCTCTCTCTCTCCCTCTCTCCCAGAGAGGGAGAGAAATACAGGACCTAAAATGAGGGCTTATCTGGGTTATCCTTAGCATTCTTTTGTTTAAATCTGTGCGACAGTGCCTTTTTGCAAACTGTTAAAAGTATTCAATCAATCTCTCAATGAAACAAACAAGTCAACCAGTTTTAGTGCGCAATGCAATTCAGAAGCTTTTCCTCCGTCGTTCACGGTGATAAAAAGTATTCCAGTCATGATGACGATGAACCTTTTTTGTACATGTAGGCCTACTCTATAGATCGGGGGTTTTGTCGGTGAGCGCCAAGAAAGGTCCCCGACCGCATAATCGGAGTAAATGTCTTGCAGTGTGTAGTAGCCCTAACTTACATACTTCATACAGATGAGGTCGATAGAGAGATAAATGGATATATTGATTGATAATCGTAATTATTTGTTTTGCAGGGGCTGTGTCTCAACCAGTGATCTCTTCAGCTGGACCAAAAGACCATGGCTGGTCTTTGACGTGTGATTCCGGGTGTTGGTATCCAGAACCTGAGGTGTCTTGGCTGGACAGTGAGGGAAACAACATCACTGCTGACTCCTCAGAGAAAGTCAGAGATTCACACAACTGCTCCGCTGTCCAGAGCAACGTGACGGTGAGACGAACAGGGAATGTGACGTGCAGAGTTCACCTTCCACACATCAACCACACTGTTGAGACACACTACTACTATGTCATCTCAGGTAATGACCGTTTCCCTCACTCTACATTTTGTTTTATACATTTAGATGTTTCACTGAAATTACTGTTATGTCTTAATACAATGTTGCTTTTAACAAGCAAAATACCTGTCATACTGACTTCCGTAGTGCTGGTCAGCAGCCTAGCATTGTGAGTTAGGGTGCCTTCACACCTGGATGCATTATTTTGATTAGAACGAACTCCAGATCGTATTGTTGGATGTCCAGTTCGTTTGCGCTTGTGTGAACGCTCATTTGAACTCTGATGCGGATCAAACAAACTAACTCTGGTCCGCGGGGGTCTCGGTTCGCTTCCAAGTGCACCAGCGTTGGGTTCACTGTAGGTGTGAATGCAATCCGAACCAGAAAAGAATATCCTAGTTTGTTAATGCGTAAATATCAGGCTTATAATATGCCATAGCCGCGGTGTCGCTGTGCAGAGCGGCAGCCGCTTGACACCGCAGTTATGAATGCCGTTCTGTGGATTCGTCTATGGCGTGAAGTAGTTTCACCTACAGTAGGCTACTTCTATTTCCAGTAGGTCGATTTCAAAACATTTGTAAATAAAAGAGACTTATTTTGAAATGGGCACAGTTTTCATCATTTCAAATCAGTTTTCTATTGAGGCCATCTCAATATGTAAACATACATGGATATGGATTAAAGATTTTGGCAAAACTTCATATTTATTTTATGGAAACCATATACACACCGTTCTCTTTTGTCCTCCAGGTGAGAAATCATTCAATCAATTATCTCATGCTGGCTAAAGCCTACAGAAATGTACAGTATACATTCTGCACACAGTCTGATGCGTTGACGTCAATGAAGCGGTCTGTCGTCATAGTTGTCTTAACGGATATTTAAAATGCTCAATATTCATATGGCTCTGTTGCACAAAATGTAACGTGGTCTATATTTTATCATAAAGACAAGACATTAAAATACGGGTAAAATTGCTGATATCTCCGACCTGTTAAATGCTGATTTGGGTAGGCTAATTCAGCAGGCAAATCAATTGGAATTTATTTCTGTCTGGACCGTACTTATATTCTTCTTAAAAGTTGTTGAAAGTAGTTGGCGTTACATAGAATCAAATCTAAAATAAATATAATTCAAAGTAGAACTGATTCTGTGTGTTGTGCTGATGTGACTACAATATTGTGTACCTGTAGTACTGTGTGCTTACGTGGGTGGTGGTACAGGGGGAGTTGGGGTCCATCATGGTCTGATAAATTAATTCATATAAATTTGCTACGCCTGAAGTTACCCCATTAACATCTGAATCCAGTTTCATTGTACAATCCCATGAAAGACAAGAAAATGTTGGTGGGTTTCCCTCGAAATTCTGTCCAATAAACGAGCGACCGTTTCAACTGCGTGACATTTGTTTACATGTTTGGTGCGTTTGACAAAGTGCAATGTGAACGCTTACCAAACCAAATGACCAACTTCACCCCGATTCGCACAAGTCTACCGAACTCTAGGTGTAACTACACAATGTGTGTTAGTACTTTGATTTGGAGGAAGATGGGAATGTTGCCTGTAGGTTGTATCCAATGAAACTGGAATATAAAGGTTTGACTGGAAAGGCAGATCATGGAGACGATATGATTAATATCATCATATCAGACACCCCTAAGGTGGAGCATAAGAACGTGGAGCATAAGAATGTGGCAGGTACTAACATTCATTCAACAAATGTGTATCATTCAAAGCATTCACCTGTTGAAATCATTAAACAAGTTTAAATGTGACTTGTCTGATTTAAATTCATTTGTAGGATAGCCTACAGCTCTTGGAGTACTTAAAATAAATGTGCTGTAATTCAATTTGCAGAAATGTTTACAAAAACATAATTTAACTGTCAATGAAATTAGTCGCTGTGCACATCCCTAAAGCGCATAGCATACAATGTACAATGTCAACGACTGTCAGGTTGTCATTTCATCACAAAGTCTAGTCTTCCTCCACATGTGATTCTGCTTCTATCCTCAACTCTATAAAAAAGGATGAGTATTTCTTAGGGCTGATTGATAATCAATGTTAATATAGATTTCAGGAAATAGTCTTATCCAGAGTGACATACTGTACAATGCAGAAGAACACATGGTGTTTAATGGAAGAGAGGGCAGGAATTGCTGGATTTCATTCGATAATGTAATAACAGTTGTGTCATCGCTCTCTGTGTTTCAGACCTCCCGATTCCTCCAGAGGGTGGACTAACTGGAGGAGTGATTGCGACCATTACCACCGTGATCGTTATCTTGGTGGCAGCATCGGCATATAGGTGTTGGAAAAAGAAGCAGCCATCTGGTAAATCTTGAACTGTTAATTAATTAGCTTTTCAAATGTTTATTTGGTATATCCAATTATCCATCATCTACAGTATGTATCTATAGTGATAGTGTGGATATCAAATTGATCAGTGTATCCACACTAAAACTGTTTCATATCTCAACTTGCTTGGGTGCCAGACTCGTGGAGGTGTCTCAACCATACCAACAGCGAGGACGGGGACCACACTCACTGAAGAAAGCACACAGGTTGGCTATAACTGAAGCCCACTCCTCCCAGAATCTTTTTGACTTTAAGGAAGAATCCCGGTTTCACCACACTAGTAGAGGATGTGTGAGAGGACGAGGACCCGAAAGAGGACAACAGGCGGAAACCATACACCAGCATAGGATTTTTTTATTGTCAACTTTAAAAAAGAAAAAAAGGGGGTTTAACGGGTACACTTATTGCATAAGCGTAGGGGTATGTGTTACAAAAAGGGACATCATTCCGAACAGGCATCAACCTAGTTCTATTTTGAATATCTTATACTGTCTACTTATTTTTTCCCAATATTTTGGCACTTTTATAAAATGTTCCTTATATATTATATATGAAATATCCTCTTCTCAGCAGTCTCTGCCTTCATTAATATGCTCAGGCCTACCACTTGCCTCTGCCTCTCATGCTTTCTGTCATAAACACTATTAAAACGTGGACACAATTTAGTAGGCACTTTGGTATCAAAAGCCCATCCTCTCTTTCTCCAATATACCGTAACGGTTTGTTCATGCCCTCATGTACTGATCTTGCTTCCCAAACCTGGTTTGAGAAGGTGATCAGAACTATCAAAGACCTATACAGTAATGGGATTCTAGTACCATTATCATACTTGACTGAGAGATTTAGTTTGCCATCTCCCATCTATTTCTCTTCTTTCAGATTAGACACTTTCTACAAAAACAATTTACACATTTTCCAAACCAGCCCAATTGCACACTTAGAGTATGCAATTGACTCTATACTCTCTTTGAACTCAAACACAAAGGGCTTAATCTCAACGATATAACCAGTTAAATTCAATAAACCCAGACACTCTTAACCGTCTTATATTAAGACAGCCTAGGAGGAGCAAGACCTGGGGGTGGAACTGCCTGAAGCGACATGGGCGACTGCTCCGAGACTAGTCCACAACTCCTCAATTTGTGCCAAACATAGCCTTATACAATGCAAGATTATTCATCGTGTTCACTACACTAACGTGAGGCTAGCAAGGATATTTCCAGATTTTAGTGATGCTTACTTACTGAGTTGCACTTGAATGTCGCTCTGGATGAGAGCGTCTGTGATGGATGTGCCATAATTTTCTTCTGTGAAACAAAGCTAAAAACTGAAGTCATTGTTTTTTGGAGCCCAGGAAGACTGTTTAAAAATCAGTGCTCAGCTTCAGTTCGTAATGTAAAAGAGCACAACCCAAGCCAAAAACCTTGGTGTAGTCAAATGTTCTCTCCTGAATAGGGATGCTAGGGTTTGAGTGGTTAATGTAAAAGAATATATATATATTTGGTGGCGCCCCTTTAGTAACTCTGAGGGCACCCTAGAGGTCCCGGACCCCCTGGTTTGTGGGAGAAATACATTTCACGCACCATCCAGACCTCTCAGGTCATCTGTTTCTGTCCCCAGTATCAACTAAATGTGGAGGAAGCAGCATCCCTTTTTTATTCTTCTGCACTGTAATTTACTCTTATTTCCGTTTTATTTTGACTTTTATACTATTCAAATGTATTTTCTTTTCTTACGTTTTACGTTATTCCTTTTTGCCTTGTTGAAATGTGCAAATATATGCCAACATTTATAAATAATTCTATCAATCTGGGGATTTTGTGTATTCATATTTATCAGTCAAGAACAAATAGTGTGTACTTTTTGTAGGGTTTTGTTTTGTTTAGACTAGCTATGTTTATTTGAAATTAAAGGGAACATAAAAGGATGTAGCATTGTCTAGTGATCCATTTCTTCCTTTGTAGGGTACAAACTTACATTTGGGTTGAAAGGGTTCCGTGCTAACTTACACATCATGTTGGTGTTATCAGTATTTGTGACATGTACTGTGGCCACAAGATGTACTGTTTAAGGGCCAATTCCCTCACCAGCTCACCTCGAAATGTGAGTCTAGAGTCACGTTCAGATTTGCAGGCAATGTGTCGGCATATTTGATTTTGGTGTCATGTGTGACTGAACGTGTGCCAAATTGTGAGTTTTGGCAATCTTGTTAAGGCATTAATGCCTGCTTGGGACCCACAACATTCCAGGCAAAGTATTTGCGGAAAGTAAGTGTGAACACCATGCCGACAGCATCATGATTGCCTGCATATTCTTGAGTGTGACTTGTGTTCAATATGTGTTACATGAACAGAGAAGTGTTCCACAGCTGAACACTCCTCTGTTCATGTAAAAACTTAAACTACTATAGTGCAAGTAGTCTATGAGAGTGGGGGGGGGGGGGGGGGGGAGAGAGAGGTTTGTTAAAATGAAGAAGAGTAGTAAATTCAACAGATGTGTGTGAAATACGTTGGAAACCACACAGGCAATGAGAGTTTCGAACCAAGTGCTATATAGCTAGATTGGAGAATATATAATTATTTCTGATTCACAGTCACACTCCAAATTCTGCAGAGCTGTGTCTGTTGCCATTTGTGGCACAGAGATGCTCAAAGAGCAAAGTAAGAAATCTTGAAAGGCTCCATACTCAAACTCCTAACAGAACATTCTAATTCCCATCTTGTCAAATATGGATGCTTCAACTAACTCCAGGAAAATATATATTTGTATCTGGGGTGAATTTCACTATTTCATAATTTAAATTATGTTTCATTATACATATTATGTATAGTATTAACTAAACATATATTTGATTTATTGATTTTGCAGTAATGATATTCATATACACAGTGGGAAAGAGGTGACAGAATATTGTTGTGAGGGTGAGGTAAGAAACCCTAGGAGGGCTTATGAGAGAACCTAAACCTAACCATAAACCAAAATGTTGAAATGCAACGAAAATGTGAAAATGTAACGTTTGTTTGTCCAGAAACATTCATTGAATGTTTCCTCTGGCGATAGGGTTGCATTATATTACACTTACTATTTAAATTCTATTACATAAAAAATATACACAACTTTTAAAAGTAAAAACAACCAAAAATACATTAAACAGAAAAACAAAGACATATAATTGCCCACTTGGGTCTACAAAATATATTATAATTTAAAGTGCAGATTGTGAAGATGTGGTAGCCAGCCACTAGGTAGAACTGGTCATTCTACGATGAGACACCTCTATTTGATAGAGGACTGCCCCCTGGTGGTGGTACATCTTGGGACATGTTAAAAGGTTTGCCTGCGTAGCCTATTGTTGGAAATGGTCTGGGAGATGGACTCTGATATAGTTGATCTTGTAGATCAGGGGACTTCAATGTTTTTCAGGCCAAGGACCCCTTAGCTGATAGAGAGATGAAGCAGGGACCCGGAGGGAGGGTTTACCAGGCTAGGGACCCCCATTACATTGCATACAATTGTGTTGCAGATTAAACATTTTCATAGATTTCATAGATTCATTAACTATCTTCAGTGTTGTGTAAATTCATGTTTTTTGTTCATTTCAGACATTTCATCACTTAAACCACTTCAATACTTAGTACTTGATTTGCTCCTCTTGCCCTCTACAACCCCTTTGCCGAAAATAGCCGATCTACAAGCTCACAACGCTTGTAGATCCGCTATTTTATGCTAATGTTCCTCAGAATAGAAATGCTAGGGTGAGGGTTCAAGTGGTTAATGTAATAAAAAAAAAGAAATCCTATCACACAAAGATTTGGTGGACCCCCTGTAGTAACTCTGAGGACCTCCTAGGGGTCCCGGACCCCCTGTTGAAAACCCTGTTGTAGATGAAAATACATGGATGAAAGATATGTTGAAAATAGTAATTTGAGAGTTGAGAATATAGAAATGAAGACAGATCCCTATATAGGTTTGGAATTAGTAGCTATTCTAACAAACCTTTTTTTGAGTATATACATTTATACAGAGTATACATTTTACTGGCCCATACAATATTGCAGAATAGGTAAGAATGATTAGGATATACTAACTAAGCTGTAATATGAGGTTAGTATATCCTTAAGGTAACGATTCTATCTCTATCGGGACATAACTCGGATGGCGCTGAGTCGGCTGAAGGTGACTTCGCAACGCTCGGCAGGGCGACTCGCTCGCCTAAGCTCGCTCAGCGGTGCCTCTCGTGGCTCGAGTCACCTTCAGACGGTGTGCCTCGACGGTGAAAACAAGTGCACCTTTTTTAATCTGACTGGGTTTCCAATCATACTGTGACACATATATATATATATATATATATATATATATATATATATATATATATATGTATATATATATATGAATGATGAAGCCAACACAGCGAAACGCATCGTGCGAATAAAGCTTAAAAAATGAAGCATTAACTGAGTCTGAGTCCATCGTCATTGGAGTGTGCGGTTCCTTCCTAAGATATGCATTATATGCATCTTATATGCATTATCTTGCCAAACCAGCACCTCTACCCTGGATGTGCACGAGAGCTACCTGATTATATATATATATATATATATATATATATATATATATATATATATATATATATAAACTTACATTAACTTATATTAAATAAAACTCAATTCAGCTCAACTCAACAAAACTAAACAAATTAAACTAAACTAGGGACAGTGACTGACCAAATTCACAACACAGACATTTTCCTATCCAACAGCATCATCACACAGGTGAGAGCTTATTTTTGGCAAAAAGTAGTCTGTCTGAAGTAGGGATTGTTTTTGACTCCCAAACATTTCCTCTTGATTGTGAAAGCAGCAGTGCAGCACCAGTCCACTAAGTGGCACCACCAGACCACATAACCACAGTAGACAGTAGTAGTACACTGGGTCATACAGTGTGAAAGGCAGGTTGAAGTTGCATTGAAGAAACAATAATGTATTTAAAACCTGCTTAAAGGGATATTTAATTTTCAAATAAAATAAACAGTAAGATTTTTCCATTACTTTTTTCATTTATTTGGACCATTTATTATTTTCAATTTATATAAACGATCTCCCTGCAGCATAAAGTACCATGTTTTCCATCCTGTTCGCTGACAACACAAACATTCTGTCTCCAAACACTTCAGAACCCTCAACAATGAAAATAACCTTATTGGTTGTATTTGTTGGTGACATGTATTATTGTGTACATTGTTTATGCTATATTGATGACATGGGACCACAATGGAAACAAATACACAGGATTTTTTGGGTGTTATCCTTTTAGCCTTAATTTCTGACTGTACCACGTGCTGTTTACATTTCTGACTAATAAAGTATGCAATCAATCAATCAAATCCTCTTTGATGCTAGCCATGGATTAAGGCAGTCATGGATGAACTTCAACATAGTCATTGTGTTTGCACTTTTCCCCTTTTGACCTGTACATCTACATAAACGTTTAAATGTCAAATATAAAGTTTTTCTTTTATGGCCACAGATGTTACAATTATTTTTTTGGGCCCTCAGAAGTACCTGTATCTTCCGTATTGTTAAATAAAAAGCATTTTAATTCGATCTGTGGCCATTTTCTCAATGTATTAGAGTGCAGTACACCTCCCAACCGATAGGGTCACGTAGTTGAAAGCTTGTGGAGAAAATGGCCACCGATCAGATTAAAATGCTTTTTATTGAACAATATGGAAGATACGGGTACTTTTGAGGACCCGTACATATTTTTAACATCCTTAGCCATAGGGTCAGCACTTTATATTTGAAATGTAAACGTTTATGTACATGTACAGGTGGAAAGGGGAGAAAGTACAAACACCAGGTTGAAGTTCATCCATGACGGTCATGTAATATATGACAGTCATGTATCAGGGCTAGCAGACAATCATCCGGCGCCGTAGGGGTCGCTGTTTTTCTTTCTCTCACTTCCTCCGCTTGACGTCACTGCCTGCGGGGATTGTTTGAGTTCAAGCCGTGACCAACGTTGCCAGGTCCGCTTATTATTAAGTGACTTTGGAATTATTCTTCTATAAAGTTGCTTGTAAATCATTGCTAGTTGCGGGATGCCTTTTTTGGGTCTTGTAATTATTATTATGATTTTGTTTTTTATTATTATGTGGTTCTCAAACATTATTCATGTCAAAGACCCCCAAATTAATATGTATTTGTCTGTGGACCCCCATCTGGAAATGTTTTGTTCCAGCCAGGGACATTTGTGGATTGTGTTGTTAGAATCATGTTCAACAAATGCTGCACATTTTGCACTTTATTTCAAGTGTTTTTTTGTTGTTGAAAATAGTAGATCTACAAGCTCACAACACAACGCAACTACAATTTTCAAATAGCCAATGTACAAATGAAATATATGTTTAAACGGCGAAGGGCTCGCTTCTTTTGGGCTTGTTTTCATAGACCTGGTTGCTTGTTTGTCTCGCAGAGTCTGGCAACACTGAGCGTGACGTGGATGTTCATTGAAGGCAGCAGCAGCTCTGCTCCAGACAGACAGTCATTCATTACAAACACTGGTCTGTAAGCTCTGATAAACTACCTTATTAGACCTTTAAACACCTGGTCTGTAAGCTCTGATAAACTACCTTATTAGGCCTTTAAACACCTGGTCTGTAAGCTCTTCTTATCAGATCTTTAAACGTCTTGCTTTCCACCAGAACACACTGTTGAGAGGTGAGTAATAATAATCATGTTAGAATGTTAACGTTACTTTTACTCCATTACTTTGTCATTCCTGTTCCTGTGATAAATGTACAGTATTTATGTTAACCAGTGGTGGAAGAAAAGTACTCACATTTTTCTTTACTTAAGTAAAAGTATCAATATTACTGCAATGTAGAAATACTCTGTTACAAGTGAAAGTCTGAAATACAACATTTATTTGAGTAAAAGTACAAAAGTATTGGTATCAAAATGTACTCTAAGGACCAAAAGTAGAAAGTACTCATTATGCAGAATGTCCCATTTCACGTTTCAAGTTTTCAAATGTGTAAAAAATCTTGAAAATTGCAGATCTACAAGCTCACAATGTCCCTATTACCCTATTGTAAGCTTGTAGATCTGTTATTTTCAAATGGTCTACATGTATAAAGGGTGTATGTTTTGTAATAATAATCAAAATCTACAAAGTAACTAAAAGTTGTGATGATGGGACCCTAGATGTTGCAGATTAAACTATTTGATACTGTAGATTTAATAGATACTGTAGATTTAATAGATACTGTAGATGTAATAGATACTGTAGATTTAATAGATACTGTAGATTGAATAGATACTGTAGATTGAATAGATACTGTAGATTTAATAGATACTGTAGATGTAATAGATACTGTAGATTTAATAGATAGCTGCAGTCAGAGACTTGTTTGACACACATTGTCTTTTCTATTATGTTTAGATTCATGTTAATGTGCATTTCCACACAGTTACCCTTTTAAACCCTCAATATTTAGTCAACTTGACCCGGCTCTGTGCTTGGCGGACCCCCTTGTAGTAACTCTTGAGGACCCCAGGTTCACAGCCCTGATACTTCTCAGTCTCATTCATTTATTTTTCAGTGAACATGAAATGTGATTAATAAGAGTTTTGTCTCTGTGATCTCAGTCTAAGAACATGTGTTGATGGACTACACCAGTGGTTTCAAACTTCTTCCTGTCAAGGACCCCCATATTGACACTTATTAGCCTGCGGACCCCCATTTGAAAAGATATGCCAAGGACCCCCATAAGAGAAGATTTTTATTGGCTTAGAAATGTGACAAAAAAAAAAAAAAAATCCATGAATTCAAGTCTCCATGGGGTGACTAATCCATAGAAAAACAGTCATTTTGGGGTGAACTATCTCTTTAATACAATCAGATAGGACTTTTCTGTTAAGATGACTGGCCTGTCAAGGGTTGGTATTGCAACTCAGATGCCAGATAATAGTGTTATAGCATCTGAGTTGCTTGTGGATAGATTTACTGTATATTATTGTCCAATGTTTTTTTTTATGTGTCTGTTGTGTTCCACACAGCTCCAGATAAACAGATAAACAGACAGAATGAGTAAAACCAAAGTGTTGAACCTGAAGGATAAGATCAACGGTAATGAGATGGACCTGAGTCTGTGTAACCTCACTGAGGTTCCTGTCAAAGAGCTGGTGAGTCCTTAGTCCTTATAGCTTTGATTTAAATCACTGTTTCTCAATGGGATGGTGGGTTAAAGGTGGTGTGAGTCATTCTGTTGTTGTTGTTGTTGTTGTTATAATAAGTGTTAAATAGCTCTATATTCCATGCTGTCTGTTTAGTAACAGGGGTCTCCCCGTCTCGTAAACAGAAAATACTTTTTCACGTCAGGATAACAATTTCATCCAATAAAGACGACAGAGAACTGTGATAAAAAGAAAAAGAATGAGCAGAAAACCGGAGGAACTGGAGCACTATCAAATTGAAGCTGATAAACTCCTGATTGGATAAAATTGGTATCCTGACTTGAAAATGTTCGGTTTACTAAAGATATGGATAGATAGACACAGTGACCCCTGTTAGTGAACCAACAACCTATAGTAATGATTGCTATCAGAATACAGAGCTTTAACTTTATAACAGAAAGCCAAAACAAAAAGGTTTCTTAATTTGTTTTTTTTATAACAAAACAATGTTACTAATTTTAACTCTGAGGGTGTACAAATCTAACAAATGGACCGGTAAGGGTCCATTTGGTTCTGTTTGTATCCTCTCAGAGTTGCAGAACTGTTAGGGTCCATTTGGTTCTGTGTGTATACTCTCAGAGCTACAGAACTATAAGGGTCCATTTGGTTCTGTTTGTATACTCTCAGAGTGGCAGACCTGTAAGGGTCCATTTGGTTCTGTTAGTATACTCTCAGAGTTACAGACCTGTAAGGGTCCATTTGGTTCTGTGTGTATACTCTCAGAGTTACAGACCTGTAAGGGTCCATTTGGTTCCGTTTGTACACTCTCAGAGTTGCAGACCTGTAAGGGTCCATTTGGTTCTGTGTGTATACTCTCAGAGTTACAGACCTGTAAGGGTCCATTTGGTTCCGTTTGTACACTCTCAGAGTTGCAGACCTGTAAGGGTCCATTTGGTTCTGTGTGTATACTCTCAGAGTTACAGACCTGTAAGGGTCCATTTGGTTCCGTTTGTACACTCTCAGAGTTGCAGACCTGTAAGGGTCCATTTGGTTCTGTTTGTATACTCTCAGAGTTACAGACCTGTAAGGGTTCATTTGGTTCTGTTTGTATACTATCAGAGTTACAGACCTGTAAGGGTCCATTTGGTGGCCACTGGAATATTTGATGTCAAGTATTGTGCATTTATTTCTTCATGGTTCTCCTCCCTTACAGGCTGCGTTCCCCAAAGCAACCGTTCTGGACCTGTCCTGCAACAACATCACCTCCCTTCCTGTGAGTACCAACCCCTTCAGACACAATAACACAAGCACACGTCTTCAACTCACGACTAATACATGACAGAAAGTGGAAGAACGTGTGTTAACGTGGATTAAAGTTCTCATAGAAGCCAGCATGTCTTCTATGTTGCACAGCGAAAGTAGCCCATCTACAAGCTCTCAATGCATCGCAGCTTGTAGATGGGCTACTTTCGGTTATTATTTTAAGATTAAGAGCTCCTTTCACACCGTTTTTCGAATCGGACGTTAAGACTTGGCCATACAACATTTTTCAGTCGTGAGATTTTATTTTGCTTTAATCCATGTGTTCAGTGTTGGGCAAGCTACAAAAATGTAGTTATCTATCCTACTAGTTACTCTTTATAAAAGCTCTCTTTCAAAATAAGTCGCTACACTACAAGTTGACCCTGAGTGACTGAATAAAACACACAAACTACTGTATGTAAAAGCTACAAATGGATACACAATGGATACCAACTGTACTCAAAACTCATTTGATGTGCCGCTGAAGATGTATTGATGTTGCTTTTGTCAAGCTGGTGAAGAAAATAGATGGAAACAACTTGAAAGCTTCGTCATTCTGAAAATAGTTGTAAAGCTACCCACAAACTACCATCAGAATCAGAATAGTGGGTGAAATTTGTATCATTTGCACCATCGTTTTGATCCTTTTGAACGTCTCTATCATAAAATGTAGTTCAACTAGTAGCTTAGCTGCTAACCTACTGCCCAACTGTGTGTTTAGGGAACAGGGATCAAACCTTTCATTGATAGATAGGACAGTGTTGCTACCCACCCTGCTTTCACGTAGAACAGTCCCATTGTCATACAACATGTTTTGTTTTATTTTGTTTTGTGCAGCCAGAGTTCTGCAACCTGACCCACTTGATCAAAGTGGACCTGAGCAAGAACCAGCTAGCCGGTCTGCCAGATGACCTGGGGAACCTTGTGCACCTGCAGCATCTGGACCTGTACAACAACAAGCTCAGTGTCCTGCCTGTCAGCTTCTCTCAGCTGAGGGTGAGACACACACACACACACACACACACACACACACACACACACACAGACACACAGACACACACGTTTGTGTTTGTATTAGTGTACTTGTGAGAACATCAGAATGTTTGGTCTGAGTAGCTCAGTCGGTAGAGCACTCACCTTTAGACCGCAAGGTTCTGGGTTCGATCCCTGGTACTGCCAACTCGGCATGTGAGTAGCTGAAGCACATGCTATGTTGCTTTGATTCATTGACTAAGTTTAATAGTGTTCTTTTACTGATAAGTATAATTGTAGCGGTAAATTAAGTACTGCAGCTTTTGCCTCATAGTCTATTAATGTAGTCTTATTTGACCAAGACTTTAATTGATGTGTCCGTTTTTTAAGCCTTTTTCACATCTCTTGTAAACTCTAGATATAACCCTTTAACCTTGTACAACTTTTCAATATTTAGTATCCATTGTGAAATCAACATTAGAATGTTCAGTTCTCATCCTCGCCAACCTGAAAGGTCTGCCCTCTGCATGACTATATGCAGCAAACACACTTCAGTTGTTGATTAAATCAACTACAGTACCTAATCTATTAGTCCATGGGTCTTCGACAGGGGGTCCGCGACCCCTAGGGGGTCCTCAGAGTTACTACAGGGGGTCCGCCAAATCTCTGTGTGGTGGGGAACATCAGCCGAAAATATTTTTCGGAGAGTTGGCGTAGAGGAGAAAAAGAAAAGGCCATCGGTCAAGTTGCCTAATATTGAAGGTTTCAAAGGTTAACTGTCTGAAAATACACGTTTAACATGAATGTATCTATGAAATCTAAGAAAACGTTTAATTTGACTGCAACACAATCTAATTCAATATGTAGTGGGGGTCCCTGCTTCATCTCTGTCTCAGCTAGGGGGTCCTTCGCCTGGAAAATACCCCTGTATTAGTCGATAAATTCCTATGACTGTTAGTTGAAGAATGTGTGTAGTCGAGGACAGCCTTACTAAGTATCATTATCATTGCTGAAATATACGTGTGTGTGTGTGTGTGTGTGTGTGTGTGTGTGTGTGTGTGTGTGTGTGTGTGTGTGTGTGTGTGTGTGTGTGTGTGTGTGTGTGTGTGTGTGTGTGTGTGTGTGTGTGTGTGTGTGTGTGTGTGTGTGTGTGTGTGTGTGTGTGTGTGTGTGTGTGTGTGTGTGTGTGTGTGTGTGTGTGTGTGTGTGTGTGTGTGTGTGGACAGAGCTTGAAGTGGCTTGACCTGAAGGACAACCCTCTGGAGGTTGAGCTGGCTAAGGTTGCAGGAGACTGTCTGGATGAGAAGCAATGCAAACAGTGTTCAGTCAAGGTAAGAGAGAGACTTCTTCATTCACACTCCATGCCCTCTGTTGCCAGATTCTGTGAGAGAAACAAGCAACCAGGTCTAGGAAAACCAGCCCAAAAGAAGCGACTATGGACCACATGAGCACTTTAAACATATACATCAGCTATTTGAAAATAGATGATCTACAAGCTCACAACGCGTCGCATCGCGGCGCGTTGTGAGCTTGTAGATCGGCTATTTTCAAATAAAATCTTGCGGGGAAATTATAATAAGCAGATCTGGCAACCATGTCCATGCCACAAAGGATGACTCTTGCCAAAAAGAACATGATCTCATGGATTAACGTTCTCAGTGGCCACGACTGATTTCAGTCATTTGGATTCCGTAGAACAGTGAGTGGTTCTCAAACCTTTTCACGTCAAGGACCCCCAAATTGACACTTATTAGCCCATGGACCCCCCCATTTGAAAAGATATGTCAGGGACCCCGATAAGAGAAGATTTTTTTAACGCTTTAGCAGTGATTCTCAACCATTTTAATTTCGAGGACCCCCCCGTTTGACATGCATTTAGGCTACGGACCCCCATTTAATGGCATTTCTATCTCTGGGACCCCAATTTATATTGTAAAATCAATGTTAATGTAACTCTGAGAGTGTACACACTCTCTTGAGTTACAGACCCATAAGGGTCCATTTGGTTCCTAACTATCTATCACTTAGCTGAGGGTCCCCTGGGGGTCCCCGGACCCCACTTTGAGAACCACTGCCATGGAAGTCAGCATGATTGTCTGGCAGTATGTAGAACAGCAGGAACAATATTACTGAAACATCATATAATTTGACATATTGTGTTCATTCTGGTTTAGGAATCAGCGCTAGTGTGTGTGTGTGTGTGGGGGGGGTTTCCCAAATCACACAGTAGGACTTGGTCATTCAAACACTTTCAGTCGTGACTCGTGAGATTTTCTTTTGCTTTGATCCATGTGATCTACAAGCCGACTACGCATCACGACGCGTTGTCAGCTCATAGATCATGTTCCTTTTGGCAAGCGGAACTGTCGTACCGAGTACACTATATAAACCAGGCTTCAGATCACAACATGATTAGCCTCGGAAACCCAGGCTTTTTTTTTTGTTACAAAAGAAAAAAAGCCTGGGGGAGCCATGCAGGAACGATGGTCTTGGACCTTGTTATCTCCTAACCAATCAGAGTGCAGAGGGGCGTCGCTCTAAATTTGGTGACGTCAGCGTGCTCCGTGCACAGGCCGAGGGGGGGAGGGGACATAGATTGGTGAAGCAATAGGAAGCCACGCACAAATCCGGGCGGCTGTGTTTGGATCCGCCCTTCAAGACCATGGATTGAGCTCGTAGCCTCAGGCTACAAAATTATTGAGTCCAAGGTGACTCATATTTTAGCCCCCTCTCCTTTGGGATATTCTTGTCATAATAATACATTTGGGCGGCAGTGGCTCAGGGGTAGAGACCGCAAGGTTTCCAGTTCGATCCCGGGCTCCCCCAGAGTTAGAGTCGAAGTGTCCTTGAGCAAGACACTGAACCCCTAATTGCTCCCGATGAGCAGGTTGGTGCCTTGCATGGTTTCCTCCGCCATCGGTGTATGAATGTGTGTGTGAATGGGTGAATGTAATGCACAATCTATGTACAGTGCTTTGGATAAATGTGCTTTATAAATGCACCATTTACCATTTTCACATACATGACATTTGTCCTCTGCATTTACCCATCCTAACTATCAGGAGGAGTGGGTGCTATTAGTACAGCTCACAGGGAGCAGGTAGAGGTTAACTGTCATGCTCAGGGACACATAGACCCGGGGGCTGGGGTGTGAACCGGGGACCCTCTGTTGTCCCAGCCAGGCCACCTCTCTACTCATTCAGCTACGGCAGCTCCATGTCATTTTAATAGTAATAATGTGTTGTTTGGTTTTCTGTAGGTTCTCCAGCACATGAAGGGCCTTCAAGAAGAGGTGGATAAAGCCAGAGAGAAGCGTCTCCTGAAGGAGAAAGGTGAGCTCCTCCTCCTCAGTATGTCTGAAGGAGAAAGGTGAGCTCCTCCTCCTCGGTATGTCTGAAGGAGAAAGGTGAGCTCCTCCTCCTCAGTATGTCTGAAGGAGAAAGGTGAGCTCCTCCTCCTCAGTATGTCTGAAGGAGAAAGGTGAGCTCCTCCTCCACAGTATGTCTGAAGGAGAAAGGTGAGCTCCTCCTCAGTATAGAGTACTGAAGTCCTGACGTGACTCGTTCATCCCCTGGGTTGCGGAAGTAATTTCTCTATGGAGAATAACATTGGGTCATCTTAGAATCGTCTCTCAACAAACTGTCCCGGCGATATTGTCAGGGAGGCTCTGTATCGTTTATGATAGTCAGTCACTTATATTTGATACAGTCTGTCTCTGGAGAAAATGTAACTAATTCGGCCGCAGTAACATTAGCGTTTTCTCACCGTCAGTTGATGCTTCATATCCATATGAGTCAAACCGCCGGGGTCATTTGTTTATTTTTGGAACACAGTTCTTATTTGACGCGATATTAAACAAGTCTATGGGGATTCTGAATGGGGGAAATAAACCGCAACCCAGGTAGGATGAGTAAATTACGTCAGACTTCGGTGGTCTATGTCTGAAGGAGAAAGGTGAGCTCCTCCTCCACAGTATGTCTGAAGGAGAAAGGTGAGCTCCTCCTCCACAGTATGTCTGTAGAGTCTTCTGAAGGAGAAAGATGAGTCTGTAGCTGGTATGGGTTCCTCAGTTTGACAGAAGTCCTTTGTTCAGTGGACCGACCAGCTGCATTCTGATCTGAGCACATTGACTGCAACATCCTTCGGTTAACTCTTAAGGTGCATTAATTCACCCCAGACACAATAAAAACTGGGAAATAATGTAGCACATAGAAACAGCGTGGCTCCAATGTGGCCAGTCCCATTGACTTATAAAAGTACAGTTTTGTCAGACCGGTTAAAGCACTACATTTTGATAGTAATCATTGCGTTTGAGAGTTTGTTCAGTAACAGGGGTCTCTCTCCAGCTCTTTAGTAAACAGAAAATACATTTTTACGTAGGTGATAAATGGAACCAAATGGACCCGTTCCAATTGTACACTCAGAGTTATGATGTTCGTTGAAATTAAAAAGGTTGAGAACGACTAGTCTTGTAAAAAACAGAGCAGGAGAAGAACCTACATTAACTATGTGTCATGATGGTTGTGTCCCCAACAGAGCAGGAGAAGAAGCGGGAGGCCAAGCAGCGCGAGCGGGAGGCCAGGGAGAGGGAGGCGCGCAAGCGGGACAAGGCGGAGGAGAAGGAGAGGAGGCGACAGGAGTACAACGCTCAGCTGGCCGCCCAGGCGGCACAGGAGCAACAGAAGAAGAAGAAAGAGGAGAAGAAGAAGAACCGGAACGGCCAGGCAGCAGGTAGGCCCTGACGATTGAGTTTTTCCCCCACATAGCAAGCAGGAGAAGAGGAGTGGAAATGATTGTTTGAAGCTTCACTATCGGAGCGCTGAAAAAAGCCAGCTCAATGTTTTTTTAAACATTTGTAACTTTGTCGTGCTGCGACATGTGTCTTGTTGTCGCTTTGTTGCTGCTAGTGTCAAAGCAGCATAACATCCTATCTGTGGGAATCTTATGTGCATGTTGAAAATGTAATTTATTTTTACATCAATCTCCCATGTCTGGGATTGTGGTTTGGGAAACCCCTGAACCACAGCAAATCTACAAGCTCACAAACATTTTGGAGTGTCCTAAACCTAAACCACCCATTACTGATGTTGACCGATTAGTTTTTTTTGTATGAATTTGAATACAATTAATTCTATCCAACCATTTAAGCACTATAGAGTATTCTTCAAAAGTAGCCGATCTACAAGCTTGCAAATGTGCTATTTTTTAGTTTTTTCTGAAACCTTTTGAAAATGTTCGCCCACAATGACACTGAAAATATGGACGCTGGGTTGAAAGTGGTTGAAAATCGGCTGCATAATTGCAGATACCGATGTCGCCAACAAAGTCAAATAATGACTGATATATTTGGCCAGACAGACATATCGGTTAGGCTCTAAACAACACTGTGGTGTGACAAAGGATAAAAATAGTGGTTAAAATAAGTCTGTCGCTCTAATCCAGTGTTAATTTTGACAGCAAATTTGGATTTTGTTTAGTCATAGACTTTTGAATATATTTTAGTTGACTAAATCTCATGATCTTTTGGTAGGCCTTGATGGCGTCGTAATGACTGATTTTACACTTGGTTGCATGCTGAAAGTAGCCGATCTACAAGCTCACAACGCGTCCCAGCGCGACGCGTTGTGAGCTTGTAGATCGGCTATTTTCAGAGCGCAACACCCGAGCGCGAACAAACATAGTGTCTTTTAGTTATACTGGATCTCTCCTCCACTAGACCCTCACCAACAATGTAGTCTAGTTTTTATTTGTTGACTAAATTGTGTAAATTGCTTGTAGATCTGCTATTCAAAAGATTTGTATACATTTTGAACTTGTGACATTCTGCACAATGAATACTTTAACTTTTGGTACTTTAAGTACATTTTGATACCAATACTTTACTTTTACTCAAGTACATTTTTAACACATCGACCGCCAGAGGTTAATCTCATAATGTACTCACCAGTGCCAAGGTGTTTTTGTTGTTTTTTTGTTTTTTTCACGTCGCCATAGATCTTGTTAAAATCCTTAAGATTGAGCCGTACGCGGTCTGTTTACATCCGCGACATCCCACTGTATCTCCCAGTGAAAACCACGTGTCAAACGGGGTATCCATGTTGTAGTTAGAGCGGATTACGTTAAACAGTGAAATGCGAGGAGAAAAAACTACAGGAAGAGAATTGAGTTTCAGTTTCGTCTGTAGAACGAGGGCGGACGTGATCGTCAAAACCGGATCCCAAATAATTCTATTTCCGGTCATCAAACCGGAAACGGAAGTGGATCAAAAAAAATTCCGAAAGTGAACCCGGAAATTTTTAGCGCGAAAAGACCGTGGACCGTAGGGCTACGGTCTCGGCGCTTAACAGTTGGATTTAACGGACCGTAGGACTACGTTCTTGGCGGTTAATGTGTTAATACCTTACTTGTAACAGAGTATTACATTTGTAAAACATTTGAGTACTTTTTCCCACCACTGGTTTAAAAAAATGTTGTCAGTGAAAAAAGGTAGTGGACGAACATTTCTCGTCATATAGTTTTTAGTGGACGAAGTTAACACTGCTCTCATCAATCTGCCATCATCTCTCTCCCCATCAGATAAAAAGGCCGCGGGGGGGGCGGAGCCGGCCCCTAAACCCAGGCGCTCCCTGATTGGCCTGCTGCTGAAGCTCCTCCTCCTGCCGCTGCTGGGACTGGCCGCCGCCGTGGCGGCGTGCCGGCTGACGGAGCTGCGGACGGACGGCGCGTGCGCGGCGGTCAACGCGGCGGCGGACGCCGGCCTGGCCTGGGCGCGGGAGCAAGAGGTGGTGGTCCGGCAGCTGGTGGACCACCTGGGACAGCTGCCGGACCACCTGGGACAGCTGGCGGACCACCTGGCGTCCAGGGCCAAGGAGCTGCTGGAGGCCATGCAGGCTTCCAAGAACTAAGAACTATATAGTCCATGAGCCAGAGCCCCAAAATTGAGCAAAAATTATCGAAAGAGTGGGCAAAACCAAACCTATATTAAATTGTTCAGAGGGTCAATACGAGTAAATAAATATATGATAACCTCTCCACAGGAGCAGCTTTTTCATGGTTATCACACATTTTGTTATTTTCCCCATACGTACATGACGGGTGAAAAAATTACAAAATTTAAAAAAGAGTTATCATAATGAAACTTCCTGAGTTGATTACTTACATGAAGACAATGATTTATCGTATTACAAGTTTTCTGAAATTGTATATTTAAATATGCAAATTAGGCATTTAGTCCATGAGCCAGAGCCCCAAAATTGAGCAGATATTGAATATTCCCTCGTTAAAAACCTTTGAATCCAACATCTTAACAAAATGAAATAAGTATGTTGACTCTGGCTTTGTCCAATGTTGATTCTGGAAAGTTATGCAAATGTGGGCATATTTTCCTATGCCTAATTTGCATATTTAAATATACAATTTCAGAAAACTTGTAATACGATAAATCATTGTCTTCATGTAAGTAATCAACTCAGGAAGTTTCATTATGATAACTCTTTTTTAAATGTCATTTTTTCACCTGTCATGTACGTATGGGGAAAATAACAAAATGTGTGATAACCATGAAAAAGCTGCTCCTGTGGAAAGGTTATCATATATTTATTTACTCGTATTGACCCTATGAACAATTTAATATAGGTTTGGTTTTGCCCACTCTTTCGATAATTTTTGCTCAATTTTGGGGCTCTGGCTCATGGACTAATAAGGCTGGTTCTCCTCAACGTTGGGGTGGGTCTAAGGGGACCAGCCAGCCAGGGGAGGGGGGGGGGGGGGTCTAAAGGACCTTTTTACGGGGGGGTCTGTTAAAAGCCCATTTATGCTTCGTGACAAGTGTCGACCGATGGGTCGCTCAACGAAAGAGACGTCAGAAAACGTGAAAAAAATGACGTGCTGCGGATTGAGGACCTGCACCGTCGTGTGTGAAAGGTCGCCGGACGCCTCTTAACCCATTAAGACCTGAGACTGATTCTACGAAATGCCTTCTAAATCAGTGGTTCTCAAACTTTTTCACGTCAAGGACGCCCTAAATTTATATATATTTTGGACTGAAAAAATGTTCAAATGATTCACACTTTTTCAACACTTTCAAGATTTTTTTAATGTTCAAAAATAGCAGATGTACAAGTGACCCGCTGTGAGCTTGTAGATCTGCAATTTTTTTTTTAGAACTACTGTTCTAAATATACACACAGCTAAAATCTAAAATGACACGGATGCTTAATGGGTTAAAGGCCAATTTATGCTTTTGCTTTGTAACCGCGAAGTGTTGACCGATGTGTTGCGCAACAAAAGAGACAAAACGTCAGAACGACAAAAAAACATTGCTGTGGAGGAACTCCACCCAAAAATGAAAGCCTTAATAAAATGTCACGTACTCTGATTGGTTTGGAAGATGCTCTAGACTACATCCACTTCCTTGTTTTGGTCGGCGAGTCGCAGACGGTATGGACGCTCGAAACACAGAGCGTTCGTTGAGAGACACACAGTGCAACATGTTGGTCGACACTTATGCCGCTCAAAGCATAAATTGGCTTCAACTCTCTTGAGTGTACAAATGAAACCAAATGGACATATTTTGGTTTCATTTGTACATTCTCAGAGCTCGAATAAACACTGAGGAATTTACTATGTAGATTGGGGTCCCAGAGATATATATTAAACTAGACCTTAAACTAAGACCCCTGAAATTGAAAAAGTTGAGAATCACTGAACTAAGACGGAGACTGTGTGGCTCCGTCATCGCCTCGCCTGCAGGGGGCGCCTGGGATCCCACTCCCACTGTCTGTGAAGATGAGGCTTAGGGGGCGGGGCTGGGTCACATGGACAAACAAATATCATGGCAAGATGTCTTTGACCAATTACCTCCATATATTGATATTGTGACGCTGATGATATCAAACTTTCTTTTACATTTTTCAAAGATGTTCAAAAATGACGAAAAATATGCTCCGGGTTGTGAGCTTGTAACATCGGTTATTTTCGTATAAAAGTCTAAAATAAGGCGTGTTCTGTCCTCGTTTGAAGAGTTGCCAAACAGAGACCGATAGTTAACATGAATAACGGATGATGCAACACTTGAGGCCATGAATAGGGTTTTTGTTTTCTTTACTTCTCATCTCTCTTTTTCCACCTGCATGCATGTATGTATGTATGTATACATATACATGTATGTATGTATGTATACATATACATGCATGTTCCAAACATACAAGGGTTTGGAACCTCTAGAAATTGAACTATTCCGGTTCCATGACGATTCCCTCTTTAACGGTTCGATTCCTTAAAGGGATAGTTCACCCCCAAAATGACTTTTAACTAATTCTATCGATTAGTCACCCCATGGAGCCTTGAATTCATGGATATTTTTGGGGGTTTTTTGTCGCATTCCTAAGCCAATAATTTGATGAGGAGCAGTGGGTTCCGGTAGGAGACACAAAGAGTCTCGTTTGTAATCGATAGAAAAAAAGGCTTTTTCAAGGGTGAACTATCCCTTTAACGGTTCCTATAGGTGGGTTACAAATGGAACCAAATGGACCCTAGCAGGTCTATAACAGGTCTGTTATGGTGGTCCTTGAAATTAAAAAAGTTTGAGAACCACTGGTATTGTAATTGTATAGCAGCAGACATGAAGTCCACATAACCAGCTTCTGTTCTGACAGTGTGATAGAACCGGTTCTGGAACCAATTCCTGGTTCCTCAGCGGTGGATCCGGTTCCTCCGGATCCCAGCCCTAAGTGTGCCGTCCCTTGCCATGCCAAAGTAGCCTGGTAAACCCTCCCTCCGGAAATCTCATTTCTATTTGATTCCTGGAAATGAGATTTCCGGAGGGAGGGTTTACCAGGCTAATGCCTAAGTCTGTCTGATAATTCCACGGTTCTACCCACTGACTGAGCATCTCATGTCCTCCGGAACCCCTTGTCCATGTCAATACTCTGTCCCGAGTGGATCACAGACAGGCCATGGTCCAAGTTATCTGGCTCAAAATGTGTGTATTCTTTAGGAGCCTTTTCTCCCAGTAGGACGTTTGTCTGGCTTTGATGTCAGCGTAGATGAAGTGGATGTTGTGCCGCTGTTCCACCATGTGTAGAATGCAGATGGTCAAGTACTTCAGTGGCTCTCAAAGTGGGGCCCAGGGGACTAAAAACTAAACAAACAAAATACTAGTGAAAATAGTCGATCTACAAGCTCACAGGAGATCGACTAATTTCAGTACTTTTGAAATACGGCTGAAGTGGTCCATAATGTATTTTTTTTTGCACGTTTGTTCCTCGGGGGAGACACCAAATTATTGGGTCTCGAGCTGTGGTACCAGAGCTGTGGTACCAGAGCTGTGGTACCAGAGCTGTGGTACCAGAGCTGTGGTACCAGAGCTTTGCGGGTGTTGACCGTAAGGGGAGGGGAGCACGGTGGATGGTGTTTGACATGCGGAAAATGGATTAAAGTTCTCAGTCGCCACGAACTGATGTCATTTGGATGCCATAGAAGTCGGCATGTCTTCCACGAAAGTGTGTCTCACTCACCAAAAATAGGCTTATCTACAAGCTTACAAATAGTAGATAGCCTATTTTTGGTTATTAGTTATTTTAAGATTAAAGAATATTTGAGGTGGTCAAACTAGCAATAGCGTACATGTTCAATCTTCCAGAAAACCCTAATGACGTCGGATATTTTGTAAAAGAAAAAGGTTAAGTAAAACATTTTCTTCAACTGGCTGGCTGTATGGCCACACCAAAACATAATTATTTGACATATTTTGTTTGTTTATGAAACTCAGCCCTAGTGTATGCAGGGCTCCTTCATGCTGTTCCACAAGTCGCAGATTAGGACTATGCTTTCTTGATTTCTCTTTAATCCATGTGACTGCATGCTGTTTGGAACATGCATGCAGGGTGAAAAAAAGAGAAGAGGAGTAAAGAAGCTAAACCTACCTGTGGTCTCTCATCCCTCATTCATGTTAACTATCGCTCTAGTTTGGCAACTCTTCAAGCGAGGACATAATAGTACAACGGCATATATATATATCAGTGGTGGAAAAAAGTACTCGAATGTTTTACTTAAGTAAAAGTATCAATACTACAATGTAGAAGTACTCCGTAATTCTAATTCTAAATTTGCTTTAGTAAAAGTACAAACGTATTGGTATCAAAATGTACTTAAAGTACTAACATGTTTGAAAATAGCAGATCTACAAGCTCACAACGCGAGCTTGTGGATCGGCTATTTTCAAATAGCCCAGGTATAAAATGGGGCTAAAGTGGTTAATGTATGTTTTATAATGTAATTGTTTATATATCCACAAAGTATTCAAATAATTGTAGTGGAGTAAAAGTACAATATTTGCCTCTGAGATGTAGTGGAGTAGAAGTAAAAGTATAGACAATTGGAAATACTCCAGTAAAGTGAAAGTACCTCAACATTGTACTTAAGTACAGCACTTGAGTAAATGTACTTAGTTACTTTACACCACAGATATATACTGTATATCTTCAGAGCTTCACAGAGAGGATGAAGCTGAACTGTACTTTAGATGCACCAGGGCTTTTTATACTGTGAAAAAAAAACTAGCCACTAGAGGGCGGTCAAACACAATTAACTTAAAACATGAACTCAAATTGATATGAAATGCCAGTACATGGACACATGGCTTAAGAAGTGATTAAAGCCAGGAAAAAACAACACCAATATCCCAAAATCCCAGAAGATATCTAGTCTCATATTACCATATCGTTATATTGCCCCATGCAGCCCTAACACTAGCCAGGGAAGAAGAAGAGGAGAAAAAAAAGGATTTTGTTTTTATGAAAATAGGCAGAAAAATCGTGAATCTGTTTAAGGTGGGAACTCCTGTAACCCCGCCCCCTGCACTGATTTGCAGTGGTGGGGATGTGATCTGATGGATGGATGGATGGACGCAAAAAGACCACCTTAAATTCCTATGGAATTGTTGATCTTTGTCTCCTCTTTGTAATACAGTCTCTCTTGTTTTTCGCTGTTTTTAAACCAAGTTAAGAGTGGCGTTGTCTCAAATGGCGCCCTGCTATTTACCATGCTCTGTGCTTACAACCAAAGCCTTATACGGTTAGCCAGTCGGCTATTATAGGTTCACTATGTGGTCACTGTCACTAGGGCTGGAGGATATGACTTCAAATCGATAGTGATTATTTCAAAACCATTGCCTCAATTATGATTAATGAATGCATTGTTTTTTTTTTGTGAAAATGGCTGATCAGTTATTGCTTCAAAATATTGTTTTTTTAAAATAAATGTTTTGGTTAATTGCCCAGCCTTAGGTCATACTGTCCTGTGTGTGTTTGTGTGTGTGTGTGTGTGTGTGTGTGTGTGTGTGTGTAGGTGTGTGTGTGTGTGTGTGTGATGCATTTGCGTTTAAACCAAGCAGAATTAGTGTATCGTTGCTGTCGGGCAGAAACCTCTTATATCCATATTCTAACTGTTTGTGTTTTTTTCATAAATTAATGCCCTACTTGATCCTGCAGAGTTTTCACGCCGCGTTTCGAGCTTGTAGATCTGCTACATTTGCTATTTTTTTATTTGAATCGTGAAAAGTGAAGTGTTTTTTGGACATAATGAGGTTTCCACCCGACAGAGACGCTAGACCAGAGCTGTTAACAGAGAGAGTTACAACGCTACCATTGATTTATTTTGTTATACTCATGATGTTTTGATATTCATTCATTTATTGCCAAAAACCAACCGTAACCCATTCAATCTGGGAAACATCTGTGTCTATTTTAGATTCTAGTCATATTTTATATGTTGGCTTTTTAAAAATAGATCTACAAGCTCATATAAGCTTGTGGATCTGCTATTTTTGAAAAATCTTGAACATTTGTGCAAATCTTTGAATATCTGCTCAAAATAATTAAGGGAACACTTTGATCCCTTAATTCTTTTGAGCAGTTTTTGTTAGCATTATGTACACAGTTCATGAAAACTCAAAATAATTAAGGGATCAAAGTGTTCCCTACATTTCTTTGAGCAGTATATATATATATTTTCAAGCGAACATCTTTAACTCAAATCTTTGCCTCTGGGGGGGTCCCTGAAACAACATATTTGAGATGTCGGTGGCCAAATACATAATCATTTTGGGTGGTCCTTCACATGAAAAAGAATTGAGAACCACTGATATTATAGCAGGATTAGGATTTAGAAGACATTTGTAGAATCCCCCAGAAGCAAAGATTTGAGTTCAAAGTGTTTTAATAAAATATATATGAACAAATATTTTCACAATTAAAAAAAAAGCTCGTAGCCGAGCTTGTATATCTACGATTTTTTTAATAGCCAAAGGCATCTAAAATGACACAAATGTGTTCCCCGATTGAACAGTTGAATTGTATTTTGTTAAATATTTAAAGTGAATAATAGAGTTTTGAGATCTCTTGCTCACCGCACACACTCATTTAAGTTTTTTTTAATGCTGTCCTACTATGGAGTATGAATTAGGCTTTTGCAGTAAATCTGTCAACACAGTAATGCACTGCGGTGTACGGTTAATATTATTATTTGTCAGTGAATAAATGCTGCTGTTAGAGATGCTTTGCTCATTCATAATTTGTCTCATTTTGTTTGTCTCTGTATGATTACACACACTTTTTTGGGGGGATTTTGGGGATCCTCCCCCCGAATGTTTTTAACATGGCACATGTAATTTCTTGTGTTCTGGTGAATTTGGGGAGTTTGATAGCAAATCCAGGAGAAATCCAGGAGATATAATAATAGTAAACTTTATTTGTATAGCACCTTTCATGACATGAAATGCAGCTCAAAGTGCTTTACAGAGCAAGAATACAATAGGGCATAGCAGTGGCGGCCATTTTCTGGTTCCACTCCAAAATAGTCAATGTATTTTTCCCATTGACATTTCCAAAAATATTTATATCAATTCATTTAAGCCTAGAATCAAGCCATCCAGGGTCCTGGTGAATCATGACCATAAAACATTTTCTGTGATGTACTATATTTAATAAATACCCTTTGTTTTGCCGTTTTCAAAAAAGTTTTTTTCACAGAATCAAACATTTTATGGTCATGATTCACCAGGACCCTGGATGGCTTGATTCTAGGCTAAAATAATTGATATCGATATTTTTGGAATGGGAAAAATGCATTGACTATTTTGGAGTGGAACCAGAAAATGGCCGCCTATTACAGTTACAACTAATTTAACAATAAAGCAAAAAAGAAAAGCAGAAACATTTAGATGTCAAGTGTAAAGTTTAACTCGACATAAATACATTGAATTCAGGGGTAATAAAGCGGGCGGTATCCATAAGCACTGTTGATGATGATACATGTATTGACAGAAAGGAGCTGTAAATGTTATATAAGTAAATATATGTATATAGTATATAGAAAGGAGCTGTAAATGTTCCACATGAACTGTATCATCATATAGTTCATCTGGAACATTTACAGCTCCTTTCTGGCACATTGGCATTTGCCAGACTGATAACGTTGATTCACTCTCATGTTCGGCCCATAGGGACTAGGGAGCGAGTATGAGGAATCAGAAAATGATTTTGATGCTTTTCACTGTTGTACGGACAGCAGTAAACGCAGTCACTGATTGGCCCGATCATTTTCTGATTTCTCATATTCGCTCCCTATGGGCCGAAGTCCAGACTGATACCGGGGAGGAACGTGAGAGTGAATCCACGTTATCAGTCTGGCCAATGCCAGGCTAGGGGTAATGGTGACAAACCTAATGAGTGATTGGATATTTTAGACTGTAGAAATAATGAATAATGAATAACCTGTGCTGCAGAGGCTTGATGAAGCAGTGGTTCTCAACCTGTGGGTCCTCCAGGGGGTCCCCACATGATTTATGTCCCCCAGATGACAGTGAAGTGGCAATTTAAGGACTTTTAAGGCCTTTTTAATACCTAAAACAAATGAAAGACAGAAAAGAAAAAAGACCATTACTGCATTAAAAGCCTAAACTGTCTGTATTACACTAGTTGGCAGCATAATATGAACACACAGAATCCCCAGTATCATGTACACTAAAGAAGAACATAGGCCTAGACATATATACCTCAAATACAGTAATGTGGTTACAATCAACATATCTGCAATAATAATTCTACAGTCTAAAATATCCAATCACTCATTAGGTTTGTCACCATTGCCCCTGCTGTAGCATTTAGCCTATAATGCATGTTTACACAACGTACACACCCCATGTGGATTTAAACAGGACTAAGACACCGTGGCCCATGACTACAAAAACCTTGTTAAAGTTCCCTTAAACTGTTACCAGTGTTTCCCCTGGGATGAAGCTGAAGCAGTGGAGCCACAGCCTGCCTCACATGCTGCGGATCCATGTTTTCCTGAAATGAAAAAAAAAAGCTTCAATAAGATGACAAAGGACACTGAGGGCACATCATCCCATATCCTGCTGGGCTGGCTGCTGGATCAAAACTTTAGCAGTAACAAAATAATAAAATGTGAATGAAGTTCCACACTGGGAGCATAAACCTGGTGTGTGGACGTTATCATTTGCAACTGAAACATAATCAACACATTAATCCAGGGGTCTTCAACAGGGGGTCCGGGACCCCTAGGGGGTCCTCAGAGTTACTGCAGGGGGTCCACCAAATCTTTGTGTGATAGGAACTTTTCAACCGTAGAATCCTTATTCTGAGGGGAATATTAGCCGAAAATAGCAGATCTACAAGCTCACAACGCCTCGCACCACGAGGCGTTGTGAGCTTGTAGATCTGCTATTTTTGGCAAAAACATTTGGTGTAGAGGGGGAAAAAAGAGCAGATCAAGTACAGAGCCAACGATCAAGATTACCAAGTATTGACGGTTTAAGTGAAATATAAACAAAAAACATTAGTTCACACAACACTGATGAAATCCACGAAATGTTTTTTTATACAATATCTAGTGGGGGTCCCTGCTTCATCTCTCTCTCAGCTAGGGGGTCCTTGGCCTGAAAACGTTGAAGACCCCTGCATTAATCTGTTCTAGGCCAGAGAACTCCTCTCCAGGCTCTCCAGCAGGAAGGGGTTCTCAAACATTTAGGTCTCAGGCCACCCCTATAAATTACTTTTTTAAATCCACATCAGCACCCCTGAATTACATTAATTTATAGCACTTCACATTTGCAGATCTACAAGCTCACAACTGAGCTTGTACATTGGCTATTTTTAGTGACAAGATTTGGTGTGAGTACAACTAATTGTTGTACTCACACTCAAACCTTTCTATTGGAGGATAGCACAGTGTCATACAAAACCATGTTGGAACCACTGTTAAAATGTAGCTGTATATTGCTGTTGTCAGGCAAAAATCCCAATAGGGTGTCGTGTCACCCTAATAATAATAGACCCTAGGGTGTCCATAATTATGTAGCTATTTAAAACTGTTACTGAATATACAATATATAGCAATGATTACTATCATATCATTATTTAACACTTATTTTAACAAAGGAATATCTCTTGCCCGCCCTATCTTTAGCAAGACCTTGAGACTAGATAATAAGTCCATTGTAAAGGGTTGGACATGTGAGGAGTGTCTCTGATGAGGGACTTAGATTGGTGACCCACGTCCAGGTTGTTCAGGAAGTCAGTCAGGACAGCAGTGGGCAGCAGAGTCAGTACATTACGGAGCAGGGGGGGGGGGGGCTGTTGGAAGGAGAAGGTTCCAGGTAGCCTACAGGCTGTACAAGCCGCCAGAAGTCAACTCAAATAGGAGCACCGCACTTAAAGGGATACTTCACTTTCGGGCCGGGGACACATTTAAAAAAAATATTAAAAATAAATGAAAAAAGTTATGGAAAATTCATGGCCCCCTCACACATTAGTAGGACACTCTAATGCGTGAGGGGGCCATGAATTTTCCATAACTTTTTTCATTTATTTTTAATATTTTTTTTAAATGTGACCCCGGCCCTAAAGTGAAGTATCCCTTTAATAGAACTAAAATATTTTTTTTAAAGAATCGCTAATTTAATAAACAATTACTTAACCACTTCAACCCCAGCATCCATATTCTGGGGGGAACATTCGCCAAAAATAGCAGATCTACAAGCTTGTAGATCTGCAATTTTTGGCAAAGAGATTTGGTGTAGATAAAAAAAAAAGGTACAGTTGCAACTCAGGTCTGTTTCATGAAGACTAGAGAGTTTAAGTGGTTAAATAGACTAATTAGTCAAGATTAAATAATCAATCCCTATTTTGGGCATGCCATTATAGGCCAAACTTTTGTTAACATTTCAAATATTTTGAAAAAAGCCGATGTGCGCTGAGCAACTGTGCGCCTGTGGCCCCAGGATGGCACTGACGTGGCCCCTGGTGTGACTGTTGTCATGGCAGACCCCTGAACAGCGTTTGTACCAAGTTCAGTGCGGATCGGAGCAACGGTGCGCCTCGCAAGTCCCGATGTTACATTTGTGACGTCCGCCCATCAGGCAATAGGATTTTGACATATTTAGAAAACTTTTCAGATAACATGTGAAACGTACCATTCTGCATAATGAGTACTTTTGATACCGTAAGTATAATTTGATGCCAATACCTTCACTATGTAAAACATGTTAATACAGGATCACTGGAACCATGAGCGTCCATATTCTGGTGGGTACATTAACGCAAAAATAGCCAATCTACAAGCTCACAACACGTCGTAACGCGGCGCGTTGTCAGCTTGTGCATTGGCTATTTTTGGTGAAGAGATTTGGTGTAGACGAGAAAAAAGCGGTCCAACTTAACTACATCTAGAGAGGGTTTAAGTGGTGAAATTGTAACAAATTGTACTTTGTGGTATTATTACTACTTCTGGAAATCATCTTCTTCAGCCACTGGTTACTGAAGAGTGTCTGACAATCGGGCCACCGCGCCCGATACCCCCCTCTGCCCACCAGCACCCTGCCAGACCTCCATGATACCCCCCTCTGCCTACCATCACCCTGCCAGACCTCCATGATACCCCCCTCTGCCTACCATCACCCTGCCACACCCCCATGATACCCCCTTCTGCCCACCAGCACCCTGCCAGACCTCCATGATACCCCCCTCTGCCTACCATCACCCTGCCAGACCCCCATGATACCCCCCTCTGCCTACCAGCACCCTGCCAGACCTCCATGATACCCCCCTCTGCCTACCATCACCCTGCCACACCCCCATGATACCCCCTTCTGCCCACCAGCACCCTGCCAGACCTCCATGATACCCCCCTCTGCCCACCAGCACCCTGCCAGACCTCCATGATACCCACCTCTGCCCACCACACCCTGCCAGACCTCCATGATACCCCCCTCTGCCTACCAGCACCCTGCCACACCTCCATGATACCCCCCTCTGCCCACCAGCACCCTGCCACACCCCCATGATACCCCCCTCTGCCCACCAGCACCCTGCCACACCTCCATGATACCCCCCTCTGCCCACCAGCACCCTGCCAGACCTCCATGATACCCCCCTCTGCCCACCATCACCCTGCCACACCCCCATGCCAGCACCGTTGGCATGTGTGGTGCCAACGATGTGTTTATAAAGCAGCAGCGCTGCATACCTGGCGGGGCTCTCAACCCACAACCGCCATTTATTCTGACAGTTAGACTGATGGGGTCCCTCATGGGCGATGAGCTGCTGCTGCGATGAGCACACACACCCCGTACCATCACAATGTCTCTCTCCCCCTCTCTCCAAGAGTGTCAAACAAAAGTAGTGAAAATAGCCGATCTACAAGCTCACAATGCGTCGCATTGTGAGCTTGTAGATCGGCTATTTTCATTACTTATGAAAAAAATCTGTTCCATTTCCTGAAAAGTAACATTTTTATTTAATTTCAAATGCATTTAGTTATACTTATGTTTTAAAAATCCCAAAAAGGTAGAACATCCAAAATTTCAAACGAAATTGAGGACAAATTACTCACAATTCCACTTTTTTTTATTGGCACACAGCCGATTTTAATTTATTCCCCCTTTTAAACATGAATTGTATCACCAATTTGTCCGATATGTAAATTCGATTAGTCCAGGTCATACATGGGCAAGGGCCACATGCGGCCCCCACCTTCACTTAAAGGGATATTTCACGTTCAAAAAAACTTTTGGTAATTTTATCGTCTACTCAGGCCTTTGTGAACCCCCCAGACAGTTTTTAAGTTGCTCGATTCAGTATTTAGATATTTGATATTCATTTTATCAGACACGCCCCCTTCCTATACAAACCCATTGTAACTTCAAACTCCATTTTAACCATGTTAGATTCATCGAAAACACCCGTCCTTGGTTCTGGTGACTCACCCTGCCCTCCTAATGCGTGAGGGGGCCGTATTTGTACGATTACGTATTTAATTTTTTTCATTTTCCAAAAAAAAAGTAATTGAAAAAACACGACCCCCTCACGTATTAGGGGGGCGGTATGAGTCACCAGAACCAAGGACGGGTGTTTTTGATGAATCTAACATGGTTAAAATGGAGTTTGAAGTTACAATAGGTTTGTATAGGAAGGGGGCGTGTCTGATAAAATTAATATCAAATTTCTAAATACTGAATCGAGCAACTTAAAAACTGTCTGGGGGTTCACAAAAGCCTGAGTAGACGATAAAATGACCAAAATTTTTTTTGAAAGTGAAATATCCCTTTAATGTGGCCCGCCACCTGATTCGGATGCTATCAATGCATTGAATGGGACATTATCACCTCTTATTAGACCTTTGAATGGGCGACATACTGACCTACCCGCGATTTATCAGACCATTCATTGGGTGTTATCAAGACATACTAACCTACCAACGGAGATGACTTAAATAGCTCGGTTTCGGTTTTGGTTTCGGACCATGACGGAGGCGCGCAGTCACAGGCGAACTGTCACCCCGTGAAGGACCACCGAGCGACCGTCCTGAACGTTGTGACGTTCGCCTGTGCCTACTCAGCGCCGTTCGAGTTATGTACCGATAGGCACAGATTCGTAAATAATGTTGTGGGGACTGCTCCGCCTCCAAGTAGGTCAGTAGCTCCTGATTACGCCCCATGAATGGTCTGACAAATCGCGGGTAGGTCTAAATCGCGCCTACTCGCCCATTCAAAGGTCTGATAAAACGTGATAATCTCCCATTCAATGCATTGATAGCATTCGAAGCCGGTGGGCCCGCAGGTTAATATTGGAATACTGATATGTTATTTGATTTCAGTTGTTACAATTCCAAACATGCACACATGACCCGCTTTAATTACTTCAGTCTATATTAGTATCTTAATGACTAGTATTACAATTCTATTGTCTTTTTTGTGTCCAATGTATTTGTATTAAGTTCATGAAGTTAACATAAGTATTCGAAATTAAATAAAAATGTTAATTTTCAGGATTCCAATTCAAAAATAGCAGATCTACAAGCTCAAAGCGCGTCGCTACTTTTGTGTGACATGGTGAAGTGCTGCATTCATTTACGAAAAAAGTTAAAATACGGAGATAAGAGCTCGGTGTCTGTCCAACAGTATATGCAATGTGTGTATATGAATGTTGTGTTTGGTTTCACAACAACACTAAACTTGACTGAATTCTCTTTGCTTCAGGATCACAGTAGGACTCCAATGAGCACATCCTTATGTGTAATGGAAGTAATCTACAATAAATGATTATTCTGTGTGTTTTTCATACCAGTAGTTCTTCTCAGCAACCAAAACGACCTGGAAGGAAGTGAAAATTACAGAACAGGATGCAGTTTCTGAATATGTGGGAACAACATGCTATGATACCTCTAAAATTGTCAGTAGCCATATGGGTATAGATGACCATAGCAATGATTAGATCAGAAATTCCGAATATAGAGCTTTAACAAAAAAAGGGGGGGGGGGTGATTAACCAAAAATTACTTGAGTTAGTACAAGCATGCATCGAAGGGACTCAATGAAAGAAATCACATCAGGAGACAAAAAAAAATATGTCTGCACTCTACAAGCAACATGTAGCTTCTGCCCAGAGTCTCTGCTAAAGTAACAACTGCTTTGATTGGTGTATTAGCTGCACCTGCTTTTATTTAAGGAGTGCTACAAATAAACCTGCCAATAGGGGTCACTGTTTTACTAGTTTAAAAATATAAATATGCCCTGAGGGTAGAACAGATACATACTAGAGGATGATCGATGCCTGTATAATACATGTAATGCGAGAGTTCAAATATAAATGCCAACACAATGAGTAGGGCACAGCAGGGAATTGAACCCCGTCCCAGTAAACCAGGAGCTCCATGCCTGCGCCTTTGTTGTGTTTTTTTACGCGAACGACGCAACCGACTTAACGCAAAACCCCTAGCACCAGCAAAAGGAATAAAAACATGGTTCCTACCTTGAACGCCAAACTTCACTGCATAGAAGCAGCTCTTCACTGCAGCATTAGCAGCATAGCTCTTACCTTGAACACCAATCTTCACTGCATAGAAGCAGCTCTTCACTGCAGCAGCAGCATAGCTCTTACCTTGAACGCCAATCTTCACTGCATAGAAGCAGCTCTTCGCAGCAGCAGCAGCATAGCTCTTACCTTGAACACCAATCTTCCCTGCATAGAAGCAGCTCTTCACTGCAGCAGCAGCATATAGTTCCTACCTTAGTCTTCTTCCTGACTTTTCTTCTTAGACTTTATATCCTGAAAAGACAGAAAAGAGTTCTTGAAAAAGTGTTCAATTGTGTAGGCCTACACGACCATGGTCACATTTAGGAAAACATGTATGCGCCCTTGTGATGCTTTGTCAGCCCCACCCACACTCCTAATTACGCCCCCCCCCCCCAAACTGTAACCAAATGGACCCTTACCGGTCTAACTCTGAGAGTGTACAAATTGTAACCAAATGGACCCTTACCGGTCTAACTCTGAGAGTGTACACTGCAGTTGTACACTGTCAGAGTTGAAATGTAAAAGTTTCAGAACCATTGGTTTAGATGACACTATGAGCCATTGGAACAGAGTGTAGATTGAAAGAGTTTCCTTCACTCTGATATAAAGTCCATTTCAATGTCTTTAATTCACAGACCAGTTCCCCAAACGGAATTAGTTAAAACAAAGCTGTTAAATGTTGGTGGTTAATAATATTGTTTAGTTACCTGCTTGCAAGTGTGGAGAGCTGCTGGAGTTCCATCTGAACTGAACCAAACTGACGCCTGGAGACTCACACCTGAGCTCTATTTATACCTAATTAATCACTGCTCACCACGCCTAGAGCCCGCCCACCCACACCCACACCCACACCCAAAACGTGTCAATAAGCCTGATTAATACCTGGTTGCTCTCCAGTGTCACATTGCTCGACTTGTTGACTTTTTAATCACGGGAAACCTGCGGTCGCTTTTGTAAAGCTTTGTCCTCCTTTGTTCAAGAATTGTGGGGGAAAAAACTATATAATAATATAATAATAACTATATAATATTGCATATTGGCATGTTTTTGTGTTTGATTAGGAGACTTGCCACACTGGTGTGTAGATCTGCTATTTTCAAACATTAGTAATGTTAGTAAACATTAGTACTTTTACTTTTGGTACTGTACTTTAAGTATATTTTTTTATGCCAATACTTTTGTACTTTTACTCAAGTAACATTTTGAACCCAGGCCTTTTACTTGTAACAGAGTATTTTTATATTGTGGTATTGCTACTTGTACTTAAGTAAAAAATATCTGAGTGCTTCTTCCACCACTGAGCGCAGGTGCCCTCAGATCAGGCTGAGTGAGGAGGTAGATTGGCAGGTACCGCCCATCAATGACGCGGCCTATAGGCTGGGGCGCTGTCCTCTGGGCTGTACCAGAGAGTTCCGCCAATAAGGGGCCGGAAACAGCGGCGGTCACGTGGTTCATGTAAACTGGAAATAGTTACAAGCAGCCGTAGACTTCAGTGCATTCCATAAACTTCCGGTTTAGGGCTTTGTCACTATTCGCCAACAGACGGCCATGTAGAACATTGGTTCTACATACAGTGTCCCAATGGGGTTTTGAACCTAGGTTTGAAGTTTCACTGGCAGTTGCACTAACCAGTTGGCTAAAGCACCAGGCCCACTAGGGAGCAGACATGCAGCTACTTGGTCATTTATACCAAACTCATGGAAGCAATGTCATTGGGCATCCAGGTGTCAATCAGCTCTAGTCAACATAACAGGTTCTGACAGGGGGTGGGACTAAAAAAAAGCAGGAAGGAAGACTGAGAGAGAGAGAGAGAAACAGGTGAAAACAGAGATGTTTATACATTCAATAATCTGGTAAATGAAGAGCTAGGGATTAATATCAGTGATCAGCATGTTTGTGTGTTTGGAGCTGGGTTTTCACTGAGTATTTCTACCGTAACCAGCTGATATTAATAACTACAAGATGGACTGTGGCTGGTCAACTAACACAGCCTGGAGGAGAAGAGAGTGTGTGAGACATTTCAACACGTTTCTGAGTGAGTATGGACGCTATCTGAGAACTGTAATGACATTTAGTTAAAGTATAGGACCTTTAGAGCCCTAGAAGGCTGTGGCAGACAGACATGTGGGGTACTGGGTTCTCCATGACAGACAGACAGACAGACAGACAGACAGGAAAAGTACGAAAGTATTGGTATCAAAATGTACTTAAAGTACCAAAAGTAAAAGTACTAAAATGTTTGAAAATAGCAGATCTACAAGCTCGGGACGCATTGTGAGCTTGTAGATCTGCTGTTTTCAAATAGCCTCGGTTTAAAATGGGCTAAAGTGGTTAATGTATGTTTTATAATGTAATCATTTATATCTGCAATGTAACTAGCAACTAAAGTTGTAGTGGAGTAAAAGTACAATATTTGCCTCTGAGATGTAGTGGAGTAGAAGTAAAAGTATAGACAATTGTAAATACTCCAGTAAAGTAAAAGTACCTCAAAATTGTACTTAAGTACAGTACTTGAGTAAATGTACTTAGTTACTTTACACCACTGACTGTGAGTACAGACAATATGACGATTTCAAATAAACTCCAACAAGCCTTCAGGACAAAAACAAATGTGGTTTGTGAAGCTAACTGTTTAAAATGTTTCCTTTGGACTGGATGGTCCTTCATGTTAGAATCATTTAGAAATGAAAGCAGAGTGATCCACTGCTTCTTTCTCTTTCTCATCTGTGATTGAAATGTCACTGACAGGCCTGTCACAAACGTTTTTCCAAAGTAGTGGAAATAGCTGATCTATAAGCTCACAACACATCGCAATGTGACACGGCTTGTAGATCGGCTATTTCAACTACTTAAAAAAAAATTATAATAAAGATTACGTTAATAAATATATATAAAAATGATTAAATATGGCCTAGTTTGGCCATAGTATATTATTTTTGGGGGATTATTGGTATCATTCATTCCTTCGTATATATCATATATCAAGTTATTTTCATAGGTTTTTGTTTACAAAGCCTAAAAGCTAAACATAAATGTAATTTATTTATCCCAATGTTCAATGAAAAAGACGATTAAATTGTTAATCGCAATTATTTGTAAGACAATTAATCGTCAAGTGAAATTTCATGACAGCCTTAGTCACTGATCTAGGATCTGTTCCTTATACTCCTTACTATTGGTTGATTGTAACAGTTGTAAACACTGTGTTTCTCTCTCCACCCTCTGCCACTCAGGTTGAAGAGCCTCGCTGCATGTCTGGCTGACATCTCAGTGGATGTCTTGTCACCACCTTCACTCATTAAGACCGGGAACCCATCTGTGTAACCACTTTAACCATTATTTTATACTTTGGCTATTCAAAACAAGACCAGGAGACCTGGTTCTGCCAGACCCCGAATGAAGTCCTAGTATGTAACACACCTACAAACCACTTTATAACTTAAGTTCATGATGTCATGAATAGTTCGTGACGAAAGGGGACGAAAGGGTGACAGACTTTTTTGGCTGGGGCCGGGGGACAAAGTGACCATGCCCATGTATGGAGAAAACAGATACAAAGCCTCATGTAAGCCCGACCCCTTGGGTCTGGCAAATAGCAGATCTACAAGCTCATAGTGAGCTATGAGCTTGTAGATCTGCTATTTTTTTTAATCGTGAAAATGTGTGCAAATCTTTGAATATATATATTTTAAAGCAAACATTTGTAACTCAAATCTTTGCTTCTGGGGGGTCCCTGGAACAACATATTTTGAGATGGGGGTCCGCGGCCAAATACATCATCTTGGGGGTCCTTGACATGAAACAGTTTGAGAACCACTGATTATAGCAACATTTGTAGAACATTTGTAGAATCCCCCTGAAGCAAAGATTTGAGTTACAAATGTTCGCTTTAAAAAATATATAGGCCTATTCAAAGATTTGCAAGATTTTTTATACATTTTTTTAAAAATTGCCAAAGTATAAGATAATGATTAATCATTAATGATTAATGATTAAATCTAAAATGACAGATGCTTTCCCGATCTAAATGGGTTAAGCTCAGTCATTCAGAACCTTGGTGTTGTCCTGTTGACAGTCAGCTCTCATTCAAGGCACACATTGCAGCGGCCACTCCATCCTGTAGGTTTACACTCTATAACATTGGAAGGATCAGACCCTTCCTCACCCAGGAGTCAGCCCAGCTCCTTATCCTGGCTTCAGTCATATCAAAACTTGACTACTGTAACTCGCTCCTTACTGGCCTCCCGGCATGTGCACTTAAGCCCCATCAAATAAAGCATGCCTGGTCTTCAACTAGCTAACTAGTTTTCAGGTCTCCCTCCTGTTCAGTTCCCTCCATTGCCAGTTGCTGCCTGCACCGAGTACAAAGCACTTACCCTACAACCCTACTGTTGATTGTAACAGTTGTAAACACTCTGTTTCTCTCTCCACCCTCTGCCACTCAGGTTGAAGAGCCTCGCTGCATGTCTGGCTGACATCTCACAGTGGATGTCTTGTCTTCTCACCACCTTAAGCTGAACCCAGACAAGACCGAGCTTCTCTTCTTCCCAGGTAAGTCCTGCCCCATGCAGGATCTCACTATTTCCATAGACCAGTGGTTCTCAACCAGTGGTCCGGGGTCCACAAGTGGTCCTTGGGGGGGGTACCAGGGGGTCCCCAGCAAAATGTGTTAACATAGCGTCACAATCATTATAAACACCTCAGCTTTGGCTTTTCAAAAATAGCAGATATACAAGCTCATAGTGCGGCTGCGCTATGAGCTTGTAGATCTGCTATTTTTGAAAAATATTGAAAATGTGTGCATATTTTTGAATATATATATATATATTTTAAGCACATTTTTAATTCAAATCTTTGCTTCTGGGGGACCCTGGCCCAAAATATTTTCAGATGGGGGTCCGTGGCCAAATGTATATCAATTTAGGGGTTGTTGGCATGAAAAAGGTTGAAAACCACTGCCATAGACAACTCCCTGGTGGCCTCTGTTGGTGTTGTCCTGGACGGTCCGCTCTCATTCAAGGCACACATTGCAGCGGCCACTCGATCCTGTAGGTTTACACTCTATAACATTGGAAGGATCAGACCTTCTCACCCAGGAGTCAGCCCAGCTCCTTCAGTCATATCAAAACTTGACTAATGTAACTCGCTCCTTACTGGCTTCCTGGCATGTGCACTTAAGCCTCATCAAATAAAGCATGCCTGGTCTTCAACTAGCTTACTAGTTTTCAGGTCTCCCCCTTTTGATTGATTGATTGATGTACTTTATTTAGTAAGACATGAGAATAACAGTACATGGAAGTACAAATTCACAATACAAGGTCTACTAAACTGGAAGACTCATTAAGCACTGAGCTTGTTTAAGATGAGATCCCCATGCACACAAATCATGATGACATATAAGAGACAGACAGATATACACGCTACTATACAGAATGTCATACAATCAGTTTACAGGTTACTGGTATGAAGAGTGAAAAATATGTACAAGAGAAGAAAGAGAAGGGGGGGGGGGGGTAGGTTAGGACTTGGGTAGGTTAAGACTTGGACAGGGGCCATTTTAGAATTGCAGCCTCCTGGAGGTGTATCTTTAGGGCAGTTTTGAAAGTGAGTAGGGTTTTACACTCCTTTACTCCTTTTGGTAGGGCATTCCACATTTTTGATGAATAGCATGAGAACGAGTTAATTCCCTTTGTTCAGCCAAATCTGTGTTGAACATGATTTGTGGAGCTGCCTCTGGTGTTATGATCATGGACTTCATTAACATTTTGGAAGTATTTTGACAAATACAGGGGGATCCCAATGTTGTGGTGTATCTTGAAGACCAGGCCCATAGCAAGTTGCTATACTCTGTCCTCAACCCTAAGCCATCCAATCCTTGCAAAATGAGCAGGGGTTAGATGGGTTTTGTGAGGTTGCTAAGGTTAGGACTGGACCCAAAGAGGATGGATACAGTTTTACCCAGGTGTAATGAAAGTTTGTTTTCGGAGAGCCAGATGCAGATCTTGTTGAGTTCAGAGCTGAGAGTTTTCTCAACCTGCAGCCTGTCCCTGTCCGAGACTAGCAGGGCCGAGTCATCCGTGAAGAGGAACAGTTTGCAGTCGCAGGCTGAAGACATATCATTCACATATATCAGGAACAGTAAAGGTCCTAGTATACTTCCTTGAGGAACACCACAAGTCACTGGGAGGGGGGGGGGGACTGGGTGCCGTTTACTTCCACCACTTGCTCCCTCCCTTCCAGGTAGGATCTCATCCAGTTCACCGACGTATCATCAAAACCTATTGCTTTGAGCTTATTGATCATAATTGGGTGATTAACGGTGTCAAAGGCCTTCTGGAGGTCCAGCATGACCATGCCGCAATATTTGCCCTTGTCGACATCTTGTTTGCTAGAGTCGTTCAAATAGAGAAGGCATGTGTCAGTGGAGTGGTTTGTTCTGAAACCAGATTGGAATTTGTAGATTAGATTTTTCTCGGCAAGATACTTATCGACCTTTTCATAGACTATTTGTTCCATGACTTTTGAGATGGAGCTAAGAATAGAAATAGGGCGGTAGTTGCCAGGGTCTAATTGGTTTCCTTTTTTGTACAGAGCGGTCACCCTTGCTTTTTTGAAATCGTTAGGGACCCGTCCCTGTATGATGGAGAGGTTTATTATGTGGGTAATGCTCCCTCCATTGGCTCCCAGTTGCTGCCTGCACCGAGTACTAAACACTGATGCTGGCCTACAAAGCAACCAAAGTCATAGTCCCCCCATACCTTCATAAAGCCTGATCCAACCCTACAACCCCTCCCTGCTCACTCAGATCAGCTAACACAGGGAAGCTGTCAGAACCTTCTCTAAAACATCTGGGACAACGCTCCACACGTCCCAGACTCTACTCCCTTCTGGCTCCCAAACTGTGGAATGAACTCCCCATTGCAGCTAGAACTGCAGACTCTGAAGACTCACCTCTTCAGATTGAACCTCAGCCCTTAGCACCTCACTCTCCCCATAATAATAATAATAATAATAATAATAATAATAATAATAATAATAATAATAAACTTTATTTATATAGCACCTTTTTAAACAATGTTACAAAGTGCTTAACAACTTAAAATCAGACAGTGAACAAAGAAATAAAAATTTGCAACAACAAAAACAACACACAACAGTATCAGGATCACCCTTGGTCACCAGCCTAGATGTAGGGACATCTAAGTAGGGCGGCGTCAGAAGATCTTAGGCGGCGGACAGGCACATGGGGATCGAGCAGGTCAGTGAGATATTGTGGTGCCAGGCCATTAAGAGCTTTAAAAGTTAACAATAAAATCTTAAAATCTATTCTAAAAGTTACAGGCAGCCAGTGCAGTGCCGCCAGTACCGGGGTTATTTGCTCAGATCTCCTAGTTCCGGTAATGAGTCTGGCGGCGGCATTCTGTACCAATTGTAGACGGTGTATGGAACCTTTATTGAGAGTGGAGTATAGGACGTTACAATAATCTAGGCGGGATGAAATTAGGGCATTAACGACATTGTGAAGGTTAGGGGTGGAAAGTATTGGTCTGATTCTGTGTATGTTCCTAATGTGAAAAAAGCAGGTACGAACCACCGTTTTTACCTTTACCATACTCCTTCACTCATTATTTCCACCATAACCAGCTTACAATAGTAACCATTAGTAACTACAAAGTGGGCTGTGGCTGGTCGACTGAGACAGTGGAACTCAAACTGTGTGTCCCCACAGGATTTTTTTTGGGGGGTGGGGGGTCCCCAGCTATTTTGATACCTACCAAAAAGAAGAAAGAAAGAAAAGAAAAAGAGCATTACATCAATATTAATCAACAAACTATACTATAAAAACTGGTCAAATTGTCAAATAATATAAGAAAGAAGCAACTCCTACAATTCCAAATGCTTATCAGGGTGGGGGTTCCCAGAAATATGATTATTTTGGGGGGTCACGGCCTGAAAAGGTTGAGAACCACTGGACTAACACACTAGCCTGGAGGAGAAAAGAGCGTGAGACCCTTCACATTCTGCTCTATTGATGCTACAGTATAGTGACTGACCTAGATATGACGACCATGCAGACACACCCTGGTCATTTGTTCTCATGTGTTTGTTACTTAGGCTGTTTTTTCTTGACCACAATGTTAAAACGTTTAATTTAGATAGCATGTTATTTAGACAGATACTAGGTTCATTGTTTACCTGGTATCCTGTAGTTTCAATGTACAGATAACATTGTGTGGCAGATCAAACTTTCTCATAGATTTCACAGATAGCTTCATAGACTTGTTTGACAGCACTGTCATCAGTGTTGTGTTGCATTCATGTTAATGTGTATTTTCAGACATTTAACCACTTAAACTCTCAATACTTAGAAAACTAGACCTTTGGCTCTGTACTTGGTTCTGTTAATTTTTCCCTCTACACCAAATCTCTGTGATGCGTTGTGAGCTTGTAGATCGGCTGTTTTACGGCGAGTGTTTCCACCAGAATAGAATAGAATAAATACCTAAAGGTTTTACTTAAGTACAGTACTTAAGTACTTAGTTACCTACCACCACTATTAACTTCTTTGAACACAGTTGTACATTAGAGGTGCAATCTGAATCACTCACAAAGGGCCGTAGTTGACCCAACATACCACAAGTGGGCGCTAAACTACAATAACCTTCCCCACAAGCCCCAGTGTGACCGCTCTGGCTGCTCTGTCTATGGCTGTAGGATCTGATCATTATTCTACTGTTGTAAAACAGCAACAGTGAAATTAATGGATTGTAAATATTACTGTGTGCATCGGTTTGTGACCTATGACCTTTTGTGTTTGACCTCAGTGTGGATCCATTGTTGAGGGAGTGGATCAGGATCCTGATGCAGAGAACTCCACCTTCTATAGACCATGCACACCCTGGTTGAATGCTACCAGAGGGTAAGAATTTAACCCTAGCACCACAAGAACTATACCCTGACACCACCCTAACACCACAAAGATATACCCTGACACCACCCTAACACTAGCCTGGCATTGGCCAGACTGATTTACTCTCACGTTCCTCCCTGGTATCAGTCTGGACTTCGGCCCATAGGGAGCGGTTATGAGAAATCAGAAAATAATCGGGCCAATCAGCGACTGCTTTCAACTGCTGTCCGTACAACAGTGAAAAGCATCAAAATCATTTTCTGATTTCTCATACTCGCTCCCTATGGGCCGGAGTTCAGACTTATACCGGGGAGGAACGTTAGAGTGAATCCACGTTATCAGTCTAGCCAATGCCAGGCTACCCTAACACCACACCCTGCCAGAATGTTACCAGAGGGTAAGACTTTAACCCTAACACCACAACCTGCCTGAGTTATCAAAGGACAAGACACCACAAAACGACACTATTTGAGATTAAAAACAGGTATATTGTTAAAGGTAGGGTAAGTGATTTACTTTGGTTAAAATAAGTGTTAAATAGCTCTATATTCTGATAGTACTCATTGCTATAGAGTGTTTGTTCTGAAAAAGGAGTCTCCCATGTCTCTCCAGCTCTTTATTAAACAGAAAATGCATTTTCAGTGCTCTCTCCTGATTGGCTTAAATGTTGTCACCTACCTGAAAATGCACTATATTCTGTTACTAAAGAGCTGGAGAGCCCATGTGACCGAACAAACGCTCTGTAGCAATGATTACTATCAGAATATAGTAATCTAACCTTTTGAACAAAAATTAAGACAATACCCAAAACATATCACTTACCCTACCTTTAATGTTATTTTAGTTGTATGGTTAATTGGAAATTGTATTAATTAATTTATTATTGATTTTGTTTTTCTGTAATATCTGCTCTCCTCCCAACACACACACACACACACACACACACACACACACACACACACACACACACACACACACACACACACACACACACACACACCAAAAAAGGACCACAATAGAAATCCTTTTGACAGATGTTAATATGCATTTGTGTCAATAAAGATGTCTTGAAATCAAAACCCATCTTTTCATGTTTTTTTCCAGTATTATATTACAGTATGTTGTCATGGGATACTATGTAGTGTCCTATGACATGAGGTATATATTTTTACTATATTGATGGTTATATTGAACATAGCATAGTATGACATGAGGTTTTTATGTTGTAACAAAGACATTGAATGGAAGTGGTTGGCATCAATTCAATGTAAATTTCAAGTCAAACTGTGTAATATCAGTTAAAACAAACTGAATGTAGTTGATAACTATTTGTTCTCAGCTTATAATTGTTCATGAATGTGATATGCTGCATGCCATGAGTGATATATATTTTTCAGTTAAACTCTAAACTAAATTATTTTAATGCAAAGACCTAAATTAAACCCAACGGCTAATGTTTGATTAGAAAATATCTTAAATAATAATTTTGGTCATCTAAAAATAATAATCAAATTATTTATCATTGTCTATCATTAAATATGATGAAAAAACGAAACACCACATTAATACATCTAATATTAACATGCAAATATTTAAACATTTGAATATTTGTATCTTTTGACCTGCCAGCGTCAAATATTACCTAAAATATTTATTTATATGAAAGGCCTGGTGGCGCGAAGGTAAAGCACAGGACTCAAATACCAAAGGTCAGGGGTTTGAATCCTGACTATAGCTATTTCAGTTTTTTTGTTCATAAGAGGAGGAGGATGGATTTAGCCCGCCTTCCTCAGGTTTTAGAGGGAGGGGCTTAACATTAAAAAAAAAGTTTTTTTTTAATTTCAAGATTTTTTTTCCCCCTTTTTCCTACTCAACTCTCTGCCTTCTTTCATCTCCGCCAGTTTGAGACGTTGCTTTGGGAATCTCGTTCGTATCGAGGTGTTCCATTCCGATGTCTTCTCTGTCACTTGCCTCCATTTACCATCTTTCGCGAGTGCTGCTTTCACCATCTTTCAGAGTTTCTCTTTTACCATCTTTCGGAGTGTGACTTTTACCGTCTTTCGGGGTTTCTCTTTCACCATCTTTCGGACTTCCTCTTTTACCATCTTTCGGGGTTTCTCTTTTACCATCTTTCGGAGTTTCTTTTACCATCTTTCAGAGTTTCTCTTTTACCATCTTTCGGGGTTTCTCTTTCACCATCGGTGAGGTTTGAACTCTCAGTCTTTGCACTCAGAGGCGTTTATCTTAACCATTGCACCACAGTGGTTCATACTTAATCTGTTCTCTTGCTTATTAAGTGAAAGACTAGAGGTACAAGTACAAGAGCCGGGTATAAACTTGGAAAAATGTCATTGTTGGATTCGAACCAAGATCCTTCTGTTTGTTAGTCCTGTATCTTCACCACTGCACCACCATGGTTCTTACTTGGTGTGGTCTCTTGCATGCTCTTCACTGAAAGTTTAGATAAAGGTGCAAGAGTCAGGTAAAAGATAAACAGCTTCCCTTGCTGGATTTGAACCAGAAACCTTCTGGTTACAAGCCCTTAACCTTAACCACTGCACCACAGTGGTTCATACTGATACTGTTCTCTTGCATGTTAAGTTAAAATCTTGAGGTACAGGTACAAGAGCTGGGTACAAACTTGGAAAAATGTAATTGCTGGATTTGAACAAAGAACCTGCTACTTATAAGTCCTGTATCTTCGCCACTGCACCATTGTAGATCGTACTTGATTTGCTCTCTTGTGTGATCTTCAGTGAATAGATAAAGGTGCAAGAGTCAGGTAAAAGTTTGAGAAATGTCCTTGATGGATTTGAACCGGCAACCTTCTGGTTGCAAGTCTTGTACCTTAACCACTGCACAGCTGTAATTCATTCTTATTCTGTTCACTTGCACGTTCTTCATTGAAAGATTAGATAAAGGTGCAAGAGTTAGGTAAAAGTTTGAAAAATGTTCCCAATGGATTTGAACCAGCAACCTTCTGGTCACAAGTCCTTTACCTTAACCACTGCACCAGAGTGGTTCACACTTAATCTGTTCTTTTGCATTTTAAGTCAAAGACTAAAGGTACAGGTACGAGAGCCGGGTACAACGTTGGAAGAAGTCATTGTTGGATTTGAACCAAGAAGATTTGAATTGTTAATCCTGTATCTTCACCACTGCACCACCATGGTTCATACTTGATCTATTCTCTTGCACGTTATTCAGTGAAAGATTAGATAAAGGTGCAAGAGTCAGCTAAAAGTTGGAAAAAAATCTTGCTGAATTTGAACCAGGAATCTTCTGGTTACAAGCCCTGTATCTTGACCACTGCACTACAGTCGTTCATGCCAGGTCAGTTCTCTTGCACACTCTTCACTGAAAGATTGGATAAAGGCGCAAGAGTCAGGTAAAAGTTGGATAAAGACCTTGAAAGGATTTGAACCAGCGACCTTCTGGTTCCAAGTCTCATATCTTAACCACTGCACTACAGTAGTTTGTAGTAATTCTATTCTCTTGCATCTTGCCTCAAAAATTAGAGGTGCAGGTACAAGAGCCGGGTACAAACTTGGAAAATGTCATTGCAGGGTTTGAACCAAAATCCTTCTGTTTGTCAGTCCTGTATCTTAACCACTGCACTACAATGGTTCATACCAATTATTTTCTATTGCACGCTCTTCACTGAAAGATTAGATAAAGGTGCAAGAGTCAGGTAAAAGTTGGTAAAAAATAATGCTGGATTTGAACCAGGAATCTTCTGGTTACAAGGCCTGTATCTTAACCATCGCACTACAGTGGTTCATACTGGCACTGTGGTCTTGCATTTTAAGTAAAAGATTAGAGGTACAGGTACGAGAGCTGGGTACAAACTTTGAAAAATGTCATTGCTGGATTTGAACTAGAAACCTTCTGTTCATTAGTCCTGTAGCTTCACCAGTACACCACCATGGTTCTTAATTATTTATTTTCTTCAATGAAACATTAGATAAAGCTGCAAATGTCAGGTAAAACTTTGAAAGATGATCTTGTTGGATTTGAACCAGCGAACCTCTGGTTTATAAGCCCTGTTAAAATTAACCACTGCACCATTGTAATTTATACCTGTTATGTTCACTTTTATGTATTTCTTTAAAAGATCATGTAAAGGTGAAAGAGCCACGTAAAAGTTGGAAAGAATTCCTTGCTGGTTTTGAACTCAAACCTTCCATATGCAAGGCCTGTATCTTAACCACTGCTCTACTGTGATTAACACTTAAATTGTTCTATTATGCGACTTTCACTGAAATACTAGGTTACACTTACTTAGACTTAGTTCCTCCCGTTCCTATTGGAACATTGGGCGACGAGTCCTCTCCATTTACTCCGGTCTCTGGCGACCCTTCTTGCTCCGTGCCAGCTGACACCCATCTCGCTTAGGTCTTCCTTAGCTGTCTGTCTCCATGTCTTCTTTGGCCTCCCTCTCTTCCTCTTTCCACCTTCTGGCATCCAGTCCAATGCCACACTTGCCGGTCTCTCTCTTGGTAGTCGGAGTACGTGTCCAGCCATTCTCCTTCTCCTTTCATCGACGATGACAGACAGTGGTGCTACCCCTGCCGTTCTCATCACCTCCTCGTTGGTGATGTGGTCTCTCCATGAGATCCTCAGGATGGATCTGAGGCATCGTCGGTGGAAGACATCCAACTTGTTGGTGGTGTTGGCTGTCTTCATCCATGTCTCACAGGCGTAGGTCGCTGTTGGGATGACCACTGACATGTAGAGGCGTAGCTTGGTGGCCGTAGAGATGGTTTTTGACGACCAAATGTTGCGGAGCCGTTGAAACACTCCTGCAGCTAGGTTACAAGAGCCAGGTAAAAAGTGGGAAAATGTAAAAAGAAAAAAAAAACTACAAAAGGTTCTGCGAGTGGTAATGTAGGTACAAACTTGGAAAATTACCATGATGGCTTTGAACCAGGGATCTTCTGGTTACAAGGCTTGTATATTAACCATTGCACTACAGTGGTTCATACTGATCCTGTTCTCTTGCATTTTAAGTGAAAGAGTAGAGGTTCAGGTACGAGAGCCGGGTACAATCTTGGAAAAATGTCATTGCTGGATTTGAACTAGAAACCCTCTGTTCGTCAGTCCTGTATCTTCACCATTACACCGCCGTGGTTCTTACTTGCTTTGTTCTCTTCAGTAAAATATTATATAAAGCTGCAAGATTGTGGTGAAGATACAGGCCTTGCATACGGAAGGTTTTGAGTTCAAAACCAGCAAGGAATTCTTTCCAACTTTTACATGGCTCTTTCACCTTTACCTGATCTTTTAAAGAAATACATAAAAGTGAACATAACAGGTATAAATTACAATGGTGCAGTGGTTAAAATACAGGGCTTACAACCAGAAGTTCACTGATTCAAATCCAACAAGATCATCTTTCAAAGTTTTACCTGACATTTGCAGCTTTATCTAATGTTTCATTGAAGAAGACAATTAATTAAGAACCATGGTAGTGTACTGGTGAAGCTACAGGACTAATGAACAGAAGGTTTCTAATTCAAATCCAGTAATGACATTTTTCCAATTTTGTACCCAGCTCTCGTACCTGTACCTCTAATCTTTCACTTAAAATGCAAGACCACAGTGTCAGTATGAACCACTGTAGTGCGATGGTTAAGATACAGACCTTGTAACCAGAAGATTCCTGGTTCAAATCCATCATTATTTTTTACCAACTTTTACCTGACTCTTGCACCTTTATCTAATCTTTCAGTGAAGAGCGTACAATAGAAAATAATTGGTATGAACCATTGTAGTGCAGTGGTTAAGATACAGGACTGACAGGTTTTTGGTTCAAACCCAGCAATGACATTTTCCAAGTTTGTACCCGGCTCTTGTACCTGCACCTCTAAGTTTTGAGTCAAGATGCAAGAGAACAGAATACATATAAACTACTGTAGTGCAGTGGTTAAGATATGAGACTTGCAACCAGAAGGTCGCTGGTTCAAATCCAGCAAGGTCTTTATCCAACTTTTACCTGACTCTTGCGCCTTTATCCAATCTTTCAGTGAAGAGTGTGCAAGAGAACTGACCTGGCATGAACGACTGTAGTGCAGTGGTCAAGATACAGGCCTTGTAACCAGAAGATTCCTGGTTCAAATCCAGCAAGATTTTTTTCCAACTTTTAGCTGACTCTTGCACCTTTATCTAATCTTTCACTGAATAACGTGCAAGAGAATAGATCAAGTATGAACCATGGTGGTGCAGTGGTGAAGATACAGGATTAACAATTAAAATCTTCTTGGTTCAAATCCAATAATGACTTTTTCCAACGTTGTACCCGGCTCTCGTACCTGTACCTCTAGTCTTTGACTTAAAATGCAAAAGAACAGATTGAGGGTGAACCACTCTGGTGCAGTGGTTAAGGTAAAGGACTTGTGACCAGAAGGTTGCTGGTTCAAATTCAACGAGGACATTTTTCAAACTTTTACCTGACTCTTGCACCTTTATCTAATTTTTCAGTGAAGAACGTGCAAGTGTATGAATAACAGCTGTGCAGTGGTTAAGGTACAAGACTTGCAACCAGGAGGTTGCCGGTTCAAATCCAACAAGGACAATTCTCAAACTTTTACCTGACTCTTGCACCTTTATCTATTCACTGAAGATCACACAAGAGAGCAAATCAAGTAAGATCTACAATGGTGCAGTGGTGAAGATACAGGACTTATAAGTAGCAGGTTCTTTGTTCAAATCCAGCAATTACATTTTTCCAAGTTTGTACCCAGCTCTTGTACCTGTACCTCAAGATTTTAACTTAACATGCAAGAGAACAGTATCAGTATGAACCACTGTGGTGCAGTGGTTAAGGTTAAGGGCTTGTAACCAGAAGGTTTCTGGTTCAAATCCAGCAAGGGAAGCTGTTTATCTTTTACCTGACTCTTGCACCTTTATCTAAACTTACAGTGAAGAGCATGCAAGAGACCACACCAAGTAAGAACCACGGTGGTGCAGTGGTGAAGATACAGGACTAACAAACAGAAGGATCTTAGTTCAAATCCAACAATGACATTTTTCCAAGTTTATACCCGGCTCTTGTACTTGTACCTCTAGTCTTTCACTTAACAAGCAAGAGAACAGATTAAGTATGAACCACTGTGGTGCAATGGTTAAGATAAACGCCTCGGAGTGCAAAGACTGAGAGTTCAAACCTCACCGATGGTGAAAGAGAAACCCCGAAAGATGGTAAAAGAGAAACTCCGAAAGATGGTGAAAGAGAAACCCCGAAAGATGGTAAAAGAGGAACTCCGAAAGATGGTGAAAGAGAAACCCCGAAAGATGGTAAAAGTCACACTCCGAAAGATGGTAAAAGAGAACCTCTGAAAGATGGTGAAAGCAGCACTCGCGAAAGATGGTAAATGGAGGCAAGTGACAGAGAAGACATCGGAATGGAACACCTCGATACGAACGAGATTCCCAAAGCAACGTCTCAAACTGGCGGAGATGAAAGAAGGCAGAGAGTTGAGTGGGAAAACAAAAATATTGTAATTATTTTTTTTTAAAATTTTAAGCCCCTCCCTCTAAAAACTGAGGAAGGCGGGCTAAATCCATCCTCCTCCTCTTATGAACAAAAAAACTGAAATAGCTATAATCAGGATTCAAACCCCTGACCTTCGGTATTTGAGTCCTGTGCTTTACCTTCGCGCCACCAGGCCTTTCACATAAATAAATATTTTAGGTAATATTTGAAGCTGGCAGGTCAAAATATACAAATATTCAAATGTTTAAATATTTGCATGTTAATATTAGATGTATTAATGTGGTGTTTAGTTTTTTCATCATATTTAATTTAATTGACAATGATAAATAATTTGATTATTATTTTTAGATGACCAAAATTATTATTTAAGATATTTTCTAATCAAACATTAGCTGTTGGGTTTAATTTAGGTCTTTGCATTAAAATAATTTAGTTTAGAGTTTAACTGAAAAATATATATCACTCATGGCATGCAGCATATCACATTCATGAACAATTATAAGCTGAGAACAAATAGTTATCAACTACATTCAGTTTGTTTTAACTGATATTACACAGTTTGACTTGAAATTTACATTGAATTGATGCCAACCACTTCCATTCAATGTCTTTGTTACAACATAAAAACCTCATGTCATACTATGCTATGTTCAATATAACCATCAATATAGTAAGTCATAGGACACTACATAGTATCCCATGACAACATACTGTAATATAATACTGGCAAAAAACATGAACAGATGGGTTTTGATTTCAAGACGTCTTTATTGACACAAATGCATATTAACATCTGTCAAAAGGATTTCTATTGTGGTCCTTTTGTGTGTGTGTGTGTGTGTGTGTGTGTGTGTGTGTGTGTGTGTGTGTGTGTGTGTGTGTGTGTGTGTGTGTGTGTGTGTGTGTGTGTGTGTGTGTGTGTGTGTGTGTTGGGAGGAGAGCAGATATAATTATTACAGAAAAACAAAATCAATAATAAATTAATTAATACAATTTCCAATTAACCATACAACTAAAATAACATTAAAGGTAGGGTAAGTGATATGTTTTGGGTATTGTCTTAGTTTTCGTTAAAAAGGTTAGAGTACTATATTCTGATAGTAATCATTGCTACAGAGCGTTTGTTCGGTCACATGGGTCTCTCCAGCTCTTTAGTAACAGAATATAGTGCATTTTCAGGTAGGTGACAACATTTAAGCCAATCAGGAGAGAGCACTGAAAATGCATTTTCTGTTTAATAAAGAGCTGGAGAGACATGGGAGACTCCTTTTTCACAACAAACACTCTATAGCAATGAGTACTATCAGAATATAGAGCTATTTAACACTTATTTTAACCAAAGTAACAATACACCTGTTTTTAATCTCAAATAGTGTCGTTTTGTGGTGTCTTGTCCTTTGATAACTCAGGCAGGTTGTGGTGTTGGGGTTAAAGTCTTACCCTCTGGTAACATTCTGGCAGGGTGTGGTGTTAGGGTAGCCTGGCATTGGCTAGACTGATAACGTGGATTCACTCTAACGTTCCTCCCCGGTATAAGGGTGAACTCCGGCCCATAGGGAGCGAGTATGATAAATCAGAAAGTGATTTTGATGCTTTTCACTGTTGTACGGACAGCAGTTGAAAGCAGTCGCTGATTGGCCTGATTATTTTCTGATTTCTCATACTCGCTCCCTATGGGCCGAAGTCCAGACTGATACCAGGGAGGAACGTGAGAGTGAATCCACGTAATCAGTCTGGCCAATGCCAGGCTAGTGTTAGGGTGGTGTCAGGGTATATTTTTGTCGTGTTAGGGTGGTGTCAGGGTATATATTCTTGTGGTGCTAGGGTTAAATTCTTACCCTCTGGTAGCATTCAACCAGGGTGTGCATGGTCTATAGAAGGTGGAGTTCTCTGCATCAGGATCCTGATCCACTCCCTCAACAATAGATCCACACTGAGGTCAAACACAAAGGTCATAGGTCACAAATCGATGCACACAGTAATATTTACAATCCATTCATTTCACTGTTGCTCTTTTACAACAGTAGAATAATGATCAGATCCTACAGACATAGACAGAGCAGCCAGAGTGGTCACACTGGGGCCTGTGGGGTGGTGGGGAAGATTATTATAGTTTAGCGCCCACCTGTGGTATGTTGGGTCAACTACGGCCCTTTGTGGGTGATTCAGATTGCACCTCTAATGTGCAACTGTGTTCAAAGAGGTTAATAACTAACATTAATCCATTAAGACCAGGAACACATCTGTGTAACCACTTTAACCATTATTTTATACTTTTATTGAAAAATATTTTTGAAAAAAAAAACATGACATTTGTGCAAATCTTTGAATATATATATATATCTTTAAAACGAAAGATTTTAACTCAAATCTTTGCGTCTGGGGCGTCCCTCGAACAACGTATTTTGAGATGGGGGTCCGCGGCCAAATACATATCCTTTTGGGGGGTCCTTGACATGAAAAAGTGTCATGTCAACATACGTTTCAACATTTTTTTTTAAAAGACATTTGTCAACTCCCCAGAAGCAAATATTTGAGTTATAAATGTTCCCCTTAAAAAAATATATATTCAAAGATTTGCACACATTTTCATGATCTTTCTAAAAATTGCAGATATTTGCAGCGCTATGAGCTTGTAGATCTGCTATTTTTGAATAGCCAAATGAATCTTAAAATGACACGCATGCGTTCCCGGTCTAAAAGGGTTAAGTAACCTCACCTAACCTACGTTTTCAGAAAATCTTATTTTTTTTCCCCCAAAAAAAAACAGACATCTAAAATGACACAATGCTTTCACGGTTTCAATGGGTTAACCACTTGAACCCTATTTAGCATCCCTATTCTGGTGGAAACATTCACCGTAAAACACATCCCAGACATTTGGTGTAGAGGGAAAAATGAACAGAACCAAGTACAGAGCCAAAGATCAGGTTTTCTAAGTATTGAGAGTTTAAGTGGTTAAATGTATGAAAATACATATTAACATGAATGCAACACAACACTGATGACAGTGCTGTCAAACAAGTCTATGAAGCTATCTGTGAAATCTATGAGAAAGTTTGATCTGCCACCAGGGACGTGCTGGGCCCCTGATTCAGCCTGGGAATCTCAGATAGAGAGGCCCATAAGGTCACCGGATTTTTTTTTAACTTAATTTCTGCAGTTTTTTTTTAAACGGCCGGCCTGGTCGGCCTGGAATGGAGAGGCCTTTCTGGAATTGTCCCACATTTCCCAGTGGCCAACACGTCCCTGTCTGCCACACGATGTTATCTGTACATTGAAACTATAGGATACCAGGTAAACACTGAACCTAGTATCTGTCTAAATAACATGCTATCTAAATGAAACGTTTTAACATTGTGGTCAAGAAAAAACAGCCTAAGTAACAAACACATGAGAACAAATGACCAGGGTGTGTCTGCATGGTCGTCATATCTAGGTCAGTCACTATACTGTAGCATCAAAGGAGCAGAATGTGAAGGGTCTCACGCTCTTTTCTCCTCCAGGCTAGTGTGTTAGTCCAGTGGTTCTCAACCTTTTCAGGCCGTGACCTCCCAAAATAATCATATTTGAACTGTGGACCCCCCAAAATAATCATATTTGAACTGGGGACCCCCCAAAATAATCATATTTGAACTGGGCACCCCCCACACTGACGAGCACTTAGTTGAGACATTACATTTAGTTTGACTCGGTTCCCAGGACAATTATTGTGAATATAGCAGATCTACAAGCTCACAACGTCTCGCAACGCCGATCTACAAGCTCACAACGTGAGGCGCTGTGAGCTTGTAGATCGGCTATTTTCAAAATGTTTGCTTCTTTCTTATATTATTTGACCAGTTTTTATATAGTTTGTTGATTAATTTTGATGGAGTAATGGTTGATTTTCTTTCTTTCATTTTTTTGGTAGGTATTAAACTAGCTGGGGACCCCCCCAAAATCATGTGGGGACCCACAGTTTGAGAACCACTGTCTCAGTCGACCAGCCACAGCCCACTTTGTAGTTACTAATATCAGCTGGTTAAGGTGTAAATACTGAGTGAAGGAGTATGGGGAGAGTGAAGTGCTAAGGGCTGAGGTTCAGTCTGAAGAGGTGAGTCTTCAGATTATGACGGAACATTGGGAGTGAGTCAGCAGTTCTAACTGCAATGTTCATTCCACAGTTTGGGAGCCAGAAGGGAGAAGAGTCTGGGACGTGTGGAGCGTTGTCCCGGATGAGGGAAGGTTCTGACAGCTTCCCTGTGTTAGCTGATCTGAGAGAGCGGGAATATGACTTTGGTTGCTTTGTAGGCCAGCATCAGTGTTTTGTACTCGGTGCAGGCAGCAACTGGGAGCCAATGGAGGGAGCTGAAAAGGGGGGAGACCTGAAAACTAGTTAGCTAGTTGAAGACCAGGCACGCTTTATTTGATGGGGCTTAAGTGCACATGCCGGGAGGCCAGTAAGGAGCGAGTTACAGTAGTCAAGTTTTTATATGACTGAAGCCAGGATAAGGAGCTGGTCTGACTCCTGGGTGACGAAGGGTCTGATCCGTTGAATGTTATAGAGTGTAAACCTACAGGATGGAGTGGCCGCTGCAATGTGTGCCTTGAATTACATGTCCAGGACAACACCAAGGTTCTGAATGAGAGCTGACTGTGCAGGACAACACCAACAGAAGCCACCGGGGCGGTGGTCTATGGACATAGTGAATCCTGTCTATGGACATAGTGAATCCTGTCTATGGACATAGTGAATCCTGTCTATGGACATAGTGAATCCTGTCTATGGACATGGGGCAGGACTTACCTGGGAAGAAGAGAAGCTCGGTCTTATCTGGGTTCAGTTTAACCCATTTAGATCGGGAAAGCATCTGTCATTTTATATTTTAACCACTTCAACCATTATCTTATACTTTGGCTATTTTTTGAAAAAAATAAATAATCTTTGAATATATATTTTTTAAAGCGAACATTTGTAACTCAAATCTTTGCTTCTGAGGGATTCTACAAATGTCAGTTTTAAAAAAAAACTTATGTTGCTATAATTAGTGGTTCTCAAACTTTTTCATGTCAAGGACCCCCAACATTATATGTATTTGGCCACGGACCCCCATCTCAAAATATGTTGTTCCAGGGACCCCCAGAAGCAAAGATTTGAGTTACAAATGTTTGCTATAAAAATATATTCAAAGATTTGCTCACATTTTCACGATTTTTCAAAAATACAAGCTCATAGTGCTTGTATATCTGCTATTTTTGAATAGCCAAAGTATAAAATAATGGTTAAAGTGGTTACACAGATGCGTTCCCAGTCTTAATGAGTGAAGGTGGGGACAAGACATCCACTGAGATGTCAGCCAGACATGCAGCGAGGCTCTTCAACCTGAGTGGCAGAGGGTGGAGAGAGAAACAGAGTGTCAGTGGTGTAAAGTAACTAAGTACATTTACTCAAGTACTGTACTTCAGTACACTTTTGATGATTTTTTACTTTACTGGAGTTTTTCCACATTTTCAGTACTTTTACTCCACTATATCTCAGAGGCAAATATTGTACTTTTACTACACTACAATTATTTGAAAACTTTAGTTACTAGTTACTTGTAGATTTTGATCATTATAACAAAACACACATTAACCACTTCAGTCCTATATACATTTCGGCCATTTGAAAATAGCAGATCTACAAGCTCGCATTGTGAGCTATTTTCAAATGGTTTTTATACATTTTGAACTTGTGAAATGGGACATTCTGCATAATGAGTACTTTTACTTATGTACTTTAAGTACATTTTGATACCATTACTTTTGTACTTTTACTAAAGTACATTTTTAATTCCGGACTTTTACTTGTAACAGAGTATTTCCATATTGCAGTATTGATACTTTTACTTAAGTAAAACATTTGAGTACTTTTTTTACAACTGTTACAATCAACCAATAGTAAGGAGTATAAGGATCAGATCCTAGATCAGTGATTAAGGCTGTCATGATCATGACATTCCACAAATAATTGCGATTAACAAGTTAATTGTCTTTTTTCTGTGAACACTGGAATAGATAAATTACATTTATGTTTAGCTTTTAGGCTTTGTAAACAAAAACTGCATATGACAAATAACTTAAATATACAAATAAATGAATGATACCAATAATCCCAAAGAAATAATATACTATGGCCAAAATAGGCCATATTTAATCATTGTTTATATCTTTTTTAACTTTATCTTTATTTTGTATTAGTTTAAGTAGTTGAACTAGCCGATCTACAAGCTCACAACGTGTCGCATTGCGATGTCTGTCTGTCTGTGTGCTAGAGAACTCAGTACCCCACCTGTCTGTCTGCCTGCCTGCCTGTGTCCTTGAATGGCTGTGGTATTCCATTCATTACATGTATTCCATATACACAGCCATAGATCACTCCTATGCCCCCCTGTGTCGGTGAAATGTACCACAGCCTTCTAGGGCTATAAGGTCCTATCCTTTAACTAAATGTCATCACAGTTCTCAGATAGCGTCCATACTCACTCAGAAATGTGTTGAAATGTCTCACACACTCTCTTCTCCTCCAGGCTAGTGTGTTAGTTGACCAGCCACAAGTCCATCTTGTTATTGTCAGCTGGTTATGGTAGAAATACTGAGTGAAAACCCAGCTCCAAACACTTAAACATGCTGATACATCCACACTGATATTGTCCCCTAGCTCTTCATTTACCAGATTATTGAATTTATAAACATGTCTGTTTTCACCTGTTTCTCTCTCTCTCAGACTGTCTTCCTTCCTGCTTTTTTTTAGTCCCACCCCCTGTCAGAACCTGCTATGTAGACTAGAGTTGATTGACACCTGGATGCCCAATGATATTGCTTCCATGAGCTTGGTATAAATCACCAAGTAGCTGCATGTCTGCTCCCTAGTGGGCCTGGTGCTTTAGCCAACTGGTTAGTGCAACTGCCAGTGAACCTTCAAACCTAGGATCAAAACCCAATTGGGACACTTGTCTTTGATGTTAGAAGAAAAGTATACAAGCAGCTTTTCACTTATGGGGTCGGAGGCACAAAATATAAAAATGTATTTCTATAAGAAGTCAGCTGGACAGAGTTCTTTCAAACATAACCGCCCACCGTTACTTCTCAGGAAACAGGGGGAGATGTGCGGTGGTCCTCCAGTACCTTGATGGAACGGGACTTAAACCTGCGACCTGTCTGTAGCAGAGGCAACCGATCAAGCACACCACTCCATTGCACCAAGGCACCTTTGGCCCCTCAGTATTTTAGCCTTGAAAATGCTAAAGTACTCCAACATTGAACTATAGGATTCTCAAAAAAAAGTGGTCACGTGGTTCAACTTGCCCCAGGTAAGGGGTAAGTTGATCCTAGTCAAGGGGTAAATTTACCCATATGATATTTTACATTTTCAAGTTTAAACTTGAACAAATAATGTATTCACGTATCAAAAATAATTTAATAACACATTTCCCTATTGCAAATCGTCTTATTTCTTTTCGTAATGGTATTTAAACAATATGAAACCAATTAAATAAAGTTTGTTATTCAGAACATTTTAATATTTGCAATTGTTAATTCAATATTGAAAACTTCTCTTAAATGAGTGTATTCATCCAAATGAAAGGTCATACAGCATAATTTGAGAAGCAAAGACATAATACAAAATATGAATAGTGATTAATATTAGGATAATTGGCTCAATTTACCCCAAGGCATTTGGTTCATCTTGCCCCATGGCCACCATTTTGACCTAACCTGGCTAGCTTAATGCTTCAGGCTATGATTTTATACATTGGAATATCACCAACATGCATGATATATAAGTTTAGACCTGGGTACATTTGCTTTAAAATAAAAATCATTAAACCAGAAAAGTCTTCTTGTATTTCAGATTTCAATCTACGACTGGAGGACTGGGAGGAGAGACCATTACAGATGACACTGGCTCTTCTATATGTTTGTGTCAACATGCTTCTTGTCAATGACTGATACATTTATATATGTCTTTATTCATCTGCCTGCCTTCTTTGTATCTATACTAATTTAGCATGTTTTATTTATTTTAAAGGTCTATACAGTAAATTTACATTTACTAAAGCAGTAAAGAGATGGAAAGTTGCTAAATACTAGGAAAAACTAAGCAGTCAAGAGTGTTTCATTACATTCAACAGAGAAGCAAATCAACAACAGCTGCAGCTTGTGTTGTTTTAGTATTCAGGACTCCATTCATTAAAGACCACGATCAGAAACACGACGACTGTTGTTACATAGAAAATGAAGAAAGCTTTGTTGATGCTTGTGGCCATTCTGGTCCAGTAACCAGGCCTGCCTCCATCTTCCTTGCTCTTAAAGAACAAAGCCATGTTCTTCTCCAGATCTCTCAACTCATCCAGGATCACCTGGAATCCATGAGATTCCCCTTTGAGATTACTGTCCTGAAACACACATTGGATTATATAGATTGATATGAGTGTAAGTGGATGATGACTTGTCTAAGAAGAATAGTCTTTGACATTAGATTTTTTGGACCAACAATTGAGGTAATAAGGATAATTATTTATCTTTCTACACACTACACCAGTGGTTCTCAACCTTTTCAAGCCATGACCCCCCAAAATAATCATATTTGAACTGGGGACCCTCCACCCTGACAAGCACTTGTAATTGTACGAGTTGAGGCATTTAGTTTGACTCGGTTCTACAGATACATATTGTGAAAATAGCCAATCTACAAGCTCACAACGCCTGGCAACGCGTTGTGAGGCATTGTGCGAGCGTTGTGAGCTTGTAGATCTGCTATTTTGAAAATGTTTGCCTCTTTCTAATATTATTTGACAATTTGGCCAATGTTTGACCAGTTTGTATAGTATAGTTTGTTGATTACTTTTGATGCAGTAGGCTAATGGTCTTTCAAAGGTATTAAGAAGGTCTTAGAAGTCCTTAAATTATCACTTCACTCACTGTCATCTGGGGACCCCCCCCCCCCCCCCCATATACCCCATATACCCCCCTGGGGGTCTCGACCCACAGGTTGAGAACCAGTGCACACATGTACAATGGTGACGCTAACCTCTTCAGCCATACTCTGAAGCTCTTGCGTTGTGTTTCTCTCATCACCAGCATCAGGGACATCATTGTAGAAGCATGGAGGACACCACTTGCATCTCCTCTCTGAAATGACACATATAATAACTATAATAGGCCAATGTGAAAAGGCTGCCATTTATTCTTAGGCCTTTCACGGCAATCGGACACTGCATTCATGATTTGAGGCATTTTGTTCCAAAAATGTCTTTTGCTAAATTAGACCTGCTGGTGGCGCTATAACAGGCCAATGTGAAAAGGGTGCCATTTTTCCTCGCCCTAGTGGGAATGTGCGTGTGAAATTTCACGGAAATTGCAAGCTGCGTGCATAATTTGAGGCCTTTTGTTCAAAACGGACCAATCCTGCAAACTTTGGAAGCCAACCTTAGCCAATGAGGATGGAATATGGGAAATCGGACAGATCCGTGTTGATCACATGACTATAGAGATACTGTGTACCAATTTACATGACGTTTGGATAAAATCTGTAGGAGTAATGTAAAAAAATTGGTTTTGCACAAATCGGCCTCCTGGTGTCGCTATAACAGGCCCATGTGAAAAATTAGGGGCAGAGGTTCTGAATTGGCATCCAGGGAGTGTGTGTGCACAGTTTCGCAGCGACTGGGCCAACGGTGCCGCCGGAGATTAGCTGCTAACGGACGGACAGGACACACACACGGACGGACGTACGGACGGACAGGGGGTAAAACATACTCTCTCGCTATGCCTTTCGGCCTGGCGGAGACAATAATAATAAACTTCATTTATAGAGCACCTTTCATATGTGAATTCAGTTCCAAGTGCTTTATATATTCAAATCTTAAACCTTCCAAAAAGCCCACGTCTACCCCTTTCGCGTTCCCTTCACTGGCTTCTGGGTGCTGATACCAGGTAGGATAAACATAAAACCTAGCATAATTATGTCTAAACAACACGCTATCTAAATAGTACTCTTAGCATTTGTGATCAAGCAAACAAGTTCAACCCCCCCAGTGGTGCTGAGAGATTAGTTGGTTACTTGTTCACATATTTAGATAGACATTTAATTGTTTGCTTGATGACAAATCCAAACTGTACTATTTAGATAGCGTGTTATTTAGACATAATTATGGTTATGGTTAAGGTTTTATGTTTATCCTACCTGGTATCCCAGTTTCTTTCAAGCACTAATTTGGTTTTCATTGCACTTTACTTATGCGACCATTTACGCTGATATTTGCTGACGTACACTGTTATTTTCTGACTAGGGTTCATGCCATTTACTTGGATCTTGGACATTGTAAGTTGCTGTTTGTGGATGAGAGCGTCTGTCTCACCTCTGTCACAGCTGTAGCCTTTGGCCTTGTCCTTCTTCGGGTTGTCTGTCTCTGTCTTCTGGTCTTTTTCCAACAGATACGTCACCAGCAAAGTCTCCAACAGACTTAGCAGCATCAGAGAAAAACTCCCAAAGCAGTACATTGCTGTGAGCAGGACACAATTTGATAATATAATCATGACATATAAAATAGATTATTATTTTGTGTATATGATTGATCCACAGATGAAAAAAATCTCATGTTGGGCACTTGGGCTGGCCCCAAAGGTTATATTCCCTGCTGAAAAAAACTGCAAAAAAGAAAAACAACAACCCATGATGGTTGCTGGTTTTGATTGATTGATTGATTGAATACTTTATGAACAGTTTACAAATAGTACAGTGATACCATTTTACAATGATTGGTAAAGGGATAACACAAAAAGCCCTAGGGGCTAACTTGATCTTGTATATCTGCTATTTTTGAATAGCCAAAGTATAAAATAATGGTTAAAGTGGCTAAAATCTAAAAAAGACACAGATGCGTTCCCGGTCTGAATGGGTTAAAAGGTACTGCAGGAAGCCTGGCGACACACGTAAAGTTTAGCATTCAGGATAATTCTATATCTTGGAGATGGCTGGCAGATTTAGCGTGAACGTGGATTAACTGAATGTCATTCTTTCCCCATTTTGTTACTTAGGCATGTTTGTCTTGACCAATGACGTTAACAATGTAGATGCTAGGTTCATTGTTACGGTATCCTATAGTTTCAATGTAGCCTATACATATTATGTTTTGATACTATTGTTTAGACTAGGTTTACCTGTGATCCTACTTTACAGAGGCACTACAGTGTATCTCTGTATTTGATGTATGTGAACCTTGCTTATTGTAAGTCACTCTGGATAAGTGCTAAATGCCTACATTGTCAATTGTTTGCAATATACTGTAAATATGTGGCACTCTCATTGAAAACAAGTCAAACCATGCACTGGGCACTACAGCCACAAGGTAGAGTGAACATGGATGACTTAGCACCCGCATACAGCAGGGAACACTTCCGTACCGACGTCACAGACACACCTGACACACCTGACTCAAAGACACACCTGACTCACCAAACTATTTGGGGATTGTCTTCCTTGGCATACTGGCAGCATGCATGAAATGTTTGCCATTAATTGGTCCAGGCAGATAAGAACAAACATATAAAGGCCAATTTACACAATAGCCATGGCTAATAGAAACAACATGCAACGTGGGGGACTGCCCGTAAGTCCGACATCCCATTACTCCAACTACGTGGCTTCCACGTGCGGTTAGGGTTAGGGTTAGGGATAGGGTTAGTAATGGGTCAAGTCGGACCAACACGCTGTTGGAATAATGTGCCGTCAGAATAATGTGCCGTCGGAATAATGTGCCGTCGGAACAATGACACGGCACCGCAACATGTGCACCAGTAACTACTCAGTGTAACATACTGACTCCCGAGCATAAATATGAAGCCATGTTTGTTTCTATATTCTACAGAGGGCATGGGATCTCTGTAGAAGTCGATTGACCACATCGTCGGCGACGGCGTGCAAATAGAGATGCTAGAGGAGGGCCCTGAAAGTGACGTTCTGGCTGTTGACAAAACTGCCGTATTTAACGAGGGGGGTGATACTGTGTTGCTCCGAGGCCAGCCCTAATAATCCCATCAGTGTTACCTATGATTGGCATTGTGTTGGACGTGGCGGGCAGGATGTCGTTGAGAATTAGTTGTAAAACTGTGATGGCCAGCAGCACGGTGACCTTGAAGCTCAGCTTCTCTCCACCGCTATCCGAGATCAGGAAAGACGCCATGTCTAGACCCAGGAAGCACAAGACGGGCAACAGGAAGTTGACGATGTAGAGGACGGCCTTCCTCTTCATAGTGACCTGGGAGGAGATGTTAGAAGGTCAGTTCAGATTTGACAAAATGCAACTGTAGCAGTTTGCAATAAAATGTAGAAAACACCCTAGACCAGGGGTCTTCAACAGGGGGTCCGGGACCCCTAGGGGGTCCTCAGAGTTACTACAGGGCGGCCACCAAATCTTGATTTGCGCGATAGGATATTTGTTTTACATTAACCACTTGAACGCTATAGCATCAATATTCTGAGGAGAACGCGAGGCGTTGTGAGCTTTTAGATCGGCTATTTTTGGCAAAGAGGTTTGTTGTAGAGGGAAAAACGAGCAGACCAAGTACAGAGTATAAGGTCAGGTTTACTAAGTATTGACAGTTTAAGTGGTTAAATGTCTGAAAATACACGTTGACATGAATCCAACACTGATGATAGTGCTGTCAAACAAATCTATGAAAAAGTTTAATCTTCAACATAATTGTATACAATATGTAGTGGGGGGGTCCCTGCTATCTCTCTCTCAGCTAAGGGGTCCTTGGCCCTGGAAAACGTTGAAGACCCCTGTCCTAGCCTGTATGAATATTTGACCTACAGTGTAGACAATGCGCTGGGGTCTGAAGTCAGACGCGTTGAGTTCGACGTATGAAATGTTGTGGAACATCCAATCGTACTCGTCCCGAAGCATCATCGTGGTGAAAAATCTGGTGTCCTCGTGGTCAAAGGCTGCTTTGAGCTGCAATTCGTCGGCTGGTAAAGGAACAGGAGAAAACACTGAGGTTATTCAGACGGCAGGCAGTCAAATGAATCAGATGAGAATTAACATACAGTTACAGTACCGTACATCATTTCACACACACACACACACACGCACGCACGCACGCACGCACGCACGCACGCACGCACGCACGCACGCACGCACGCACGCACGCACGCACGCACGCACGCACGCGCACACGCACACGCACACACGCACACACACACACACACACACACACACACATATTTAAACAGAAATAGTTGACTCCCTCACGAAAATATATCCCAGAGGCAAACGTGAGGTTGCAGGACTGAGTGTCGAAGGGGAACTTGTAGACGTTCATCCTGCAGCTGCTGACGACCACTTCTTTATTCAGAACATAGACTGTCCCGTTACAGTCAAGGTTGACATAGGGGCTTAGAACAACCTTATCCATCTCCAACCTGGAAGACACATGCACATGTACAGACAAGCGAGCATGCGCATGCACGCACACACGCGCACACACACACACACACACACACACACACACACACACACACACACACACACACACACACACACACACACACACACACACACACACACACACGTTTACGGAGCTTTGAAGAAAACTTAACATTTGCTGGACCAGGATCCTGTGAGTGTGCACCCAAACTATGTGCGGACATAAGACTTAATTGGGACCACAAGTAAGACGCGCGAACGCAGCTCGAAAATATTGTGTATTTACAGACTTGTAATCCGTGTTATTTCACCGTGATGGGGAGAGAACATTGACTGTGTGTGTGTGTGTGTGTGTGTGTGTGTGTGTGTGTGTGTGTGTGTGTGTGTGTGTGTGTGTGTGTGTGTGTGTGTGTGTGTGTGTGTGTGTGTGTGTGTGTGTGTGTGTGTGTGTGTGTGTGGGGCAGGCTGGTGTGCATTGTCTAAATTCCTGCACTCTGGCGCACTCGGGTGGCTGCTTACAGGCAGTGCACGCATGTGAGTCACATGGGTGCATGCAGCCAATGAGAGGTGAACACAGACACACACACAGACAGACAGACACACAACCTGAGCAGGGTTACATAGTAAGCTCCAAGCTTCCTCGTTCGCAACAACTGGCGCTACAGATCCATGTGTAGTCAGAAATGCTAATAAACATGTTCATTTTGGAAAAGTTAACAGCCAAGTAATACACTTGTTTTTTGTTTCTTAGATTGTTTTTCTCGACCACAAACGTTAAAGGTTTCATGACGTTCAGTTTTACCACACATTAAAAGTCTTTGTCATGGTCCTTCAAACGTGTATAGAAAGTTAACAAAAAATTCCACTCCATTGATCCATGGTAGGTGTTTTTCTCTCACATTTCTAAAGCCTTTTCAACTGCAATGAAAAAAGAAATCTTTGCCTGCGGGTGTCGCTGGTGAGGGATTTTGCCTGTCAATCATCTCCTCTGCTCCGCCCCCCCCAAAGGAAAGGATAGGGGAGGGGAGGGGCGAGGAGGAGAGTGGGCGGGATTAATCGGCTGTGACCTCACTGTCGAAGGGCCAAGCTCAGATTACTTTTCAGCCTAATTATTCAGAAAACCCCAGACCACAGAAAATCCACTGAATGTTCAAAGTTCAGATTTTTTGGGTGTAATTGAGGTCATAAAACCCCCCAAAAAACATAAAAGATAAAAAAAGTTAAAATGAATGTCATAGAACCTTTAAGAATGTGATTTAGATCGCATGATAGGTTCATTGCATGGGTACCGGGTATCTTCAAACGTTATTTAGATAACATGTTGTTTAGACAGATGCTAGGTTTGTTCTGCAACCGCTAATGTGGCCCCTGATGTGGCCCCAGGGGGCCTACACGTGAATATGGCTATTCTGATGGCAGACCCCTGAACAGTGTGACTATTGTCTTTGGTGTCATTGGTATTGTCATTGGTGTATTGGTGTGACTACTGTCATGGCAGGCCCCTGAACAGTGTTTGCAAGCCGTTTGGTGCAGATTGGAGCAACAGCACACCTGTGGCACCCAGGGGCCCCCGGGGACCCCCGGCCACACGTGACCCCTGGTGTGACTATTGTCATGGCAGAACCCTGAACAGTGTTTGTGCCAAGTTTGGTGCGGATCGGAGCGACGGTGCGCCTCGCAGGTCCCCATGTTAGGTTTGTGACGTCCACAATTCATTGCAGAGTCCTGCAACGGGCCGGGTACCCACGTTTGACGGGTGAAAACGTATAAGTTCACGGGTACAGAGACGGGTGGTAACTAAACGCGAGTGGGTCACGTTTATTTTTGGTTTTAGGGACAGAAAGTTATACCTGAATGACCCTAAAAATTACTTAACAATCAAGGTCACTTCAGTTGTTCTCGAATCTCAGTTGGGGGCGGCCATAGCTGAGTGGTTAGTGAGCCCGCCTAGGGAGCCAGAGGCCCTGGTTGCCCCAGGTACGATTCCAGGCCACGCCAGCATATGTGTCGATGAAATGAAATTTGTCCCTGAGCAAGACTCTTAACCCCTAATTGCTCACAGGCCCTCATTGGAAACAAGCCCGCAAGGACTTTCATGAACGTCCTGTTAAAAGGAATTATCAGTCTCAGAGAGACAGACCATACCCACTGAGAATTTTTCGGGCTATTAGACGTCTAAAATGCATCTAAAAGGCTAGACTAAAACCGGGTTATAACTGGTCTAAAAGTGAACGTTTTTTCAACGTAGACGTTGAAACAACGTCATTTCAACGGCTATATATAGACGGGTGCTGCTATATAGATGCTTAAGAAACAGCTAATCAACGTCTAGGCTAAGCCTAGCTGTTGAAAAAACTTTCATTTTTAGACCAGTTATAACCTGGTTTTAGACGGACGTCTAATAGCCGACTATGGCTCACTGGGTAGGATTACGTGCAGTGACAAATATTTACAAGTATTTTGCATCTCTCTGTTTCTTCGTCATCAGATACTACCGCAAGCTAGCATTGCCTCTGTGTCTTCTTCATAAGATAACAGCTTAAGCTAACATCCCCAAATGTAGATGTTTGTATTTCTCTGTGCTGTCTTTGTTCAATTATTACAATTATTTGAAAACTTTAGTTACTAGTTACTTTTTAGATTTGATTATTATTATAAAACATACACTAACCACTTCAGCCCTACATACATTTCGTCCATTTGAAAATAGCAGATCTACAAGCTCACAATGCTCACACGACGCATCTTGAGCTTGTAGATCTGCTATTTTCAAAAGATTTTTTGACATTTTATACATTTTTAAATGGGACATTCTGCATAATGAGTGATTTCTACTTGTGATACTTTAAGTACATTTTGATACCAATACCTTTGTACTTTTACTCAAGTAAATTTTTCATTCCGGAGCTTTACTTGTAACAGAGTAGTTCTATATTGCAGTATTGATACTTTTACTTAAGTAAAGAATTTGAGTACTTTTCCCACCACTGTTCATACCTCTCTTCGATGATGATATCAGGCTTCCACAGCCATCCAGTGGGTACAGTAATTTCCTCAATTCCACAGAACTTAGAGGGATCCCAGGATATGTGCTCATTTTCCCAAAACTGCAGGAGAAGGAACATTAAAAAACAAAGCAGGAATCATTTTAAAGCCATAGGGCCTGATTCACTAAGCTGTTAAAAAATAGCATGTAAATAAAGTGACTAAAGAAGTGCATATTTTCGATAAGCACAAACTGAGGTGCGATTCACAAAACACTGTGATACGTGTGTATTGCAGGGGTTCCTCATTTTGGTCTGAAAGTCAGTGGCCCGTTCACATGGAGAATCATTTTGCATTGTAACTTTTTCCAATTAAACAAAAGCAAAATTTTTTTCACAATAACCATTCAACTTCTCTTAACACTATTAAACACTGTTTTAATTTGCGAGTGTCTGCCACACGCCAAATTGATGCTGGAAATGTAACAGAAATGTATGTAGGCTATTTATGTACTTTACAGTTATTGAATACCATTTCTGACAACTTGTATTGTAAATAGAGAGGTGAATTTTCTGAAACGTGTTGGTGCCCTGCTCTAATAATGATGCTGCCATCGAGGTCCGCTATTACAAGTTACACACAAGATCTCCATTCTACAGTGATGATATCTAATCAGAACTCACCATTAGAATCCACCAGGTTGAAACGAATTTCAGGTCTTTCTCAACCTACGAGTAAACATACACAGCCGACAATCACAACTCATGTCTGAAAATACGAGTACGTTTGTAAATAAGTAGATGCAAACAGAAATGCACACTACAGAGGAGGCAACACATATGCACGAACACATTTATACAGTAAGTATACAGTATAGTGATCCACAAGTCATGCAGGCAAATACATATATGTCATGGCTCCCTGAAGCCAGTTAAAACAGTTAACCATGCGGTGTCCCAATTTGGGGCATGTCGTTATAGGTAAACATTCTCAAATATATCAAAAATAGCAGATCTACAAGCTCACAAAAGTAACCTCAGAGCTTAAAGGGGTAGTTCACCCAAAAAATAACTTTTATTCTATCGATTACTCACCCCATGGAGACTTGATTTCATGGATATCTTTTAGTTTTTGTCACATTCCTCAAGCCAATAATTTGATGACCGGCAGCGGTTCCGGTAGGAGACACAAAGAGTCTCTTTTGTGTCTCCTACCGGAACCGCTGCTTACCGGTCCACTGGTCATCAAATTATTGGTTTACACTCTATCTACACCTTTGTGATAAGTGTGGCATGGCATGTATTCTCTCTGCCATCACTGACTGCGTTCTTCGTTGTCCAATATGTCAAGAGCAGAAACGCCTTGAGAACACAACGTTCACTTTACCACGTCTAGAATAGCGCTGAGCGCCACGTCCATCTTCACCACGGTGGCCTTTGTGTGGTTTAGAACGGGTCGTGTTGCCGTGTACAGCCTGTTGTCTTCTCTCATGTCCAGGTGCACGACTACGTCGTGGAAACGACACGCCTGTTTACCTGAGAATGAGTAGAATAACACATTGTTTTTTTAACGTGTGCACTGACCAGTGTTGCCAGATTCTGTGAGAGAAACAAGCAACCAGGTCTAGGAAAACCAGCCCAAAAGAAATAATAGTGGCCCTCTCCATCATCAAAGATGCATCACTCCTGAGAGAGAGAGAGAAAGAAAGAAAGAAAGAAAGAAAGAAAGAAAAAAAGAGAGAGAGAGAGAGAGAGAGAGAGAGAGAGAGAGAGAGAGAGAGAGAGAGAGAGAGAGAGATAGAGATAGAGATAGAGATAGAGATAGAGAGATAGAGAGATAGATAGATACCTTTATTTATCCCTTGGGAGGGGAATAAGTCGCCCAGAGGCAGCACAGCAGCTAAAGGGATAGTTCACCCAAAAATCGATTAGTCGATTAGTCACCCCATGGAGAGGTATTTTTTAGTTTTTCTCGCATTCCTAAGCCAATCATTTGATGACCAGCGGACCGGTAGGCCACGGTTCTGGTAGAGACACAAAGGAGACTCTTTGTGTCTCCTACCGGAACCACTGCCGGTCATCAAATAATTGGCTTAGGAATGCGACAAAAACAAAATAATATCCATGAATTCCATGAAGTCTCCTTGGGGTGACTAATTGATAGAAATAAAGTCATTTTGGCGGTGAACTATCCCTTTAAGTTAATGTAAGTCAAACAAACTACAAGTCAAATCAACACACTCCTGCTGGCACTGCCCAACAGCCCCGCAAAACAATACGGGAAATGATGTTGAAATTGATGTGTCCGCCTCATCGGCTTGCATTTCAGATGCGTTGGCTATACGTCTCGCACTGTTGTCTGAGCAAACTGTGTCAGCCCAAAGCATCTAGAATTGCAAGCCAAAACGTTTGGAATGCAAGCTGTAATGTACACATGTCTGTTGACTGTCATTGAACCCAGTTCTATTCTACTCACCTTCTCCCTCGGTTGGATCCAGGTCATCGGGTGGGTTCTGGGTTGGCATCACAGTGGGCATGGGTGCTGTGGTTAGGCCTACTGAATCTGCTGAGCCTGGCACCAGGGACTTTTGGTTTAGTATGGTATATCTGGCCACAATTTAGCCTGCATGCTTTGAATACATCTTGACAAAAAGAGCCAAACAAGAATGCTCGGAATATGAAGTATCTTGGATTGATTAAGTACTAGATGTGAGATATTTCCTCTATAGCTGCTTAAAGGTTTCATGACATGCCGGTTAAAAGTCTTTATCATGGTCCTTCAGACGTGTATTAAAACGTTTTAACTGAAAAATCCATTCCAGTGAGCCATGGCAGGTTTTTTTCTCCATCTATTTATCTAAAAATGTTTTCTAAATCCTAACAGTATGTTGCTATATCAGTGGTGCTCCAACTTTTCCATGTCAAGGACACACAAAATTATATGTATTTGGCCCCAGACCCCCATCTCAAAATATGTTGTTACTTAAGTAAAAGTACAAAAGTATTGGTATTGTAAGGTTGTAGATCGTCTATTTTCAAATGGTCGAAATGTCTATGGCTGAAGTGGTTATATTATGTTTTTCAATAATAATACAAATCTACAAATTAACTAAAGTAACTAACTAGTAACTAGTTACTAGTTAGTTGCACTAAATGCAATATTTTTCTCTGAGATGTAGTGGAGTAGAAGTAAAAGTACTGAAAATTGGAAATACTCCACCGAAGTAAAAAAAAAAACCTCAAAATTGTACTTAAGTAGGCTACAGTACTTGAGTAAGTGTACTTAGTTACATTCCACCACTGGTTTTAAGTGAAGACTTGAAGACAGCTAAGGAGCGAGCAGACCTAACATGTAGGGGGAGACTGTTCAAGAGTCTGGGGGGCCGGACTCTGCTAAAGGCTTGATCGCCTCTGGACTTGCAACTAGTTTGGGGCACAACCAGGAGCAAACTGGTCACAAGAGCTATTGTGAAACTTGTCCTGACTTGACCACATTTCTCATTTCATATTCATTTGACTACCGTATATAATTATGTTTATCTGAGCAAGACATGAAACTAGGCAGTGTGTCTGTTTGCCAAGAATTTGTGTATGACCGAAACTCATGATGTAGTCTATCAACCCTTTGTGTATTATTTGCATGAACTTGTAACCTATGAATGCTGCTGTGAATTCTGAGATTCAACAGAATAGATTGAGACCTGAACTCTGCTGCTCTGGACTAGCATTACCTGTCTTACATCATCATATGGTTTCTGTCGGGTGGAAACCTCATATGTCCGGAAATGTCTTGTAATTTTTTTTGTAAATAGCAAAAGTAGCAGATCGACGAGCTCAAAATGCGTCGCTTCACGCTGCATTTCGAGCTTGTAGATCTGCAACTTTTTATGCTGTTGTGTGACGCTGTCGGTGCCGGCTTAACGGAAGGTCTTTAGGTGCTTCAGCACAGGGCACCAACCTTGGGGCGGGCACCAAATGGCGGGGAGAAAGTGAAAGAAAGCGGTGAAACGCGACGCTGAAGCGTTAATTTTCAGCGTTGAACCCCATCCCCGTCCCCATCCAGGTCCCCATCCAGGGGCCGGTTAATCCGCCCCTGGACGCTGTAGTATGATCATGGCCGCTGAATCGCTAGCCTCGCATTGAAGGTCTAGTGACACTGTCGGAGGCGGGGTTTTCTCTAACCGGCCCAATTGAGATGGGGATGATCCAGTAAGAACCAATCGCCCACAAAGTCCCACTTTGGCCACTCCCCTATCTCAGAAAACGGCTGCACTGAGAGGGCTTTCAGACTGAATAATGGAGTGAAACTAAAAGAAAATTCAGGCTGAGTGTCAGGCTAGTATGATCAAGTAGGGCATTCATTTACCAAAAAACACTAAAAGTTAAAGGTAGGGTAAGTGATTTACTTTGGTTACAATAAGTGTTAAATAACTCTATATTCTGATGGTAGTAGTATTAATTGCTATAGAGTGTTTGTTCAGTAAAAGGAGTCTTCCATGTCTCTCCAGCTCTTTAATAAACAGAAAATGCATTTTCAGTGCTCTCTCCTGATTGGCTTAAATGTTGTCACCTACCTGAAAATGTACTATATTCTGTTACTAAAGAGCTGGAGAGACCCCTGTGACCAAACAAACCCTCTGTAGGAGCAATGATTACTATCAGAACATACAGTAGCACTTTAACCTTTAAAAACACTTAAAAATATATATATAAAAAAATATCACTTACCCTACCTTTAAAATATGGAGATAAGAGGTTTCTTACCCAACAGCAACGATATCAGACTGAGTGAAATATCAATAGACAACATCCTGAATTTACAACACCTCTGAACAAAGCAGACCATGATAAACTGGATTATTTTGTTATTTATCCAATACAAACAATCCAACACAACTAGTAAAAGTGTGCTTCTTGGAGCAGCAGACATCATCACATCTCTATGTTTGGGAAATGATTTTAGCTTGCATAAGAGCCAGTGGTGGAAAAAAAGTTCTCTTCTTAAATAAAAGTATCAATACTGCAATGTAGATAAATTCTGTCCGTATTAAAAATGTACTTGAGGAAAAGTACAAAAGTATAAATCAAAATATACTTAAAGTACCAAAAGTAAAAGTAGTCATTGTGCAGAAAGTCCCATTTCACAAGTTCAAATGTTTTTTTTTTTTTAAACAGACGATCTCCAAGCTCACAATGTGTCACATCGCGACCCATTGTGAGCTTGTAGATCTGCTATTTGCAAATGGCCAAAGTGTTTTGTAATAATAATCAAAATCTACAAAGTATTGAAAATTGGAAATATTCCAGTAAAGTAAAAGTACCTGAGTACATTTGCTTGTACGCTTTTACTTTCCACCACTGCTAAAAGCTAAATAGAAATAGAACATGTCACAGTGCATGCATACATAATGTTCTACATGTCTTACCTGTGAAGATGAGCAGGACAATTAAACCAACAAGCATTGTAACTAGTGTGAGTACGAGTGTGTGTGTGCGGAGTGATGAGTTTGTGTGTGTGTGTGTGTTTCTCCTCTAAGCCACATGTGTGTGTTAATAAATCCACAGCATCCAGTCCCAGCCCAGTAGAGGAGGGCAGGGCCATATGGAATAAACATGAAAACAGAGGGGACTCCCTCAACTCAAGACAGAGAACGCATCTGTTTTATTTTAAGATTTCTTTGGCTAATCAAAACAATTATTTGGTCGCAGACCCCATCTCAAAATATGTTGTTCCAGAGACCCCCAGAAGCAAATATTTGAGTTACAAATGTTTGTTTAAGAAAAAATATATATTCAAAGATTTGCACATATTTTCATGATTTTTTTTAAAATAGCAGATCTACAAGCTCATAGTTCATATGAGCTTGTAGATCTGCTATTTTTGAATAACCAAAGTATAAAATAATGGTTATAGCTAAAAATCTAAAATGACACAGTATGTGTTCCCGGTCAGTGGTGGAAAAAGTACTCAAATGAAATGTTTAACTTAAGTAAAAGTATCAATACTGCAATTTAGAAGTACTCTGTTACAAGTGAAAGTCCGGAATTAAAAATTTACTTGAGTAAAAGTACAAAAGCATTGGTATCAAAATGTACCTAAAGTACCTTAAGTAAAAGTACTAAAATATTTGAAAATAGCATATCTACAAGCTCGCGCGACGCGTTGTGAGCTTGTAGATCGGCTATTTTCAAATAGCTTAGGTATAAAATAGGGCTAAAGTGGTTAATGTATATTTCATAATATCATAATTTACATCTGAAAAGTAACTAGTAACCAAAGTTTTCAAATAATTGTAGTGGAGTAAAAGTACAATATTTGCCTCTGAGATGTAGTGGAGTAGAAGTAAAAGTATTGGAAATTGGAAATACTCAAGTAAAGTACAGATACCTCAAAATTGTACTTAAGTACAGTACTTAAGTAAATGTACTTAGTTACTTTACACCACTGTTCCCGGTCTTAATGGGTTAACGGTTGTGAACAATGGCAATGGTTGTGAATGATGTCTCGTAAGACGTTATATCGACAGTCGTGTTCTTGCCAAAACACTGGATGGGAAATGAAAGTGACACATGCTGGTGAGGTGAGAAACCCAAATGCAGGACAGCCAGGCAAAGTGGTATTCAAAACCCCATTAACGGGTGTTTTAATACTTTAAGACCAGGAACACAAGATTTCTTTGGCTATTCAAAAATAGCAGATATACAAGCTCATAGCACGGCACCGAGTGCCGCGCCATGAACTTGTAGATCTGCTATTTTTGAAAAATAGTGAAAATTTGTGCAAATCTTTGAATATATATTTTTTATAGTGAACATTTTTAACTCTGTTACAACTTCTGGGGGTCCCTGGAACAAAATATTTTGAGATGGGGGTCCACGGCCAAAAACATTTAAAAAAAATAACGTAGGATTTAGAAGACATTTGCAGAATCCCCAGAACCAAAGATTTGAGTTACAAACGTTCGCTTAAAATATATATATATCCAAAGATTTGCACACATTTTCACGTTTTTATTTAAAAAAAAATCAGATCTACAAGTTCATAGCGCGGCACTCGGTGCCGCACTATGAGCTTGAAGATCTGCTATTTTTGAATAGCCAAAGAAATCTAAAAATGACACACAGACGTGTTCCCGGTCTTAATGGGTTAATGCAGGAGACAAACTAAAACATGTGACAGGATACAATGACTCAACAAGGACTGACTATAGGGAACAACACTGATATCCTGTACACATGAGGGCTGGTTACATCCCATACAGCTGGAGCAAACACAGAAACACAGAACCAACAATACTAGACCAGGGACAGTGGTGTAAAGTAACTAAGTACATTTACTCAAGTACTGTACTTAAGTACACTTTTGAGGATTTTTTTTTACTTTACTGGAGTATTTCCAATTTTCAGTACTTTTACTTCTTCTCCACTACATCTCAAATATTATACTTTTACTCCACTACAATTATTTGACAGCTTTAGTTACTAGTTACTTTGTAGATTTAGATTATTGTCACAAAACATGCATTTATCACTTCAGCCCTATATATATTTCGGCCATTTGAAAATAGCCGATCTACAATGCGTCGCATCGCGTCGCATCGCAGAGTATTTCTACACTGCAATATTGATACTTTTACTTAAGTAAAAGATGCGAGTACTTTTTCCACCACTGACCAGGGAACAAAATACATAGAAATACAAGACCTAGACCCTACAATCAATGACACACGTCCCTCTAGGGGCGGCTCCTGACGTCCTACAATGTCCAAGAAGAAGAGGCTTGAGAGTGCAGGTATACAGGTGGACAAGCAGGGAAAAGGGGCTGAAACCCCCCAGAGCCTTCTTCCACGGCCAGGACAGGAACTGAAGGGGGACTGAGTGGCATATAGGACAGTCAGTACTTGCATGTACAGAACTTCTAGAGGTGTTATCAGAGCCATCCCATGTGTCGGATGTCCCAGCTAATCACTGCACCTGTAGCCTCGATCTCCAGGCTTTTATTTTTGATTTTTGCTCAAAAATAAGAGCCTGGACCAGCCTGTTGACGTTCCTGGAATAAGACGTGTTGCATTTCCCCAACCAACCAGAGTGCAGTGGGCGTCGCTCCAAATGTTGTGACGTCAGGGCTCTCAATGCTCCACATTGGGGAGGAGGAGGGGCATGGGGTGGGGCGGGGGCTGACGGACAGATCGGTGAACCAATAGGATCTCACGGAATTTTTCTCCGGAGATTGAACTCGCCCCTCTAGACCAGATATCAGACACGCTAGGGCAGTCTACTGCACCTGTGACCCTCTAAATACACACCCAGTGCTGTCAATCTAAAGACTGCCACCAGGTGTCCAATAATAATACTACAAACTAGAAAATGTGCTCCTCGGAGCACAGGTCTCCGCCAGTACTGTTCCTGATTAATCCTGTCTTACCTATTTATATTACATATTGTCACGTGTCACTTGACCAATGTTAGCTTGGCTGATGGAAGCTCACTTCAAAAAATTATGATTTTTTGAAGTGCGTCACCTATTTATAGGTTTTTATTTTATTTTATTTATTTATCATCATGCGTCTCGCTAGCCAATCAAAGCATTGGTGACAACATATTGTCACGTGTCACGTGAAGCTTGACCAATGTTAGCTTGGCTGAGACGGACACACACACGGAAGGACGGAGACGAAAACATATTCTCCACCATACTGGCGGAGACAATAATAAATAATATGGCACCATCATAATGGCTCCTACAATGTGCTTCAGTAGTATCCCCTCAAACAGTCGACCAGCCTGCTGGAGCATCAGCAAGTCCTGTGTGGTAGCTGGGTGGGTGCTGTCCGCTGGGTCCATTTGGTTGAGTCATTCTGTCATGTGCTGGTGAGGTGAGAACCCAAATGCAGGACAGCCAGGCAAGGTGGTGTTCAAAACCCATTAACGGGTGTTTTAATACAGGAGACGTATTAACAAGAACAAGACGAACTAAAACATGTGACAGGATACGATGTCTCAACAAGGACTGACTATAGGGAACAAGCCTGATATCCTGTACACATGAGGGCTGATTATACATCACCAGATAGGCTACAGCTGGAGCAAACAGAAACATAGAACCAAGAATACTAGGACCAGGGAACAAAGTGAATAGAAATGCAAGACCCAGACACTACAATACAATGACAAGAGTCTGTGGCTGTGACTGAAACAAGTGCCTCAAAACAATAATTGCACTGCTGGGAAGTGTTTATCGATATTTTGAAATTAATGTTATTCTCTAAATGAGTCACATGAACAACTCATGCCCCTCTCTGTTCACTAACCCCCCTCCCTCCCTAGTCTCCCACTCTGTCCCTCATGCCCCCTGTACCCAGTCTCTCTCTCTCTCTCTCTCTCTCTCTCTCCTCTCTCTCTCTCTCTCTCTCTCTCTCTCTCTCTCTCCTTCTCACTCTCTCACTCTTCTCTCTCTCTCTCTCTCTCTCTCTCTTCTCTCTCTCTCTCTCTCTCTCTCTCTCTCTAGATGGGGGGCAGGGGGGGGACCACACTGAGTTAAAACAGAGACACAAGTATTAGAAAAATAGCAGCCTCTTGGCCAGAGGGGCTGTGTGTGTGTGTGTGTGTGTGTGTGTGTGTGTGTGTAGTGTGTGTGTGTGTGTGTGTGTGTGTGTGTGTGCGTGTGCGTGCGTATATGGTATTATACCATACTTTAATATTACTATAACTATAGGGGGTCCTACGTATTCAATTAATCAACATATAAAATAGCACCAAAAAACATTCAATATCATCACAATATAAAAACCCTATATGTACAGAGTAGAAAAAAGAGGGGGGGGGGGGGTGAATGGGGGTAAAGAAGGGGGGGAGTGCGCCTGTCTAATGGGGAAGTGATGACTACCTCACCCCTTTTGGCCTCCTGAAAGGTGCATTTTCAGGGCACTCTGTTCTTATCCTAACACTGTGATACCTCACTGAGTTATATGCAGAATGGTAATGTGTCCAATGAACAGCAGAGGGCACCACGAACAATAAGGACAATGTGACTTTTTATCCTCCTGAACTTTTATTGTTCTGAAGGAATGTGGAGCAACTCTCACTTTCATTCAATGTATTTTGAATGCAAATAATGAAGAAAATAAGAAAGTAAACTAGCTAAATAACTATAACCAGATGAGGGAAGGAAAAATATATTTTCAAAGAAAAAAGTGAGGCTAACAGTACAAATTAATTAAAAAAATACCCAATATTACAATAAAAATCCAACACTAAAACTAATCATATACACTATAATAATTGTATTACTACCATATTTGATTACTCTAGATAACAATCCATTTGATTTGGTTACAAGCATTCAGGAATCTATGCAATGATATATGTATTACTCTTATTTATTATTCATCTGTGATTTATGTGATAATGTATGATAATTGTTTGCATCAATTATTTATTTATTATTCTTTATTTATTTCCTTTTAATTACACAAAAATATTAATCAGTTTTATTCAAAAGCAGTGAGGAGTCTGCATCAGGTTGTATTGCTCTGATGGAATGTGGAGCACTGAGTATGTGAAATTAGTTTCAATAGGTTTGTGTGATTAAGCTTTCATTCATTTGGTGGTGGTGGTGGTTGAATGCAAATGAAGAAGAAAAACACACCTTTCACCCGCAGTTAAAATAAAAATAGGCTAAATGATGATGGCGGATGATTGATTAGACAAACCATTCAAATGCAGAGATTAAACGTGTTAATGGTCACTGGTTGTCTGGCATTGAACAGATCACCTGTTAAGGATCACATTATGGATGAACTGAGACCATTTTACACCTCTTTGAGTCTGATGAGTTTCAGCAAAACTACAGAAATAGAAATTATTATTAGCCTTTCATAATGTGATATTTTAAAGGTGATATTATTTGGTTTGGAGAAAAGTGTGTTTAATAGCTTTTGTTGTGTTTGTTCAGTAACATGGTCTCTCTACCTCTAGAAAAATAGACTTAATATGTACAATGTGCTAATTTCTTCTCTCTCAGTTGGAATGCAGACAATGATGTGAACGTAACCAGAGAACTACAGACATAATTCAAGTCAATTCAAAGGAGCTTTATTGGCATGAGAAAACATACATTTACAATGCCAGAGTGTCAAAATACAATAAAAGAGTTTAGACACATGAGACAAAAATGTCTGGTATACAATGTCTAATATAAAATGTCTGCTATACAATGTCTAATATACATAAGGTGCATGGGCAAGGAGGCAAGGAGCAGTTATGAATAGCAGCAGATATAAATGCAGTCTCTTAAACAACACTTAGCAGCAGATATCAGACATAAGTGACGGTACCAGTGCAACAGCAGTGGAGTGTAATCTCTCCATTGAGTCCGTTGTGTGTTAAAATTGTTTCACAAAACAAAAACCTCCACCTCAAGAAACCACATTATGTGGACTTACTATGAGGTGGTGAGGTGAGACATGGTGATGAAGGGATGGTTCAACACTTGGTCAGGTGTTATCCTCTCCTTTGGATCCAGATGAAGCATTCGTTTCAACAGGTCCATGAAGAGGACCCACATGTCTGCAGTTTCATCAGCATCTTCATGCAGGGCAAACACTTCTTCCAGTGAGGAGCTCTCATCCCAGAGGTCTTCATCTTCATCTTCTGCTTCAAACTCTTCCTCTACGCAATACTCCTCTGGTTTCTAGACAAAAATAGAACAAAAAAAGTTACAGTTTCGGTGATTTGAATGAATGATTGCAAGGATACTTGAACATAAGAGAGGAAGTTATTACACCAATTGGGCCAAAGTGTGTGTGTGGGGGACAATCATACCATAAATCTCCATGTATTGTTGTCCTGGATGAAAAAGCTGCAGGTTGTTTGTCCAGCATCCAAGAGAGATTGTGCTGGCATACCAAGCATCAAGAAGATGGATTGAAGCTGCAGGACAAAAGTGGATATTTCATATAAGAACATGTAACTACTGCATGTTTATTCAGAGTAGAATAAAAAAGGAATCTAAATGTGCATTTTATCAGTAGAATACTCACCACATCATATTCAGTGTCCCCACTGAAGAAATCATGACTCAGCATGGCATTAGCCACCACACAGCCCAATGACCACATATAAGTGCTTCTGTGAGTGGGAAGCCCAGGAATACTTCTGGTGCTCTGTGGGTTGTCAAATAAAAAGGACGTTAGCAATATAATAACGTTCTCATCAAATGCAGTCATTATGGTTTGAATATTGTCTTGCTTGTGCTTTCAGTAAAGCAGATGAGGCAAAGATAAATAAAATGTAACTCAATACATTGACCAAAAGAGTAGAACTCACCTGTACTCCAGAATTGGTTTGATCCTCCGTTGCTTAGTCTCATAGACAGGAACGGCGAGACCAAAGTCAATGAGTTTGACTTTGAGGGGTTGTTCTCGTTGGTTCACCAGTATGATGTTCTCCAGTTTGATGTCTGTATGGATGACACCTATACCCTTCAGGGCCTGGAGTGCAATGGCAAGCTGCAAGTCAAGAATAAAGATCATGATTAATATGTGCAGCAAAGTGAGGTGTGAAATTCAACTGCATTTTTTGTCTCAATGTGTTGCCATCACATTTCAAACCCATACCTGCTGTATCATGGGTCTCATCTCCATTATGGACAAAGGAGAATCTCTCCCATTCACGAACTCCAGGAGATCAATATCCAGAGACTCAAACACCATGCATGTCAATCCTTTATGCACAAAGCTGTCGTAATATCTCACTATTCCACATGTGTCAGGGTCCAGGACTTTCAGCTTTTGCAACATGGCCATCTAGGAATACAGACTTAGACAGGTGTCACACAATAAATGATGCCCATTATGAGAAGCTCCCAAAGCTATGCTTACCTCGCGTTCTACCACTTCATCGTAATTGCGGCGTTCTTTTATTATCTTGATGGCCACCATGTCACATGTACACGTGTGGATAGCTTTGGCCACCATCCCATAGCTCCCTTCCTCCATGAAGCTCAGGACGATGTACTGGCCTCCATCCAGCATGTCCTGCTCAGCTATAATACACCTCTCTGGATCAGAGAGTTGGGAGGAGCTGGTGGTCACGGTGGTGTGTTGGGGGACTGACGTGGTCAGGATATCAACGTAAACCGCAGGGGAAGGGACGTTGACGACACATTTGAACAAGTCCTGCTCAACCGTGCCCCAGTCTGAATCAAAGTGCAGGGGGGAGGTGGTGGTCAAGATGTCAACGTAAACCGCTGGGGAAGGGACATCTATAGAAAGAGAATAGGGAGAATTTAGACTCTCTGAATATCATACACAAAAGAAGAATCACCAAACATGATCAGTTCTCTTACTATTACTATAGATATCACCCTGATTGGCACACTCAAGAAATAGATTGGCTGAGTAACACATTAATTATCTCCCTAATGTAATACTGTGACTATCATAACATACCAAATGGCATATTTGGGACATTATATCTCTACTTCAGTCTTTATTTTGACTATAGTAGCCTAATTGTGTGATATCAATGATTCTGTCCTTAATCACTACTGATTTAAATTAAAAGTGCAGATAAAGTAGTTTGACCCTTACCTGTACACGTCCTTGAAGAATGCTGGTATGGTTCAAAGCGATGCTTTTTCAGGCCTCCTACTTTAAGTTTTAATGTTTTGCTCCCTTGTTGTCTCCTGGCCATTAATGTAGTCATTGTGTGTTTGTTGAGTCTTCTTTCTTCTGCTGCTTTCTCTAGGTTCAGATGATCTGTTCTGAAGAAAACACTAAACCCACCCTATATATGCAGTCTAACCAGGGTACTTAAGAAAGACGTTACCTGATTGGTCAGAGTCAGACAGGGGCGTAACTTACAAGGGTGTGTCTGTTGGGGGTGGGGGAGTTTTGTGTGTTTGTGTGTGTGGGGGGGGGTATTGGGTGGGTAGTATACCTGCACTATTACGTCAAATAGCTATTTATCTGAGATAATACCGTAAATATATTATTCTAAATGCATTGGTAAATGTGCTTGCTAACTTACCTCAACTCTATGTCACAATAGATTAATACATTGTTCAGGTAAATTGGCCTTTTTGGAAAACTCCTTCCAGTAGTGTTGATGATTTGAATACACTGTACCACAATGGAAACAAGCCCTTTCTTTTTATGTTATCCTTTTAGAATCATTGTATAATCGTACCACTGACTGTACTGTTGTTCAATCAATGAATCAGTTAAAGCATTCCAAAACTTGATGTTGCAGTGTAGACAGTAGACACAGTAATAATTCTTAATGTTTTGTGTAAAGCTATTTTAATTGCCTTGTTGACATTAACAACTAGCTTTGGATAAAAATGAAAGCATTTAAATAATTCATAAAACATAATTCATTTTCAAGGTCTAATAAAGTATTGTCAAACCAGCATTTCTGAAGTGTTGAAAACCAGGACCATTTAAGGCTTTTAAGACATTGTTCACCATGAGGCTTTATTTCTCTGAAGTTGATCAATCAGGTGTATGAAATGAGTTTCAATAGGGTTGTGGTTAAGCTTTCATTCAATCTATTTGAAATAATGAAGAAAGCCCACATTCTTTCCCCAGGTTAAAATGCAAATAGGCTAAATGATGATGGCTGATGCTTCATTATAGACAATACATTCAAATGCAGAGATTAAACGTGTTAATGGTCACTGGTTGTCTGGCATTGAACAGATCACCTGTTAATGATCACATTATGGATGAACTGAGACCATTTTACTGCTCTTTGAGTCTGATGAGTTTCAGCAAAACGATAGAAATAGGCCTAAATGTGAAATGTTAAAGGTGATATTATTTGTGATACAACTTGTGCTTACAACGTATATCACTAGAAAATAGAATTAATATGTATTATGTGCTAATTTCTTCTCTCTCAGTTGGAATGCAGATAATGATGTGAAAGTAAGTAACCACAGAGAACTACAGACACAATTCAAGTCAATTCAAATGAGCTTTATTGACATGAGAAAACATATGTTTACATTGTCAGAGTGTCAAAATACAATAAAAGAGTTTAGACACGAGACAAAAATGTCTGATATAAAATGTCTGCTATACAATGTCTAATATACATATGGTGCATGGGCAAGGAGGCAAGGAGCAGTTATGAATAGCAGCAGATATAAATGCAGTCTCTTAAACAACACTTGGCAGCAGATATCAGACATAAGTGACAGTACCAGTGCAACAGCAGTGGAGTGTAATCTCTCCATTGAGTCCGTTGTGTGTTCAAATTGTTTCACAAAACAAAACCTCCACCTCAAGAAACCACATTATGTGGACTTACTATGAGGTGGTGAGGTGAGACATGGTGATGAAGGGATGGTTCAACACCTGGTCAGGTGTTATCCTCTCCTTTGGATCCAGATGAAGCATTCGTTTCAACAGGTCCATGAAGAGGACCCACATGTCTGCAGTTTCATCAGCATCTTCATGCAGGGCAAACACTTCTTCCAGTGAGGAGCTCTCATCCCAGAGGTCTTCATCTTCATCTTCTGCTTCAAACTCTTCCTCTACGCAATACTCCTCTGGTTTCTAGACAAAAATAGAACAAAAAAAGTTACAGTTTCGGTGATTTGAATGAATAATTGCAAGGATACTTGAACATAAGAGAGGAAGTTATTACACCAATTGGGCCAAAGTGTGTGTGTGGGGGACAATCATACCATAAATCTCCATGTATTGTTGTCCTGGATGAAAAAGCTGCAGGTTGTTTGTCCAGCAACCAAGAGAGATTGTGCTGGCATACCAAGCATCAAGAAGATGGATTGAAGCTGCAGGACAAAAGAGGATATTTCATATAAGAACATGTAACTACTGCATGTTTATTCAGAGTAGAATAAAAAAGGAATCTAAATGTGCATTTTATCAGTAGAATACTCACCACATCATATTCAGTGTCCCCACTGAAGAAATCATGACTCAGCATGGCATTAGCCACCACACAGCCCAATGACCACATATCAAGTGCTTCTGTGAGTGGGAGGCCCAGGAATACTTCTGGTGCTCTGTGGGTTGTCAAATAAAAAGGACGTTGGCAATATAATAACGTTCTCATCAAATGCAGTCATTATGGTTTGAATCTTGTCTTGCTTGTGCTTTCAGTAAAGCAGATGAGGCAAAGATAAATAAAATGTAACTCAATACATTGACCAAAAGAGTAGAACTCACCTGTACTCCAGAATTGGTTTGATCCTCCGTTGCTTAGTCTCATAGGCAGGAATGGCGAGACCAAAGTCAATGAGTTTGACTTTGAGGGGTTGTTCTCGTTGGTTCACCAGCATGATGTTCTCCAGTTTGATGTCTGTATGGATGAGACCTATACCCTTCAGGGCCTGGAGTGCAATGGCAAGCTGCAAGTCAAGAATAAAGATCATGATTAATATGTGCAGCAAAGTGAGGTGCGAAATTCTTTTCTGCAAAACTGCATTTTTTGTCTCAATGTGTTGCCATCACATTTCAAACCCATACCTGCTGTATGATGGGTCTCATCTCCATTATGGACAAAGGAGAATCTCTCCCATTCACGAACTCCAGGAGATCAATATCCAGAGACTCAAACACCATGCATGTCAATCCTTTATGCACAAAGCTGTCGTAATATCTCACTATTCCACATGTGTCAGGGTCCAGGACTTTCAGCTTTTGCAACATGGCCATCTAGGAATACAAGAAGACCGACTTAGACAGGTGTCATACAATAAATGAAGCCCATTATGAGAAGCTCCCAAAGCTATGCTTACCTCGCGTTCTACCACTTCATCGTAATTGCGGCGTTCTTTTATTATCTTGATGGCCACCATGTCACATGTACATGTGTGGATAGCTTTGGCCACCATCCCATAGCTCCCTTCCTCCATGAAGCTCAGGACGATGTACTGGCCTCCATCCAGCATGTCCTGCTCAGCTATAATACACCTCTCTGGATCAGAGAGTTGGGAGGAGCTGGTGGTCACGGTGGTGTGTTGGGGGACTGACGTGGTCAGGATATCAACGTAAACCGCAGGGGAAGGGACGTTGACGACACATTTGAACAAGTCCTGCTCAACCGCGCCCCACTCTGAATCAAAGTGCAGGGGGGAGGTGGTGGTCAAGATGTCAACGTAAACCGCTGGGGAAGGGACATCTATAGAAAGAGAAGAGGGAGAATTTAGACTCTCTGAATATCATACACAAAAGAAGAATCACCAAACATGATCAATTCTCTTACTATTACTATAGATATCACCCTGATTGGCACACTCAAGAAATAGATTGGCTGAGTAACACATTAATTATCTCCCTAATGTAATACTGTGACTATCATAACATACCAAATGGCATATTTGGGACATTATATCTCTACTTCAGTCTTTATTTTGACCATAGTAGCCTAATTGTGTGATATCAATGATTCTGTCCTTAATCACTACTGATTTAAATTAAAAGTGCAGATAAATTAGTTTGACCCTTACCTGTACATGTCCTTGAAGAATGCTGGTATGGTTCAAAGCGATGCTTTTTCAGGCCTCCTACTTTAAGTTTTAATGTTTTGCTCCCTTGTTGTCTCCTGGCCATTAATGTAGTCATTGTGTGTTTGTTGAGTCTTCTTTCTTCTGCTGCTTTCTCTAGGTTCAGATGATCTGTTCTGAAGAAAACACTAAACCCACCCTATATATGCAGTCTAACCAAGGTGCTTAAGAAAGACGTTACCTGATTGGTCAGAGTCAGACAGGGGCGTAACTTACAAGGGTGTGTCTGTTGGGGGTGGGGGAGTTTTGTGTGTGGGGGGGGGGGGGGGGGTATTGGGTGGGTAGTATACCTGCACTATTACGTCAAATAGCTATTTATCTGAGATAATACCGTAAATATATTATTTTAAATGCAATGGTAAATGTGCTTGCTAACTTACCTCAACTCTATGTCACAATAGATTAATACATTGTTCAGGTAAATTGGCCTTTTTGGAAAACCCCTTCCAGTAGTGTTGATGATTTGAATACACTGTACCACAATGGAAACAAGCCCTTTCTTTTTATGTTATCCTTTTAGAATCATTGTATAATCGTACCACTGACTGTACTGTTGTTCAATCAATGAATCAGTTAAAGCATTCCAAAACTTGATGTTGCAGTGTAGACAGTAGACACAGTAATAATTTTTGTGTAAAGCTATTTTAATTGCCTTGTTGACATTAACAACTAGCTTTGGATAAAAATGAAAGCATTTAAATAATTCATAAAACATAATTCATTTTCAAGGTCTAATAAAGTATTGTCAAACCAGCATTTCTGAAGTGTTGAAAACCAGGACAATTTAAGGCTTTTAAGACATTGTTCACCATGAGGCTTTATTTCTCTGAAGTTGATCAATCAGGTGTATGAAATGAGTTTCAATAGGGTTGTGGTTAAGCTTTCATTCAATCTATTTGAAATAATGAAGAAAGCCCACATTCTTTCCCCAGGTTAAAATGCAAATAGGCTAAATGATGATGGCTGATGCTTCATTATAGACAATACATTCAAATGCAGAGATTAAACGTGTTAATGGTCACTGGTTGTCTGGCATTGAACAGATCACCTGTTAATGATCACATTATGGATGAACTGAGACCATTTTACTGCTCTTTGAGTCTGATGAGTTTCAGCAAAACGATAGAAATAGGCCTAAATGTGAAATGTTAAAGGTGATATTATTTGTGATACAACTTGTGCTTACAACGTATATCACTAGAAAATAGAATTAATATGTATTATGTGCTAATTTCTTCTCTCTCAGTTGGAATGCAGATAATGATGTGAACGTAAGTAACCACAGAGAACTACAGACACAATTCAAGTCAATTCAAATGAGCTTTATTGACATGAGAAAACATATGTTTACATTGTCAGAGTGTCAAAATACAATAAAAGAGTTTAGACACGAGACAAAAATGTCTGATATAAAATGTCTGCTATACAATGTCTAATATACATATGGTGCATGGGCAAGGAGGCAAGGAGCAGTTATGAATAGCAGCAGATATAAATGCAGTCTCTTAAACAACACTTAGCAGCAGATATCAGACATAAGTGACAGTACCAGTGCAACAGCAGTGGAGTGTAATCTCTCCATTGAGTCCGTTGTGTGTTCAAATTGTTTCACAAAACAAAACCTCCACCTCAAGAAACCACATTATGTGGACTTACTATGAGGTGGTGAGGTGAGACATGGTGATGAAGGGATGGTTCAACACCTGGTCAGGTGTTATCCTCTCCTTTGGATCCAGATGAAGCATTCGTTTCAACAGGTCCATGAAGAGGACCCACATGTCTGCAGTTTCATCAGCATCTTCATGCAGGGCAAACACTTCTTCCAGTGAGGAGCTCTCATCCCAGAGGTCTTCATCTTCATCTTCTGCTTCAAACTCTTCCTCTACGCAATACTCCTCTGGTTTCTAGACAAAAATAGAACAAAAAAAGTTACAGTTTCGGTGATTTAAATGAATAATTGCAAGGATACTTGAACATAAGAGAGGAAGTTATTACACCAATTGGGCCAAAGTGTGTGTGTGGGGGACAATCATACCATAAATCTCCATGTATTGTTGTCCTGGATGAAAAAGCTGCAGGTTGTTTGTCCAGCAACCAAGAGAGATTGTGCTGGCATACCAAGCATCAAGAAGATGGATTGAAGCTGCAGGACAAAAGAGGATATTTCATATAAGAACATGTAACTACTGCATGTTTATTCAGAGTAGAATAAAAAAGGAATCTAAATGTGCATTTTATCAGTAGAATACTCACCACATCATATTCAGTGTCCCCACTGAAGAAATCATGACTCAGCATGGCATTAGCCACCACACAGCCCAATGACCACATATCAAGTGCTTCTGTGAGTGGGAGGCCCAGGAATACTTCTGGTGCTCTGTGGGTTGTCAAATAAAAAGGACGTTAGCAATATAATAACGTTCTCATCAAATGCAGTCATTATGGTTTGAATCTTGTCTTGCTTGTGCTTTCAGTAAAGCAGATGAGGCAAAGATAAATAAAATGTAACTCAATACATTGACCAAAAGAGTAGAACTCACCTGTACTCCAGAATTGGTTTGATCCTCCGTTGCTTAGTCTCATAGGCAGGAATGGCGAGACCAAAGTCAATGAGTTTGACTTTGAGGGGTTGTTCTCGTTGGTTCACCAGCATGATGTTCTCCAGTTTGATGTCTGTATGGATGAGACCTATACCCTTCAGGGCCTGGAGTGCAATGGCAAGCTGCAAGTCAAGAATAAAGATCATGATTAATATGTGCAGCAAAGTGAGGTGCGAAATTCTTTTCTGCAAAACTGCATTTTTTGTCTCAATGTGTTGCCATCACATTTCAAACCCATACCTGCTGTATGATGGGTCTCATCTCCATTATGGACAAAGGAGAATCTCTCCCATTCACGAACTCCAGGAGATCAATATCCAGAGACTCAAACACCATGCATGTCAATCCTTTATGCACAAAGCTGTCGTAATATCTCACTATTCCACATGTGTCAGGGTCCAGGACTTTCAGCTTTTGCAACATGGCCATCTAGGAATACAAGAAGACCGACTTAGACAGGTGTCATACAATAAATGAAGCCCATTATGAGAAGCTCCCAAAGCTATGCTTACCTCGCGTTCTACCACTTCATCGTAATTGCAGCGTTCTTTTATTATCTTGATGGCCACCATGTCACATGTACATGTGTGGATAGCTTTGGCCACCATCCCATAGCTCCCTTCCTCCATGAAGCTCAGGACGATGTACTGGCCTCCATCCAGCATGTCCTGCTCAGCTATAATACACCTCTCTGGATCAGAGAGTTGGGAGGAGCTGGTGGTCACGGTGGTGTGTTGGGGGACTGACGTGGTCAGGATATCAACGTAAACCGGAGGGGAAGGGACGTTGACGACACATTTGAACAAGTCCTGCTCAACCGTGCCCCACTCTGAATCAAAGTGCAGGGGGGAGGTGGTGGTCAAGATGTCAACGTAAACCGCTGGGGAAGGGACATCTATAGAAAGAGAATAGGGAGAATTTAGACTCTCTGAATATCATACACAAAAGAAGAATCACCAAACATGATCAGTTCTCTTACTATTACTATAGATATCACCCTGATTGGCACACTCAAGAAATAGATTGGCTGAGTAACACATGAATTATCTCCCTAATGTAATACTGTGACTATCATAACATACCAAATGGCATATTTGGGACATTATATCTCTACTTCAGTCTATTAGTTATTTTGACTATAGTAGCCTAATTGTGTGATATCAATGTTTCTGTCCTTAATCACTATTGATTTAAATTAAAAGTGCAGATAAATTAGTTTGACCCTTACCTGTACATGTCCTTGAAGAATGCTGGTATGGTTCAAAGCGATGCTTTTTCAGGCCTCCTACTTTAAGTTTTAATGTTTTGCTCCCTTGTTGTCTCCTGGCCATTAATGTAGTCATTGTGTGTTTGTTGAGTCTTCGTTCTTCTGCTGCTTTCTCTAGGTTCAGATGATCTGTTCTGAAGAAAACACTAAACCCACCCTATATATACAGTCTAGCCAGGGTACTTAAGAACGATGTTACCTGATTGGTCAGAGTCAGACAGGGGCGTAACTTACTAGGGTGTGTCTGTTGGGGGTGGGGGGGGGGATATTGGGTGGGTAGTATACCTGCACTATTACATTAAAAAGCTATTTATATGAGAGAGTACTGTAATATACCATTCTAAATGCATTTGTAAATGTGCTTACTAACTCACCTAAACTTTATGTCACAATAGATTAATACATTGTTCAGGTAAATTGGCCTTTTGGAAAATTCCTTCGAGTGTTGATGAATTGAATACACTGGGCCACAATGGAAGTAAGCCCTTTCTTTTTATGTTATCCTTTTAGCATCATTGTATAATCGAACCACTGACTGTACAAGGTAATACTCCTCAATGTTTTGTGTAAAACTCTTTTAATTGCCTTGTTGACATTAACAACTAGCTTTGGATAAAAATGAAAGCATTTAAATAATTCATAAAACATAATTTATTTTCAAGGTCTAATAAAGTATTGTCAAACCAGCATTTCTGAAGTGTTGAAAACCAGGACAATTTAAGGCTTTTAAGACATTGTTCACCATGAGGCTTTATTTCTCTGAAGTTGATCAATCAGGTGTATGAAATGAGTTTCAATAGGGTTGTGGTTAAGCTTTCATTCAATCTATTTGAAATAATGAAGAAAGCCCACATTCTTTCCCCAGGTTAAAATGCAAATAGGCTAAATGATGATGGCTGATGCTTCATTATAGACAATACATTCAAATGCAGAGATTAAAGGTGTTAATGGTCACTGGTTGTCTGGCATTGAACAGATCACCTGTTAATGATCACATTATGGATGAACTGAGACCTTTTTACTGCTCTTTGAGTCTGATGAGTTTCAGCAAAACTATAAAAATAGGCCTAAATGAGAAATGTTAAAGGTGATATTATTTGTGATACCACTTGTGCTTACAACGTATATCACTAGAAAATAGAATTAATATGTATTATGTGCTAATTTCTTCTCTCTCAGTTGGAATGCAGATAATGATGTGAATGTAAGTAACCACAGAGAACTACAGACACAATTCAAATGAGCTTTATTGACATGAGAAAACATATGTTTACATTGTCAGAGTGTCAAAATACAATAAAAAAGTTTAGACACATAAGACAAAAATGTCTGATATAAAATGTCTGCTATACAATGTCTAATATACATAAGGTGCATGGGCAAGGAGGCAAGGAGCAGTTATGAATAGCAGCAGATATAAATGCAGTCTCTTAAACAACACTTAGCAGCAGATATCAGACATAAGTGACAGTACCAGTGCAACAGCAGTGGAGTGTAATCTCTCCATTGAGTCCGTTGTGTGTTCAAATTGTTTCACAAAACAAAAACCTCCACCTCAAGAAACCACATTATGTGGACTTACTATGAGGTGGTGAGGTGAGACATGGTGATGAAGGGATGGTTCAACACCTGGTCAGGTGTTATCCTCTCCTTTGGATCCAGATGAAGCATTCGTTTCAACAGGTCCATGAAGAGGACCCACATGTCTGCAGTTTCATCAGCATCTTCATGCAGGGCAAACACTTCTTCCAGTGAGGAGCTCTCATCCCAGAGGTCTTCATCTTCATCTTCTGCTTCAAACTCTTCCTCTACGCAATACTCCTCTGGTTTCTAGACAAAAATAGAACAAAAAAAAGTTACAGTTTCGGTGATTTGAATGAATAATTGCAAGGATACTTGAACATAAGAGAGGAAGTTATTGCACCAATTGGGCCAAAGTGTGTGTGCGTGACAATCATACCATAAATCTCCATGTATTGTTGTCCTGGATGAAAAAGCTGCAGGTTGTTTGTCCAGCATCCAAGAGAGATTGTGCTGGCATACCAAGCATCAAGAAGATGGATTGAAGCTGCAGGACAAAGGAGGATATTTCATATAAGAACATGTAACTACTGCATGTTTATTCAGAGTAGAATAAAAAATGAATCTAAATGTGCAGTTTATCAGTAGAATACTCACCACATCATATTCAGTGTCCCCACTGAAGAAATCATGACTCAGCATGGCATTAGCCACCACACAGCCCAATGACCACATATCAAGTGCTTCTGTGAGTGGGAGGCCCAGGAATACTTCTGGTGCTCTGTGGGTTGTCAAATAAAAAGGATGTTAGCAATATAATAACGTTCTCATCAAATGCAGTCATTATGGTTTGAATATTGTCTTGCTTGTGCTTTCAGTAAAGCAGATGAGGCAAAGATAAATAAAATGTAACTCAATACATTGACCAAAAGAGTAGAACTCACCTGTACTCCAAAATTGGTTTGATCCTCTGTTGCTTAGTCTCATAGGCAGGAACGGCGAGACCAAAGTCAATGAGTTTGACTTTGAGGGGTTGTTCTCGTTGGTTCACCAGCATGATGTTCTCCAGTTTGATGTCTGTATGGATGACACCTATACCCTTCAGGGCCTGGAGTGCAATGGCAAGCTGCAAGTCAAGAATAAAGATCATGATTAATATGTGCAGCAAAATGAGGTGTGAAATTCAACAGCATTTTTTGTCTCAATGTGTTTCCATCACATTTCAAACCCATACCTGCTGTATGATGGGTCTCATCTCCATTATGGACAAAGGAGAATCTCTCCCATTCACGAACTCCAGGAGATCAATATCCAGAGACTCAAACACCATGCATGTCAATCCTTTATGCACAAAGCTGTCGTAATATCTCACTATTCCACATGTGTCAGGGTCCAGGACTTTCAGCTTTAGCAACATGGCCATCTAGGAATACAAGAAGACAGACTTAGACAGGTGTCATACAATAAATGATGCCCATTATGAGAAGCTCCCAAAGCTATGCTTACCTCGCGTTCTACCACTTCATCGTAATTGCGGCGTTCTTTTATTATCTTGATGGCCACCATGTCACATGTACACGTGTGGATAGCTTTGGCCACCATCCCATAGCTCCCTTCCTCCATGAAGCTCAGGACGATGTACTGGCCTCCATCCAGCATGTCCTGCTCAGCTATAATACACCTCTCTGGATCAGAGAGTTGGGAGGAGCTGGTGCTCACGGTGGTGTGTTGGGGGACTGACGTGGTCAGGATATCAACGTAAACCGATGGGGAAGGGACGTTGACGACACATTTGAACAAGTCCTGCTCAACCGTGCCCCACTCTGAATCAAAGTGCAGGGGGGAGGTGGTGGTCAAGATGTCAACGTAAACCGCTGGGGAAGGGACATCTATAGAAAGAGAAGAGGGAGAATTTAGACTCTCTGAATATCATACACAAAAGAAGAATCACCAAACATGATCAGTTCTCTTACTATTACTATAGATATCACCCTGATTGGCACACTCAAGAAATAGATTGGCTGAGTAACACATTAATTATCTCCCTAATGTAACACTGTGACTATCATAACATACCAAATGGCATATTTGGGACATTATATCTCTACTTCAGTCTATTAGTTATTTTGACTATAGTAGCCTAATTGTGTGATATCAATGATTCTGTCCTCAATCACTACTGATTTAAATTAAAAGTGCAGATAAATTAGTTTGACCCTTACCTGTACATGTCCTTGAAGAATGCTGGTATGGTTCAAAGCGATGCTTTTTCAGGCCTCCTACTTTAAGTTTTAATGTTTTGCTCCCTTGTTGTCTCCTGGCCATTAATGTAGTCATTGTGTGTTTGTTGAGTCTTCGTTCTTCTGCTGCTTTCTCTAGGTTCAGATGATCTGTTCTGAAGAAAACACTAAACCCACCCTATATATACAGTCTAGCCAGGGTACTTAAGAACGATGTTACCTGATTGGTCAGAGTCAGACAGGGGCGTAACTTACTAGGGTGTGTCTGTTGGGGGTGGGGATATTGGGTGGGTAGTATACCTGCACTATTACATTAAAAAGCTATTTATATGAGAGAGTACTGTAATATATCATTCTAAATGCATTTGTAAATGTGCTTACTAACTCATCTAAACTTTATGTCACAATAGATTAATACATTGTTCAGGTAAATTGGCCTTTTGGAAAACTCCTTTGAGTGTTGATGAATTGAATACACTGGACCACAATGGAAGTAAGCCCTTTCTTTTTATGTTATCCTTTTAGCATCATTCTTGTTGACATTAACAACTAGCTTTGGATAAAAATGAAAGCATTTAAATAATTCATAAAACATAATTTATTTTCAAGGTCTAATAAAGTATTGTCAAACCAGCATTTCTGAAGTGTTGAAAACCAGGACACTTTAAGGCTTTTAAGACATTGTTCACCATGAGGCTTTATTTCTCTGAAGTTGATCAATCAGGTGTATGAAATGAGTTTCAATAGGGTTGTGGTTAAGCTTTCATTCAATCTATTTGAAATAATGAAGAAAGCCCACATTCTTTCCCCAGGTTAAAATGCAAATAGGCTAAATGATGATGGCTGATGCTTCATTATAGACAATACATTCAAATGCAGAGATTAAACGTGTTAATGGTCACTGGTTGTCTGGCATTGAACAGATCACCTGTTAATGATCACATTATGGATGAACTGAGACCATTTTACTGCTCTTTGATTCTGATGAGTTTCATCAAAACGATAGAAATAGGCCTAAATGTGAAATGTTAAAGGTGATATTATTTGTGATACAACTTGTGCTTACAACGTATATCACTAGAAAATATAATTAATATGTATTATGTGCAAATTTCTTCTCTCTCAGTTGGAATGCAGATGATGATGTGAACGTAAGTAACCACAGATAACTACAGACACAATTCAAGTCAATTCAAATGAGCTTTATTGACATGAGAAAACATATGTTTACATTGTCAGAGTGTCAAAATACAATAAAAAGTTTAGACACATAAGACAAAAATGTCTGATATAAAATGTCTGCTATACAATGTCTAATATACATAAGGTGCATGGGCAAGGAGCAGTTATGAATAGCAGCAGATATAAATGCAGTCTCTTAAACAACACTTAGCAGCAGATATCAGACCTAAGTGACAGTACCAGTGCAACAGCAGTGGAGTGTAATCTCTCCATTGAGTCTGTTGTGTGTTCAAATTGTTTCACAAAACAAAAACCTCCACCTCAAGAAACCACACGATGTGGACTTACTATGAGGTGGTGAGGTGAGACATGGTGATGAAGGGATGGTTCAACACCTGGTCAGGTGTTATCCTCTCCTTTGGATCCAGATGAAGCATTCGTTTCAACAGGTCCATGAAGAGGACCCACATGTCTGCAGTTTCATCAGCATCTTCATGCAGGGCAAACACTTCTTCCAGTGAGGAGCTCTCATCCCAGAGGTCTTCATCTTCATCTTCTGCTTCAAACTCTTCCTCTACGCAATACTCCTCTGGTTTCTAGACAAAAATAGAACAAAAAAAGTTACAGTTTCGGTGATTTGAATGAATAATTGCAAGGATACTTGAACATAAGAGAGGAAGTTAGTACACCAATTGGGCCAAAGTGTGTGTGTGTGTGGGGGACAATCATACCATAAATCTCCATGTATTGTTGTCCTGGATGAAAAAGCTGCAGGTTGTTTGTCCAGCATCCAAGAGAGATTGTGCTGGCATACCAAGCATCAAGAAGATGGATTGAAGCTGCAGGACAAAAGAGGATATTTCATATAAGAACATGTAACTACTGCATGTTTATTCAGAGTAGAATAAAAAAGGAATCTAAATGTGCAGTTTATCAGTAGAATACTCACCACATCATATTCAGTGTCCCCACTGAAGAAATCGTGACTCAGCATGGCATTAGCCACCACACAGCCCAATGACCACATATCAAGTGCTTCTGTGAGTGGGAGGCCCAGGAATACTTCTGGTGCTCTGTGGGTTGTCAAATAAAAAGGATGTTAGCAATATGATAACGTTCTCATCAAATGCAGTCATTATGGTTTGAATCTTGTCTTGCTTGTGCTTTCAGTAAAGCAGATGAAGCAAAGATAAATAAAATGTAACTCAATACATTGACCAAAATAGTAGAACTCACCTGTACTCCAAAATTGGTTTGATCCTCTGTTGCTTAGTCTCATAGGCAGGAACGGCGAGACCAAAGTCAATGAGTTTGACTTTGAGGGGTTGTTCTCGTTGGTTCACCAGCATGATGTTCTCCAGTTTGATGTCTGTATGGATGACACCTATACCCTTCAGGGCCTGGAGTGCAATGGCAAGCTACAAGTCAAGAATAAAGATCATGATTAATATGTGCAGCAAAATGAGGTGTGAAATTCAACTACATTTTTTGTCTCAGTGTGTTTCCATCACATTTCAAACCCATACCTGCTGTATGATGGGTCTCATCTCCATTATGGACAAAGGAGAATCTCTCCCATTCACGAACTCCAGGAGATCAATATCCAGAGACTCAAACACCATGCATGTCAATCCTTTATGCACAAAGCTGTCGTAATATCTCACTATTCCACATGTGTCAGGGTCCAGGACTTTCAGCTTTTGCAACATGGCCATCTAGGAATACAAGAAGACAGACTTAGACAGGTGTCATACAATAAATGATGCCCATTATGAGAAGCTCCCAAAGCTATGCTTACCTCGCGTTCTACCACTTCATCGTAATTGCGGCGTTCTTTTATTATCTTGATGGCCACCATGTCACATGTACACGTGTGGATAGCTTTGGCCACCATCCCATAGCTCCCTTCCTCCATGAAGCTCAGGACGATGTACTGGCCTCCATCCAGCATGTCCTGCTCAGCTATAATACACCTCTCTGGATCAGAGAGTTGGGAGGAGCTGGTGCTCACGGTGGTGTGTTGGGGGACTGACGTGGTCAGGATATCAACGTAAACCGATGGGGAAGGGACGTTGACGACACATTTGAACAAGTCCTGCTCAACCGTGCCCCACTCTGAATGCAGGGGGGGGGAGTGCAGGGGGGAGGTGGTGGTCAAGATGTCAACGTAAACCGCTGGGGAAGGGACATCTATAGAAAGAGAAGAGGGAGAATTTAGACTCTCTGAATATCATACACAAAAGAAGAATCACCAAACATGATCAGTTCTCTTACTATTACTATAGATATCACCCTGATTGGCACACTCAAGAAATAGATTGGCTGAGTAACACATTAATTATCTCCCTAATGTAATACTGTGACTATCATAACATACCAAATGGCATATTTGGGACATTATATCTCTACTTCAGTCTATTAGTTATTTTGACTATAGTAGCCTAATTGTGTGATATCAATGATTCTGTCCTCAATCACTACTGATTTAAATTAAAAGTGCAGATAAATTAGTTTGACCCTTACCTGTACATGTCCTTGAAGAATGCTGGTATGGTTCAAAGCGATGCTTTTTCAGGCCTCCTACTTTAAGTTTTAATGTTTTGCTCCCTTGTTGTCTCCTGGCCATTAATGTAGTCATTGTGTGTTTGTTGAGTCTTCGTTCTTCTGCTGCTTTCTCTAGGTTCAGATGATCTGTTCTGAAGAAAACACTAAACCCACCCTATATATACAGTCTAGCCAGGGTACTTAAGAACGATGTTACCTGATTGGTCAGAGTCAGACAGGGGCGTAACTTACTAGGGTGTGTCTGTTGGGGGTGGGGATATTGGGTGGGTAGTATACCTGCACTATTACATTAAAAAGCTATTTATATGAGAGAGTACTGTAATATATCATTCTAAATGCATTTGTAAATGTGCTTACTAACTCATCTAAACTTTATGTCACAATAGATTAATACATTGTTCAGGTAAATTGGCCTTTTGGAAAACTCCTTTGAGTGTTGATGAATTGAATACACTGGACCACAATGGAAGTAAGCCCTTTCTTTTTATGTTATCCTTTTAGCATCATTCTTGTTGACATTAACAACTAGCTTTGGATAAAAATGAAAGCATTTAAATAATTCATAAAACATAATTTATTTTCAAGGTCTAATAAAGTATTGTCAAACCAGCATTTCTGAAGTGTTGAAAACCAGGACACTTTAAGGCTTTTAAGACATTGTTCACCATGAGGCTTTATTTCTCTGAAGTTGATCAATCAGGTGTATGAAATGAGTTTCAATAGGGTTGTGGTTAAGCTTTCATTCAATCTATTTGAAATAATGAAGAAAGCCCACATTCTTTCCCCAGGTTAAAATGCAAATAGGCTAAATGATGATGGCTGATGCTTCATTATAGACAATACATTCAAATGCAGAGATTAAACGTGTTAATGGTCACTGGTTGTCTGGCATTGAACAGATCACCTGTTAATGATCACATTATGGATGAACTGAGACCATTTTACTGCTCTTTGATTCTGATGAGTTTCATCAAAACGATAGAAATAGGCCTAAATGTGAAATGTTAAAGGTGATATTATTTGTGATACAACTTGTGCTTACAACGTATATCACTAGAAAATATAATTAATATGTATTATGTGCAAATTTCTTCTCTCTCAGTTGGAATGCAGATGATGATGTGAACGTAAGTAACCACAGATAACTACAGACACAATTCAAGTCAATTCAAATGAGCTTTATTGACATGAGAAAACATATGTTTACATTGTCAGAGTGTCAAAATACAATAAAAAGTTTAGACACATAAGACAAAAATGTCTGATATAAAATGTCTGCTATACAATGTCTAATATACATAAGGTGCATGGGCAAGGAGCAGTTATGAATAGCAGCAGATATAAATGCAGTCTCTTAAACAACACTTAGCAGCAGATATCAGACATAAGTGACAGTACCAGTGCAACAGCAGTGGAGTGTAATCTCTCCATTGAGTCTGTTGTGTGTTCAAATTGTTTCACAAAACAAAAACCTCCACCTCAAGAAACCACACGATGTGGACTTACTATGAGGTGGTGAGGTGAGACATGGTGATGAAGGGATGGTTCAACACCTGGTCAGGTGTTATCCTCTCCTTTGGATCCAGATGAAGCATTCGTTTCAACAGGTCCATGAAGAGGACCCACATGTCTGCAGTTTCATCAGCATCTTCATGCAGGGCAAACACTTCTTCCAGTGAGGAGCTCTCATCCCAGAGGTCTTCATCTTCATCTTCTGCTTCAAACTCTTCCTCTACGCAATACTCCTCTGGTTTCTAGACAAAAATAGAACAAAAAAAGTTACAGTTTCGGTGATTTGAATGAATAATTGCAAGGATACTTGAACATAAGAGAGGAAGTTAGTACACCAATTGGGCCAAAGTGTGTGTGTGTGTGGGGGACAATCATACCATAAATCTCCATGTAATGTAGCTCTAAGCGCAAATTCAATAAAGAAGATCTCTGAGTTGTCATTCACAGCTAAGTGTGTGCACTTCTAGCCAATCTGCAGTCAGCCAATCAGGCAGTTGGACTCCGCCTTTAAATGTCACTGCCTCACTGCTGTCATTCTCTTTCCAGCATGCAACAAGCAAAGTGTACTCTCTCTCTGTGATCTGTGGCTTACACACAGAGTTTGCAAAACGGCAGCTCATCATCAGCTTTTTTCTCTCAATCTTTTTAGTCAGGGTTTGTTAAGTTGATGTTGTGTGAGGATTTACCTCACTCCTTCCATGATTAGGGCTGCTTTCATCAAACACCAGCTGGTGCTACAGCCTAATCCAACAAGCTGACCACATTACTTCCAGATGTATGGTTGCCTTCATTTCCAGCCCTGCTTTCAACAGTTTGTACAGCTGTCACGAATAGCCATTATGAATCAGCTAATAATGCTGACTACTCTTGCTACTGTTGCTACAGCTAATGCTAACTCCTGTCTGCAATAGTTTCAGCTAATGCTACCTCTACTCAAACTGCTGCTAACATAACTACTAATAATAACAGCTATTGCTACTAAAACTGTTGCTATCATTACAGCTCATGCTACAGCTGCAACACCAAGACTGCCATAAGTACAGCTAATGATACATTTACTCAGGCTACTGCTAATCATGTCAAATACAATGTGAACTGCTGCAGTCATGAGTCAGCACATTCTGCTAAACTGCCTTGCTACTACAGCTTCAGCTAATGCTGCTATTATGACAGTAATCATTATAGCTATGCTACGTCAAACTGCTGCTGCCATGAGGTCAGTCATGGGTCGGCTAACACTGCTGACTGCATTGCTACTACAGCTTCAGCTAATGCTAATGCATTGCTACTACAGCTTCAGCTAATGCTACTTTTACTCAGTCTGCTGCTATCATGACTGTAAACATTACAAGTATACTACTTCAACTGCTATTATGAGGCTAGTATTGAGTGTGCTTATGCTGCGTCTGCATTGCCACTAGGCAGCTTTAGGAAGGATGGAAAAGAGTGAACCATCTCATTGTATTATGAAAAAAAGCCATGTTTATGCTTCAATTGCTTTGCTATTACTGCTAAAGTCAGCTAATGCTATTTGTACTGCTATTTGAACTACTGCTGCAAACATGAGGTTAGTCATGAATCACTTATGCTGCTGACTGCATCGCTACTGCAGTTAATGCTACTTTTACTAAAGCTGCTGCTAACATGTCTGCTATCATTACAGCTAATGTCATTTTACTCAGCTGCTGCTATGCTAAACATTACAGCCATGCTGCTTCTGCTGGTGCCATGAGGTCAGTCACGAGTCTGCTAACACTGCCGTCTGCATTGCTTCTACAGCTTCAGCTAATGCTACAACTGCTGTAATAAGCAAGGCTGGTCATAAGCCTGCTAACAATGTCTACTGCATTTACAACTAATGCTACTTTCAACTGCTGCCAACATGATGGTCATGATAATGCTAAAGTTGCAGTACTAAATTGCTGCCATCATTTCGATGTTAATGCTAAAGTTGCAGCACTAAATTGCTGCCATCATCTCAATGTTCATATTGATGCTAAAGTTGCAGCACTAAATTGCTGCCATCATCTCAATGTTGATGCTTAAGTTGCAGCACTAAATTGCTGCCATCATCTCAATGTTCATGTTAATGCTAAAGTTGCAGCACTAAATTGCTGCCATCATCTCAATGTTCATGTTGATGCTAAAGTTGCAGCACTAAATTGCTGCCATCATCTCAATGTTCATGTTGATGCTTAAGTTGCAGCACTAAATTGCTGCCATCATCTCAATGTTCATGTTAATGCTAAAGTTGCAGCACTAAATTGCTGCCATTATGTTCATGTTGATGCTAAAGTTGCTGTACTAAATTGCTGCCATCAACACGATGGTCTCCATATGCTAAAGCTCCTCACTGCATGCTTCTACTGCTCAGTTAATGCTAGTCGTTCTTCAACTGCTACTAGCATTGACTGCTGATCATGATTAGGCTAAAACTGCTGACATTGTTTCTGCAGTCAATGCATGCTACTCGTACTAGTGCCATCATGATGATCATGCTAAATATGTTGACTGCATTTCTAGGCTACTGCATTAATGCTACTCATTCTGCAATTGCTGGCAAAATGTCTGCTAATTATGATGCTAATGATGTGGTCTACATCGCTACCACTGCTATAGTCGGCTAATGCTGCTCGTACTAAAATTCGTGCAAACGTGCCGAGCATGAACATGCTAAGTTACTACTAGTGCAATGGCCACTACCTCATTAAAACTGCATTCATTCATTGTAAACGATATCACGCAAAGTCAAGTCATTTATCAGCATTCATTGATATTCTGCTTTGTGATTCTTTTTCCATGTCCGGCTTAATGCATGGTGATGGGATGCCTAATGCCGATGGGGATGAGTGCTGTTCACCCTGGATACTGGGAAAGTCAGGTTTGAAGGCCTCGTCTGTTCATCAATGCAGACTTCCACTGAGCTATTCACCTCGTGGCATACATGCCAATACCTAAACATCAGCTTCGTGTTGGCCGGGTAGCCTTCCATCGCCGGCTAAATTTATGTGGCCGTGTAGACTTCCATTGCTGGTAAAATTTCTGCGACCTAGCTGGTCATCTATGCTGCACGTCATTGTTGTAGAGAGGTCATGCAATGCTGCATGTCATTGTCGGCAAAATTTCTGCTAAATCAGTGGTGATTTTCATCAGACATCTCATGCGCTTTAGCCATCGCTGGCTGCATATTTTAGTCATTGCTGACTAAATTTCTGCTAAATCAGTGGTGATTTTCATGAGACATCTCATGCGCTTCAGCCATCGCTGGCTGCACGTTCTAGTCATTGCTGACTACATTTCTGCTAAATCAGTGGTCATTTTCATGAAACGTCTCATGCGCTTTAGCCATCGCTGGCTGCACGTTTTAGTCATTGCTGACTAAATTTCTGCTAAATCAGTGGTGATTTTCATGAGACATCTCATGCGCTTTAGCCATCGCTGGGTGCACGTTTTAGTCATTGCTGACTAAATTTCTGCTGACCTGGTCGGTCATTCTTTACGAATTCTCATTCATTGCTTATGGCAATTCCATGTGCTTTAACCATTGCTGGCTGTTTTTCTGACCAAGTGGTCATTTCTCAAGCCATTCCATGGCTCTCACATTGTTTAGCCATTGCTGGCTAACTCGGCTCATGTTGAGCCATCCCATGCGCTTTTAGCCATTGCTGGCTGCATTCTGTAACTCAGTAGTCATTTCATAAGTCATTATATGGCTGTCGCATCATTCTAGCCATTGCTGGCTAGTGGGCCATTTCACGGGTGTAACTTTCCTCTTTAAACTCTTTTCTTTATTTTGGGGCTTTCCTTCCTATTCTATCTATGCACGTTAAAATGCAACGGAGTCTAATTGCTGTCAGCCAATCAGTGATTGGGTTTCATTCCATCAAAAGTCTTAAAATTATAATAAATCTGTTAATGTCTATATGCATGTATGGTTGGATAAAGGTCATGTCAACAGATAAGTACGTTTTAAGTGGCAGTGGCGCTAAGGACTCACTAATCCTGAGACAGACGAGCCATGGGTGAAGATTTGTGTAAGCAAGTACTTTTCCACCGTGTGACATGAACTTTAGAAAACTGCATTTTGTAGGAGATTAGAGAAGGGAACCAATCCACAAATATCACTGCATCTAACCTGTCATTTCTCCTTTCAGTCAGCAAGCATCACAGGAATTACTCAACTTTAACATCAAGCTACATGTTCAAAATATCACTGCCTCTAACCTGTCATTCTCCTTCAGTCAGCGACCAAGCAACCCACCTCCAATGGGTATCTGCCAGTTGGCGTCAGGAATTACTCAGCTTAATCATTAAGCTACATGTATCACTATAGCTGTTTTAGATTACACTTACTTGTTTTAGCTCCTGCTCATTGATTTTGCTATTTTGTCTCATCTGTTTAAGGAAATAGGTAGCTGATATATTGCACTTTTACCTAGCGCTAGGTATACTCTTGGTTGCTTGTTTTTGCAGAAAATGCACTTAAGACTTCTGGTGATTAGTAGTTTTCGTTCCCTACCTATGTTGAATGCACTTATTGTAAGTCGCTTTGGATAAAAGCGTTTGCCAAATTACTGTAATGTAGCCTGATTATCCCATATTTCATTGAATTCTGGCCATCCCTTTACAATAGGAATACTTCAGCGTTGTAAATAATTTTACCTCTTCTTCAGGTTGGTGGTCTTCTGTCCCTATGCATTGCCTTGTTTATTTATCCTGATTCTGTTATCAGCTTAAACACTCCAACATGCCTTAAGTACAGTTTCATCTTCAGCTGCATATAGCTGGTGGTGGTGGTTTCTCACGTCATTAAAATTCAAGTAATTGCCGGCCTTTAAGGCCTCTAGCTTTTCATTGCCATCTTAAAATCTGCTGTCATTGTTAAATCACGCTCTAGTCCTCTATTTTCTATTGGACCACCTGGTCATCATGAGCCGTCCTTCTCGATCCTAGTCGCGGTGCGGCTCCACACAGCGGTGGACATCGCTTTAGGACTCCTGAAGTGCAGGAATCAACAGGTTATTTCATTTCAGGTCTCACCTGACACGGTAAGACGTTTTGGGGGGTTCTCCCTATTCAGCATATTTATACATATGTACGTTGCATATGTACGATAAATGTTAACGGAGTCTAATTGCCAAATATGTTTATTGAATAATAAAATGTTTTATTCAATAAAATTCTCATTTACAACAACTCAATCTCTCTATTATTGAAATGTAGCTCTAAGCGCAAATTCAATAAAGAAGATCTCTGAGTTGTCATTCACAGCTAAGTGTGTGCACTTCTAGCCAATCTGCAGTCAGCCAATCAGGCAGTTGGACTCCGCCTTTAAATGTCACTGCCTCACTGCTGTCATTCTCTTTCCAGCATGCAACAAGCAACCCACCTCCATCCCCAAACTCCACCATGCTCAATCGTCTAGAGTTGAGAAGGAAGGAGGTTCTCTGCACTGCCACCACCAGCGTCTAGACTCCGGGGGGGTTCTCCCTATTCAGCATATTTATACATATGTACGTTGCATATGTACGATAAATGTTAACGGAGTCTAATTGCCAAATATGTTTATTGAATAATAAAATGTTTTATTCAATAAAATTCTCATTTACAACAACTCAATCTCTCTATTATTGAATTGTTGTCCTGGATGAAAAAGCTGCAGGTTGTTTGTCCAGCATCCAAGAGAGATTGTGCTGGCATACCAAGCATCAAGAAGATGGATTGAAGCTGCAGGACAAAAGAGGATATTTCATATAAGAACATGTAACTACTGCATGTTTATTCAGAGTAGAATAAAAAAGGAATCTAAATGTGCAGTTTATCAGTAGAATACTCACCACATCATATTCAGTGTCCCCACTGAAGAAATCGTGACTCAGCATGGCATTAGCGACCACACAGCCCAATGACCACATATCAAGTGCTTCTGTGAGTGGGAGGCCCAGGAATACTTCTGGTGCTCTGTGGGTTGTCAAATAAAAGGGATGTTAGCAATATAATAACGTTCTCATCAAATGCAGTCATTATGGTTTGAATCTTGTCTTGCTTGTGCTTTCAGTAAAGCAGATGAAGCAAAGATAAATAAAATGTAACTCAATACATTGACCAAAAGAGTAGAACTCACCTGTACTCCAAAATTGGTTTGATCCTCTGTTGCTTAGTCTCATAGGCAGGAACGGCGAGACCAAAGTCAATGAGTTTGACTTTGAGGGGTTGTTCTCGTTGGTTCACCAGCATGATGTTCTCCAGTTTGATGTCTGTATGGATGACACCTATACCCTTCAGGGCCTGGAGTGCAATGGCAAGCTACAAGTCAAGAATAAAGATCATGATTAATATGTGCAGCAAAATGAGGTGTGAAATTCAACTACATTTTTTGAGACATATTAATCATGATCTTTATTCTTGACTTGTAGCTTGCCATTGCACTCCAGGCCCTGAAGGGTATAGGTGTCATCCATACAGACATCAAACTGGAGAACATCATGCTGGTGAACCAACGAGAACAACCCCTCAAAGTCAAACTCATTGACTTTGGTCTCGCCGTTCCTGCCTATGAGACTAAGCAACAGAGGATCAAACCAATTTTGGAGTACAGGTGAGTTCTACTCTTTTGGTCAATGTATTGAGTTACATTTTATTTATCTTTGCTTCATCTGCTTTACTGAAAGCACAAGCAAGACAAGATTCAAACCATAATGACTGCATTTGATGAGAACGTTATTATATTGCTAACATCCCTTTTATTTGACAACCCACAGAGCACCAGAAGTATTCCTGGGCCTCCCACTCACAGAAGCACTTGATATGTGGTCATTGGGCTGTGTGGTCGCTAATGCCATGCTGAGTCACGATTTCTTCAGTGGGGACACTGAATATGATGTGGTGAGTATTCTACTGATAAACTGCACATTTAGATTCCTTTTTTATTCTACTCTGAATAAACATGCAGTAGTTACATGTTCTTATATGAAATATCCTCTTTTGTCCTGCAGCTTCAATCCATCTTCTTGATGCTTGGTATGCCAGCACAATCTCTCTGTGACTATCATAACATACCAAATGGCATATTTGGGACATTATATCTCTACTTCAGTCTATTAGTTATTTTGACTATAGTAGCCTAATTGTGTGATATCAATGCTTCTGTCCTCAATCACTACTGATTTAAATTGAAAGTGCAGATAAATTAGTTTGACCCTTACCTGTACATGTCCTTGAAGAATGCTGGTATGGTTCAAAGCGATGCTTTTTCAGGCCTCCTACTTTAAGTTTTAATGTTTTGCTCCCTTGTTGTCTCCTGGCCATTAATGTAGTCATTGTGTGTTTGTTGAGTCTTCGTTCTTCTGCTGCTTTCTCTAGGTTCAGATGATCTGTTCTGAAGAAAACACTAAACCCACCCTATATATACAGTCTAGCCAGGGTACTTAAGAACGATGTTACCTGATTGGTCAGAGTCAGACAGGGGCGTAACTTACTAGGGTGTGTCTGTTGGGGGTGGGGATATTGGGTGGGTAGTATACCTGCAATATTACATTAAAAAGCTATTTATATGAGAGAGTACTGTAATATATCATTCTAAATGCATTTGTAAATGTGCTTACTAACTCATCTAAACTTTATGTCACAATAGATTAATACATTGTTCAGGTAAATTGGCCTTTTGGAAAACTCCTTTGAGTGTTGATGAATTGAATACACTGGACCACAATGGAAGTAAGCCCTTTCTTTTTATGTTATCCTTTTAGCATCATTCTTGTTGACATTAACAACTAGCTTTGGATAAAAATGAAAGCATTTAAATAATTCATAAAACATAATTTATTTTCAAGGTCTAATAAAGTATTGTCAAACCAGCATTTCTGAAGTGTTGAAAACCAGGACACTTTAAGGCTTTTAAGACATTGTTCACCATGAGGCTTTATTTCTCTGAAGTTGATCAATCAGGTGTATGAAATGAGTTTCAATAGGGTTGTGGTTAAGCTTTCATTCAATCTATTTGAAATAATGAAGAAAGCCCACATTCTTTCCCCAGGTTAAAATGCAAATAGGCTAAATGATGATGGCTGATGCTTCATTATAGACAATACATTCAAATGCAGAGATTAAACGTGTTAATGGTCACTGGTTGTCTGGCATTGAACAGATCACCTGTTAATGATCACATTATGGATGAACTGAGACCATTTTACCGCTCTTTGATTCTGATGAGTTTCATCAAAACGATAGAAATAGGCCTAAATGTGAAATGTTAAAGGTGATATTATTTGTGATACAACTTGTGCTTACAACGTATATCACTAGAAAATATAATTAATATGTATTATGTGCAAATTTCTTCTCTCTCAGTTGGAATGCAGATGATGATGTGAACGTAAGTAACCACAGATAACTACAGACACAATTCAAGTCAATTCAAATGAGCTTTATTGACATGAGAAAACATATGTTTACATTGTCAGAGTGTCAAAATACAATAAAAAGTTTAGACACATAAGACAAAAATGTCTGATATAAAATGTCTGCTATACAATGTCTAATATACATAAGGTGCATGGGCAAGGAGCAGTTATGAATAGCAGCAGATATAAATGCAGTCTCTTAAACAACACTTAGCAGCAGATATCAGACATAAGTGACAGTACCAGTGCAACAGCAGTGGAGTGTAATCTCTCCATTGAGTCTGTTGTGTGTTCAAATTGTTTCACAAAACAAAAACCTCCACCTCAAGAAACCACACGATGTGGACTTACTATGAGGTGGTGAGGTGAGACATGGTGATGAAGGGATGGTTCAACACCTGGTCAGGTGTTATCCTCTCCTTTGGATCCAGATGAAGCATTCGTTTCAACAGGTCCATGAAGAGGACCCACATGTCTGCAGTTTCATCAGCATCTTCATGCAGGGCAAACACTTCTTCCAGTGAGGAGCTCTCATCCCAGATGTCTTCATCTTCATCTTCTGCTTCAAACTCTTCCTCTACGCAATACTCCTCTGGTTTCTAGACAAAAATAGAACGTGGCCACCATGTCACATGTACACGTGTGGATAGCTTTGGCCACCATCCCATAGCTCCCTTCCTCCATGAAGCTCAGGACGATGTACTGGCCTCCATCCAGCATGTCCTGCTCAGCTATAATACACCTCTCTGGATCAGAGAGTTGGGAGGAGCTGGTGGTCACGGTGGTGTGTTGGGGGACTGACGTGGTCAGGATATCAACGTAAACCGATGGGGAAGGGGCGTTGACGACACATTTGAACAAGTCCTGCTCAACCGTGCCCCACTCTGAATCAAAGTGCAGGGGGGAGGTGGTGGTCAAGATGTCAACGTAAACCGCTGGGGAAGGGACATCTATAGAAAGAGAAGAGGGAGAATTTAGACTCTCTGAATATCATACACAAAAGAAGAATCACCAAACATGATCAGTTCTCTTACTATTACTATAGATATCACCCTGATTGGCACACTCAAGAAATAGATGAGTAACACATTAATTATCTCCCTAATGTAATACTGTGACTATCATAACATACCAAATGGCATATTTGGGACATTATATCTCTACTTCAGTCTATTAGTTATTTTGACTATAGTAGCCTAATTGTGTGATATCAATGATTCTGTCCTCAATCACTACTGATTTAAATTGAAAGTGCAGATAAATTAGTTTGACCCTTACCTGTACATGTCCTTGAAGAATGCTGGTATGGTTCAAAGCGATGCTTTTTCAGGCCTCCTACTTTAAGTTTTAATGTTTTGCTCCCTTGTTGTCTCCTGGCCATTAATGTAGTCATTGTGTGTTTGTTGAGTCTTCGTTCTTCTGCTGCTTTCTCTAGGTTCAGATGATCTGTTCTGAAGAAAACACTAAACCCACCCTATATATACAGTCTAGCCAGGGTACTTAAGAACGATGTTACCTGATTGGTCAGAGTCAGACAGGGGCGTAACTTACTAGGGTGTGTCTGTTGGGGGTGGGGATATTGGGTGGGTAGTATACCTGCACTATTACATTAAAAAGCTATTTATATGAGAGAGTACTGTAATATATCATTCTAAATGCATTTGTAAATGTGCTTACTAACTCATCTAAACTTTATGTCACAATAGATTAATACATTGTTCAGGTAAATTGGCCTTTTGGAAAACTCCTTTGAGTGTTGATGAATTGAATACACTGGACCACAATGGAAGTAAGCCCTTTCTTTTTATGTTATCCTTTTAGCATCATTCTTGTTGACATTAACAACTAGCTTTGGATAAAAATGAAAGCATTTAAATAATTCATAAAACATAATTTATTTTCAAGGTCTAATAAAGTATTGTCAAACCAGCATTTCTGAAGTGTTGAAAACCAGGACACTTTAAGGCTTTTAAGACATTGTTCACCATGAGGCTTTATTTCTCTGAAGTTGATCAATCAGGTGTATGAAATGAGTTTCAATAGGGTTGTGGTTAAGCTTTCATTCAATCTATTTGAAATAATGAAGAAAGCCCACATTCTTTCCCCAGGTTAAAATGCAAATAGGCTAAATGATGATGGCTGATGCTTCATTATAGACAATACATTCAAATGCAGAGATTAAACGTGTTAATGGTCACTGGTTGTCTGGCATTGAACAGATCACCTGTTAATGATCACATTATGGATGAACTGAGACCTTTTTACTGCTCCTTGAGTCTGATGAGTTTCAGCAAAACTATAAAAATAGGCCTAAATGTGAAATGTTAAAGGTGATATTATTTGTGATACAACTTGTGCTTACAACGTATATCACTAGAAAATAGAATTAATATGTATTATGTGCTAATTTCTTCTCTCTCAGTTGGAATGCAGATAATGATGTGAACGTAAGTAACCACAGATAACTACAGACACAATTCAAGTCAATTCAAATGAGCTTTATTGACATGAGAAAACATATGTTTACATTGTCAGAGTGTCAAAATACAATAAAAAAGTTTAGACACATAAGACAAAAATGTCTGATATAAAATGTCTGCTATACAATGTCTAATATACATAAGGTGCATGGGCAAGGAGGCAAGGAGCAGTTATGAATAGCAGCAGATATAAATGCAGTCTCTTAAACAACACTTAGCAGCAGATATCAGACATAAGTGACAGTACCAGTGCAACAGCAGTGGAGTGTAATCTCTCCATTGAGTCTGTTGTGTGTTCAAATTGTTTCACAAAACAAAAACCTCCACCTCAAGAAACCACATGATGTGGACTTACTATGAGGTGGTGAGGTGAAACATGGTGATGAAGGGATGGTTCAACACCTGGTCAGGTGTTATCCTCTCCTTTGGATCCAGATGAAGCATTCGTTTCAACAGGTCCATGAAGAGGACCCACATGTCTGCAGTTTCATCAGCATCTTCATGCAGGGCAAACACTTCTTCCAGTGAGGAGCTCTCATCCCAGAGGTCTTCATCTTCATCTTCTGCTTCAAACTCTTCCTCTACGCAATACTCCTCTGGTTTCTAGACAAAAATAGAACAAAAAAGGTTACAGTTTCGGTGATTTGAATGAATAATTGCAAGGATACTTGAACATAAGAGAGGAAGTTAGTACACCAATTGGGCCAAAGTGTGTGTGTGTGGGGGACAATCATACCATAAATCTCCATGTATTGTTGTCCTGGATGAAAAAGCTGCAGGTTGTTTGTCCAGCATCCAAGAGAGATTGTGCTGGCATACCAAGCATCAAGAAGATGGATTGAAGCTGCAGGACAAAAGAGGATATTTCATATAAGAACATGTAACTACTGCATGTTTATTCAGAGTAGAATAAAAAAGGAATCTAAATGTGCAGTTTATCAGTAGAATACTCACCACATCATATTCAGTGTCCCCACTGAAGAAATCGTGACTCAGCATGGCATTAGCGACCACACAGCCCAATGACCACATATCAAGTGCTTCTGTGAGTGGGAGGCCCAGGAATACTTCTGGTGCTCTGTGGGTTGTCAAATAAAAGGGATGTTAGCAATATAATAACGTTCTCATCAAATGCAGTCATTATGGTTTGAATCTTGTCTTGCTTGTGCTTTCAGTAAAGCAGATGAAGCAAAGATAAATAAAATGTAACTCAATACATTGACCAAAAGAGTAGAACTCACCTGTACTCCAAAATTGGTTTGATCCTCTGTTGCTTAGTCTCATAGGCAGGAACGGCGAGACCAAAGTCAATGAGTTTGACTTTGAGGGGTTGTTCTCGTTGGTTCACCAGCATGATGTTCTCCAGTTTGATGTCTGTATGGATGACACCTATACCCTTCAGGGCCTGGAGTGCAATGGCAAGCTACAAGTCAAGAATAAAGATCATGATTAATATGTGCAGCAAAATGAGGTGTGAAATTCAACTACATTTTTTGTCTCAGTGTGTTTCCATCACATTTCAAACCCATACCTGCTGTATGATGGGTCTCATCTCCATTATGGACAAAGGAGAATCTCTCCCATTCACGAACTCCAGGAGATCAATATCCAGAGACTCAAACACCATGCATGTCAATCCTTTATGCACAAAGCTGTCGTAATATCTCACTATTCCACATGTGTCAGGGTCCAGGACTTTCAGCTTTTGCAACATGGCCATCTAGGAATACAAGAAGACAGACTTAGACAGGTATCATAAAATAAATTATGCCCATTATGAGAAGCTCCCAAAGCTATGCTTACCTCGCGTTCTACCACTTCATCGTAATTGCGGCGTTCTTTTATTATCTTGATGGCCACCATGTCACATGTACACGTGTGGATAGCTTTGGCCACCATCCCATAGCTCCCTTCCTCCATGAAGCTCAGGACGATGTACTGGCCTCCATCCAGCATGTCCTGCTCAGCTATAATACACCTCTCTGGATCAGAGAGTTGGGAGGAGCTGGTGGTCACGGTGGTGTGTTGGGGGACTGACGTGGTCAGGATATCAACGTAAACCGATGGGGAAGGGACGTTGACGACACATTTGAACAAGTCCTGCTCAACCGTGCCCCACTCTGAATCAAAGTGCAGGGGGGAGGTGGTGGTCAAGATGTCAACGTAAACCGCTGGGGAAGGGACATCTATAGAAAGAGAAGAGGGAGAATTTAGACTCTCTGAATATCATACACAAAAGAAGAATCACCAAACATGATCAGTTCTCTTACTATTACTATAGATATCACCCTGATTGGCACACTCAAGAAATAGATGAGTAACACATTAATTATCTCCCTAATGTAATACTGTGACTATCATAACATACCAAATGGCATATTTGGGACATTATATCTCTACTTCAGTCTATTAGTTATTTTGACTATAGTAGCCTAATTGTGTGATATCAATGCTTCTGTCCTCAATCACTACTGATTTAAATTGAAAGTGCAGATAAATTAGTTTGACCCTTACCTGTACATGTCCTTGAAGAATGCTGGTATGGTTCAAAGCGATGCTTTTTCAGGCCTCCTACTTTAAGTTTTAATGTTTTGCTCCCTTGTTGTCTCCTGGCCATTAATGTAGTCATTGTGTGTTTGTTGAGTCTTCGTTCTTCTGCTGCTTTCTCTAGGTTCAGATGATCTGTTCTGAAGAAAACACTAAACCCACCCTATATATACAGTCTAGCCAGGGTACTTAAGAACGATGTTACCTGATTGGTCAGAGTCAGACAGGGGCGTAACTTACTAGGGTGTGTCTGTTGGGGGTGGGGATATTGGGTGGGTAGTATACCTGCACTATTACATTAAAAAGCTATTTATATGAGAGAGTACTGTAATATATCATTCTAAATGCATTTGTAAATGTGCTTACTAACTCATCTAAACTTTATGTCACAATAGATTAATACATTGTTCAGGTAAATTGGCCTTTTGGAAAACTCCTTTGAGTGTTGATGAATTGAATACACTGGACCACAATGGAAGTAAGCCCTTTCTTTTTATGTTATCCTTTTAGCATCATTCTTGTTGACATTAACAACTAGCTTTGGATAAAATGAAAGCATTTAAATAATTCATAAAACATAATTTATTTTCAAGGTCTAATAAAGTATTGTCAAACCAGCATTTTTGAAGTGTTGAAAACCAGGACACTTTAAGGCTTTTAAGACATTGTTCACCATGAGGCTTTATTTCTCTGAAGTTGATCAATCAGGTGTATGAAATGAGTTTCAATAGGGTTGTGGTTAAGCTTTCATTCAATCTATTTGAAATAATGAAGAAAGCCCACATTCTTTCCCCAGGTTAAAATGCAAATAGGCTAAATGATGATGGCTGATGCTTCATTATAGACAATACATTCAAATGCAGAGATTAAACGTGTTAATGGTCACTGGTTGTCTGGCATTGAACAGATCACCTGTTAATGATCACATTATGGATGAACTGAGACCATTTTACCGCTCTTTGATTCTGATGAGTTTCATCAAAACGATAGAAATAGGCCTAAATGTGAAATGTTAAAGGTGATATTATTTGTGATACAACTTGTGCTTACAACGTATATCACTAGAAAATATAATTAATATGTATTATGTGCAAATTTCTTCTCTCTCAGTTGGAATGCAGATGATGATGTGAACGTAAGTAACCACAGATAACTACAGACACAATTCAAGTCAATTCAAATGAGCTTTATTGACATGAGAAAACATATGTTTACATTGTCAGAGTGTCAAAATACAATAAAAAGTTTAGACACATAAGACAAAAATGTCTGATATAAAATGTCTGCTATACAATGTCTAATATACATAAGGTGCATGGGCAAGGAGCAGTTATGAATAGCAGCAGATATAAATGCAGTCTCTTAAACAACACTTAGCAGCAGATATCAGACATAAGTGACAGTACCAGTGCAACAGCAGTGGAGTGTAATCTCTCCATTGAGTCTGTTGTGTGTTCAAATTGTTTCACAAAACAAAAACCTCCACCTCAAGAAACCACACGATGTGGACTTACTATGAGGTGGTGAGGTGAGACATGGTGATGAAGGGATGGTTCAACACCTGGTCAGGTGTTATCCTCTCCTTTGGATCCAGATGAAGCATTCGTTTCAACAGGTCCATGAAGAGGACCCACATGTCTGCAGTTTCATCAGCATCTTCATGCAGGGCAAACACTTCTTCCAGTGAGGAGCTCTCATCCCAGAGGTCTTCATCTTCATCTTCTGCTTCAAACTCTTCCTCTACGCAATACTCCTCTGGTTTCTAGACAAAAATAGAACAAAAAAAGTTACAGTTTCGGTGATTTGAATGAATAATTGCAAGGATACTTGAACATAAGAGAGGAAGTTAGTACACCAATTGGGCCAAAGTGTGTGTGTGTGTGGGGGACAATCATACCATAAATCTCCATGTATTGTTGTCCTGGATGAAAAAGCTGCAGGTTGTTTGTCCAGCATCCAAGAGAGATTGTGCTGGCATACCAAGCATCAAGAAGATGGATTGAAGCTGCAGGACAAAAGAGGATATTTCATATAAGAACATGTAACTACTGCATGTTTATTCAGAGTAGAATAAAAAAGGAATCTAAATGTGCAGTTTATCAGTAGAATACTCACCACATCATATTCAGTGTCCCCACTGAAGAAATCGTGACTCAGCATGGCATTAGCGACCACACAGCCCAATGACCACATATCAAGTGCTTCTGTGAGTGGGAGGCCCAGGAATACTTCTGGTGCTCTGTGGGTTGTCAAATAAAAGGGATGTTAGCAATATAATAACGTTCTCATCAAATGCAGTCATTATGGTTTGAATCTTGTCTTGCTTGTGCTTTCAGTAAAGCAGATGAAGCAAAGATAAATAAAATGTAACTCAATACATTGACCAAAAGAGTAGAACTCACCTGTACTCCAAAATTGGTTTGATCCTCTGTTGCTTAGTCTCATAGGCAGGAACGGCGAGACCAAAGTCAATGAGTTTGACTTTGAGGGGTTGTTCTCGTTGGTTCACCAGCATGATGTTCTCCAGTTTGATGTCTGTATGGATGACACCTATACCCTTCAGGGCCTGGAGTGCAATGGCAAGCTACAAGTCAAGAATAAAGATCATGATTAATATGTGCAGCAAAATGAGGTGTGAAATTCAACTACATTTTTTGTCTCAGTGTGTTTCCATCACATTTCAAACCCATACCTGCTGTATGATGGGTCTCATCTCCATTATGGACAAAGGAGAATCTCTCCCATTCACGAACTCCAGGAGATCAATATCCAGAGACTCAAACACCATGCATGTCAATCCTTTATGCACAAAGCTGTCGTAATATCTCACTATTCCACATGTGTCAGGGTCCAGGACTTTCAGCTTTTGCAACATGGCCATCTAGGAATACAAGAAGACAGACTTAGACAGGTATCATAAAATAAATTATGCCCATTATGAGAAGCTCCCAAAGCTATGCTTACCTCGCGTTCTACCACTTCATCGTAATTGCGGCGTTCTTTTATTATCTTGATGGCCACCATGTCACATGTACACGTGTGGATAGCTTTGGCCACCATCCCATAGCTCCCTTCCTCCATGAAGCTCAGGACGATGTACTGGCCTCCATCCAGCATGTCCTGCTCAGCTATAATACACCTCTCTGGATCAGAGAGTTGGGAGGAGCTGGTGGTCACGGTGGTGTGTTGGGGGACTGACGTGGTCAGGATATCAACGTAAACCGATGGGGAAGGGACGTTGACGACACATTTGAACAAGTCCTGCTCAACCGTGCCCCACTCTGAATCAAAGTGCAGGGGGGAGGTGGTGGTCAAGATGTCAACGTAAACCGCTGGGGAAGGGACATCTATAGAAAGAGAAGAGGGAGAATTTAGACTCTCTGAATATCATACACAAAAGAAGAATCACCAAACATGATCAGTTCTCTTACTATTACTATAGATATCACCCTGATTGGCACACTCAAGAAATAGATGAGTAACACATTAATTATCTCCCTAATGTAATACTGTGACTATCATAACATACCAAATGGCATATTTGGGACATTATATCTCTACTTCAGTCTATTAGTTATTTTGACTATAGTAGCCTAATTGTGTGATATCAATGCTTCTGTCCTCAATCACTACTGATTTAAATTGAAAGTGCAGATAAATTAGTTTGACCCTTACCTGTACATGTCCTTGAAGAATGCTGGTATGGTTCAAAGCGATGCTTTTTCAGGCCTCCTACTTTAAGTTTTAATGTTTTGCTCCCTTGTTGTCTCCTGGCCATTAATGTAGTCATTGTGTGTTTGTTGAGTCTTCGTTCTTCTGCTGCTTTCTCTAGGTTCAGATGATCTGTTCTGAAGAAAACACTAAACCCACCCTATATATACAGTCTAGCCAGGGTACTTAAGAACGATGTTACCTGATTGGTCAGAGTCAGACAGGGGCGTAACTTACTAGGGTGTGTCTGTTGGGGGTGGGGATATTGGGTGGGTAGTATACCTGCACTATTACATTAAAAAGCTATTTATATGAGAGAGTACTGTAATATATCATTCTAAATGCATTTGTAAATGTGCTTACTAACTCATCTAAACTTTATGTCACAATAGATTAATACATTGTTCAGGTAAATTGGCCTTTTGGAAAACTCCTTTGAGTGTTGATGAATTGAATACACTGGACCACAATGGAAGTAAGCCCTTTCTTTTTATGTTATCCTTTTAGCATCATTCTTGTTGACATTAACAACTAGCTTTGGATAAAATGAAAGCATTTAAATAATTCATAAAACATAATTTATTTTCAAGGTCTAATAAAGTATTGTCAAACCAGCATTTTTGAAGTGTTGAAAACCAGGACACTTTAAGGCTTTTAAGACATTGTTCACCATGAGGCTTTATTTCTCTGAAGTTGATCAATCAGGTGTATGAAATGAGTTTCAATAGGGTTGTGGTTAAGCTTTCATTCAATCTATTTGAAATAATGAAGAAAGCCCACATTCTTTCCCCAGGTTAAAATGCAAATAGGCTAAATGATGATGGCTGATGCTTCATTATAGACAATACATTCAAATGCAGAGATTAAACGTGTTAATGGTCACTGGTTGTCTGGCATTGAACAGATCACCTGTTAATGATCACATTATGGATGAACTGAGACCATTTTACCGCTCTTTGATTCTGATGAGTTTCATCAAAACGATAGAAATAGGCCTAAATGTGAAATGTTAAAGGTGATATTATTTGTGATACAACTTGTGCTTACAACGTATATCACTAGAAAATATAATTAATATGTATTATGTGCAAATTTCTTCTCTCTCAGTTGGAATGCAGATGATGATGTGAACGTAAGTAACCACAGATAACTACAGACACAATTCAAGTCAATTCAAATGAGCTTTATTGACATGAGAAAACATATGTTTACATTGTCAGAGTGTCAAAATACAATAAAAAGTTTAGACACATAAGACAAAAATGTCTGATATAAAATGTCTGCTATACAATGTCTAATATACATAAGGTGCATGGGCAAGGAGCAGTTATGAATAGCAGCAGATATAAATGCAGTCTCTTAAACAACACTTAGCAGCAGATATCAGACATAAGTGACAGTACCAGTGCAACAGCAGTGGAGTGTAATCTCTCCATTGAGTCTGTTGTGTGTTCAAATTGTTTCACAAAACAAAAACCTCCACCTCAAGAAACCACACGATGTGGACTTACTATGAGGTGGTGAGGTGAGACATGGTGATGAAGGGATGGTTCAACACCTGGTCAGGTGTTATCCTCTCCTTTGGATCCAGATGAAGCATTCGTTTCAACAGGTCCATGAAGAGGACCCACATGTCTGCAGTTTCATCAGCATCTTCATGCAGGGCAAACACTTCTTCCAGTGAGGAGCTCTCATCCCAGAGGTCTTCATCTTCATCTTCTGCTTCAAACTCTTCCTCTACGCAATACTCCTCTGGTTTCTAGACAAAAATAGAACAAAAAAAGTTACAGTTTCGGTGATTTGAATGAATAATTGCAAGGATACTTGAACATAAGAGAGGAAGTTAGTACACCAATTGGGCCAAAGTGTGTGTGTGTGTGGGGGACAATCATACCATAAATCTCCATGTATTGTTGTCCTGGATGAAAAAGCTGCAGGTTGTTTGTCCAGCATCCAAGAGAGATTGTGCTGGCATACCAAGCATCAAGAAGATGGATTGAAGCTGCAGGACAAAAGAGGATATTTCATATAAGAACATGTAACTACTGCATGTTTATTCAGAGTAGAATAAAAAAGGAATCTAAATGTGCAGTTTATCAGTAGAATACTCACCACATCATATTCAGTGTCCCCACTGAAGAAATCGTGACTCAGCATGGCATTAGCCACCACACAGCCCAATGACCACATATCAAGTGCTTCTGTGAGTGGGAGGCCCAGGAATACTTCTGGTGCTCTGTGGGTTGTCAAATAAAAGGGATGTTAGCAATATAATAACGTTCTCATCAAATGCAGTCATTATGGTTTGAATCTTGTCTTGCTTGTGCTTTCAGTAAAGCAGATGAAGCAAAGATAAATAAAATGTAACTCAATACATTGACCAAAAGAGTAGAACTCACCTGTACTCCAAAATTGGTTTGATCCTCTGTTGCTTAGTCTCATAGGCAGGAACGGCGAGACCAAAGTCAATGAGTTTGACTTTGAGGGGTTGTTCTCGTTGGTTCACCAGCATGATGTTCTCCAGTTTGATGTCTGTATGGATGACACCTATACCCTTCAGGGCCTGGAGTGCAATGGCAAGCTACAAGTCAAGAATAAAGATCATGATTAATATGTGCAGCAAAATGAGGTGTGAAATTCAACTACATTTTTTGTCTCAGTGTGTTTCCATCACATTTCAAACCCATACCTGCTGTATGATGGGTCTCATCTCCATTATGGACAAAGGAGAATCTCTCCCATTCACGAACTCCAGGAGATCAATATCCAGAGACTCAAACACCATGCATGTCAATCCTTTATGCACAAAGCTGTCGTAATATCTCACTATTCCACATGTGTCAGGGTCCAGGACTTTCAGCTTTTGCAACATGGCCATCTAGGAATACAAGAAGACAGACTTAGACAGGTATCATAAAATAAATTATGCCCATTATGAGAAGCTCCCAAAGCTATGCTTACCTCGCGTTCTACCACTTCATCGTAATTGTGGCGTTCTTTTATTATCTTGATGGCCACCATGTCACATGTACACGTGTGGATAGCTTTGGCCACCATCCCATAGCTCCCTTCCTCCATGAAGCTCAGGACGATGTACTGGCCTCCATCCAGCATGTCCTGCTCAGCTATAATACACCTCTCTGGATCAGAGAGTTGGGAGGAGCTGGTGGTCACGGTGGTGTGTTGGGGGACTGACGTGGTCAGGATATCAACGTAAACCGATGGGGAAGGGACGTTGACGACACATTTGAACAAGTCCTGCTCAACCGTGCCCCACTCTGAATCAAAGTGCAGGGGGGAGGTGGTGGTCAAGATGTCAACGTAAACCGCTGGGGAAGGGACATCTATAGAAAGAGAAGAGGGAGAATTTAGACTCTCTGAATATCATACACAAAAGAAGAATCACCAAACATGATCAGTTCTCTTACTATTACTATAGATATCACCCTGATTGGCACACTCAAGAAATAGATGAGTAACACATTAATTATCTCCCTAATGTAATACTGTGACTATCATAACATACCAAATGGCATATTTGGGACATTATATCTCTACTTCAGTCTATTAGTTATTTTGACTATAGTAGCCTAATTGTGTGATATCAATGCTTCTGTCCTCAATCACTACTGATTTAAATTGAAAGTGCAGATAAATTAGTTTGACCCTTACCTGTACATGTCCTTGAAGAATGCTGGTATGGTTCAAAGCGATGCTTTTTCAGGCCTCCTACTTTAAGTTTTAATGTTTTGCTCCCTTGTTGTCTCCTGGCCATTAATGTAGTCATTGTGTGTTTGTTGAGTCTTCGTTCTTCTGCTGCTTTCTCTAGGTTCAGATGATCTGTTCTGAAGAAAACACTAAACCCACCCTATATATACAGTCTAGCCAGGGTACTTAAGAACGATGTTACCTGATTGGTCAGAGTCAGACAGGGGCGTAACTTACTAGGGTGTGTCTGTTGGGGGTGGGGATATTGGGTGGGTAGTACTATTACATTAAAAAGCTATTTATATGAGAGAGTACTGTAATATATCATTCTAAATGCATTTGTAAATGTGCTTACTAACTCATCTAAACTTTATGTCACAATAGATTAATACATTGTTCAGGTAAATTGGCCTTTTGGAAAACTCCTTTGAGTGTTGATGAATTGAATACACTGGACCACAATGGAAGTAAGCCCTTTCTTTTTATGTTATCCTTTTAGCATCATTCTTGTTGACATTAACAACTAGCTTTGGATAAAATGAAAGCATTTAAATAATTCATAAAACATAATTTATTTTCAAGGTCTAATAAAGTATTGTCAAACCAGCATTTCTGAAGTGTTGAAAACCAGGACACTTTAAGGCTTTTAAGACATTGTTCACCATGAGGCTTTATTTCTCTGAAGTTGATCAATCAGGTGTATGAAATGAGTTTCAATAGGGTTGTGGTTAAGCTTTCATTCAATCTATTTGAAATAATGAAGAAAGCCCACATTCTTTCCCCAGGTTAAAATGCAAATAGGCTAAATGATGATGGCTGATGCTTCATTATAGACAATACATTCAAATGCAGAGATTAAACGTGTTAATGGTCACTGGTTGTCTGGCATTGAACAGATCACCTGTTAATGATCACATTATGGATGAACTGAGACCATTTTACCGCTCTTTGATTCTGATGAGTTTCATCAAAACGATAGAAATAGGCCTAAATGTGAAATGTTAAAGGTGATATTATTTGTGATACAACTTGTGCTTACAACGTATATCACTAGAAAATATAATTAATATGTATTATGTGCAAATTTCTTCTCTCTCAGTTGGAATGCAGATGATGATGTGAACGTAAGTAACCACAGATAACTACAGACACAATTCAAGTCAATTCAAATGAGCTTTATTGACATGAGAAAACATATGTTTACATTGTCAGAGTGTCAAAATACAATAAAAAGTTTAGACACATAAGACAAAAATGTCTGATATAAAATGTCTGCTATACAATGTCTAATATACATAAGGTGCATGGGCAAGGAGCAGTTATGAATAGCAGCAGATATAAATGCAGTCTCTTAAACAACACTTAGCAGCAGATATCAGACATAAGTGACAGTACCAGTGCAACAGCAGTGGAGTGTAATCTCTCCATTGAGTCTGTTGTGTGTTCAAATTGTTTCACAAAACAAAAACCTCCACCTCAAGAAACCACACGATGTGGACTTACTATGAGGTGGTGAGGTGAGACATGGTGATGAAGGGATGGTTCAACACCTGGTCAGGTGTTATCCTCTCCTTTGGATCCAGATGAAGCATTCGTTTCAACAGGTCCATGAAGAGGACCCACATGTCTGCAGTTTCATCAGCATCTTCATGCAGGGCAAACACTTCTTCCAGTGAGGAGCTCTCATCCCAGAGGTCTTCATCTTCAGCTTCAAACTCTTCCTCTACGCAATACTCCTCTGGTTTCTAGACAAAAATAGAACAAAAAAAGTTACAGTTTCGGTGATTTGAATGAATAATTGCAAGGATACTTGAACATAAGAGAGGAAGTTAGTACACCAATTGGGCCAAAGTGTGTGTGTGTGTGGGGGACAATCATACCATAAATCTCCATGTATTGTTGTCCTGGATGAAAAAGCTGCAGGTTGTTTGTCCAGCATCCAAGAGAGATTGTGCTGGCATACCAAGCATCAAGAAGATGGATTGAAGCTGCAGGACAAAAGAGGATATTTCATATAAGAACATGTAACTACTGCATGTTTATTCAGAGTAGAATAAAAAAGGAATCTAAATGTGCAGTTTATCAGTAGAATACTCACCACATCATATTCAGTGTCCCCACTGAAGAAATCGTGACTCAGCATGGCATTAGCCACCACACAGCCCAATGACCACATATCAAGTGCTTCTGTGAGTGGGAGGCCCAGGAATACTTCTGGTGCTCTGTGGGTTGTCAAATAAAAAGGATGTTAGCAATATGATAACGTTCTCATCAAATGCAGTCATTATGGTTTGAATCTTGTCTTGCTTGTGCTTTCAGTAAAGCAGATGAAGCAAAGATAAATAAAATGTAACTCAATACATTGACCAAAAGAGTAGAACTCACCTGTACTCCAAAATTGGTTTGATCCTCTGTTGCTTAGTCTCATAGGCAGGAACGGCGAGACCAAAGTCAATGAGTTTGACTTTGAGGGGTTGTTCTCGTTGGTTCACCAGCATGATGTTCTCCAGTTTGATGTCTGTATGGATGACACCTATACCCTTCAGGGCCTGGAGTGCAATGGCAAGCTACAAGTCAAGAATAAAGATCATGATTAATATGTGCAGCAAAATGAGGTGTGAAATTCAACTACATTTTTTGTCTCAGTGTGTTTCCATCACATTTCAAACCCATACCTGCTGTATGATGGGTCTCATCTCCATTATGGACAAAGGAGAATCTCTCCCATTCACGAACTCCAGGAGATCAATATCCAGAGACTCAAACACCATGCATGTCAATCCTTTATGCACAAAGCTGTCGTAATATCTCACTATTCCACATGTGTCAGGGTCCAGGACTTTCAGCTTTTGCAACATGGCCATCTAGGAATACAAGAAGACAGACTTAGACAGGTATCATAAAATAAATGATGCCCATTATGAGAAGCTCCCAAAGCTATGCTTACCTCGCGTTCTACCACTTCATCGTAATTGCGGCGTTCTTTTATTATCTTGATGGCCACCATGTCACATGTACACGTGTGGATAGCTTTGGCCACCATCCCATAGCTCCCTTCCTCCATGAAGCTCAGGACGATGTACTGGCCTCCATCCAGCATGTCCTGCTCAGCTATAATACACCTCTCTGGATCAGAGAGTTGGGAGGAGCTGGTGGTCACGGTGGTGTGTTGGGGGACTGACGTGGTCAGGATATCAACGTAAACCGATGGGGAAGGGACGTTGACGACACATTTGAACAAGTCCTGCTCAACCGTGCCCCACTCTGAATCAAAGTGCAGGGGGGAGGTGGTGGTCAAGATGTCAACGTAAACCGCTGGGGAAGGGACATCTATAGAAAGAGAAGAGGGAGAATTTAGACTCTCTGAATATCATACACAAAAGAAGAATCACCAAACATGATCAGTTCTCTTACTATTACTATAGATATCACCCTGATTGGCACACTCAAGAAATAGATGAGTAACACATTAATTATCTCCCTAATGTAATACTGTGACTATCATAACATACCAAATGGCATATTTGGGACATTATATCTCTACTTCAGTCTATTAGTTATTTTGACTATAGTAGCCTAATTGTGTGATATCAATGCTTCTGTCCTCAATCACTACTGATTTAAATTGAAAGTGCAGATAAATTAGTTTGACCCTTACCTGTACATGTCCTTGAAGAATGCTGGTATGGTTCAAAGCGATGCTTTTTCAGGCCTCCTACTTTAAGTTTTAATGTTTTGCTCCCTTGTTGTCTCCTGGCCATTAATGTAGTCATTGTGTGTTTGTTGAGTCTTCGTTCTTCTGCTGCTTTCTCTAGGTTCAGATGATCTGTTCTGAAGAAAACACTAAACCCACCCTATATATACAGTCTAGCCAGGGTACTTAAGAACGATGTTACCTGATTGGTCAGAGTCAGACAGGGGCGTAACTTACTAGGGTGTGTCTGTTGGGGGTGGGGATATTGGGTGGGTAGTATACCTGCACTATTACATTAAAAAGCTATTTATATGAGAGAGTACTGTAATATATCATTCTAAATGCATTTGTAAATGTGCTTACTAACTCATCTAAACTTTATGTCACAATAGATTAATACATTGTTCAGGTAAATTGGCCTTTTGGAAAACTCCTTTGAGTGTTGATGAATTGAATACACTGGACCACAATGGAAGTAAGCCCTTTCTTTTTATGTTATCCTTTTAGCATCATTCTTGTTGACATTAACAACTAGCTTTGGATAAAATGAAAGCATTTAAATAATTCATAAAACATAATTTATTTTCAAGGTCTAATAAAGTATTGTCAAACCAGCATTTCTGAAGTGTTGAAAACCAGGACACTTTAAGGCTTTTAAGACATTGTTCACCATGAGGCTTTATTTCTCTGAAGTTGATCAATCAGGTGTATGAAATGAGTTTCAATAGGGTTGTGGTTAAGCTTTCATTCAATCTATTTGAAATAATGAAGAAAGCCCACATTCTTTCCCCAGGTTAAAATGCAAATAGGCTAAATGATGATGGCTGATGCTTCATTATAGACAATACATTCAAATGCAGAGATTAAACGTGTTAATGGTCACTGGTTGTCTGGCATTGAACAGATCACCTGTTAATGATCACATTATGGATGAACTGAGACCATTTTACCGCTCTTTGATTCTGATGAGTTTCATCAAAACGATAGAAATAGGCCTAAATGTGAAATGTTAAAGGTGATATTATTTGTGATACAACTTGTGCTTACAACGTATATCACTAGAAAATATAATTAATATGTATTATGTGCAAATTTCTTCTCTCTCAGTTGGAATGCAGATGATGATGTGAACGTAAGTAACCACAGATAACTACAGACACAATTCAAGTCAATTCAAATGAGCTTTATTGACATGAGAAAACATATGTTTACATTGTCAGAGTGTCAAAATACAATAAAAAGTTTAGACACATAAGACAAAAATGTCTGATATAAAATGTCTGCTATACAATGTCTAATATACATAAGGTGCATGGGCAAGGAGCAGTTATGAATAGCAGCAGATATAAATGCAGTCTCTTAAACAACACTTAGCAGCAGATATCAGACATAAGTGACAGTACCAGTGCAACAGCAGTGGAGTGTAATCTCTCCATTGAGTCTGTTGTGTGTTCAAATTGTTTCACAAAACAAAAACCTCCACCTCAAGAAACCACACGATGTGGACTTACTATGAGGTGGTGAGGTGAGACATGGTGATGAAGGGATGGTTCAACACCTGGTCAGGTGTTATCCTCTCCTTTGGATCCAGATGAAGCATTCGTTTCAACAGGTCCATGAAGAGGACCCACATGTCTGCAGTTTCATCAGCATCTTCATGCAGGGCAAACACTTCTTCCAGTGAGGAGCTCTCATCCCAGAGGTCTTCATCTTCATCTTCTGCTTCAAACTCTTCCTCTACGCAATACTCCTCTGGTTTCTAGACAAAAATAGAACAAAAAAAGTTACAGTTTCGGTGATTTGAATGAATAATTGCAAGGATACTTGAACATAAGAGAGGAAGTTAGTACACCAATTGGGCCAAAGTGTGTGTGTGTGTGGGGGACAATCATACCATAAATCTCCATGTATTGTTGTCCTGGATGAAAAAGCTGCAGGTTGTTTGTCCAGCATCCAAGAGAGATTGTGCTGGCATACCAAGCATCAAGAAGATGGATTGAAGCTGCAGGACAAAAGAGGATATTTCATATAAGAACATGTAACTACTGCATGTTTATTCAGAGTAGAATAAAAAAGGAATCTAAATGTGCAGTTTATCAGTAGAATACTCACCACATCATATTCAGTGTCCCCACTGAAGAAATCGTGACTCAGCATGGCATTAGCCACCACACAGCCCAATGACCACATATCAAGTGCTTCTGTGAGTGGGAGGCCCAGGAATACTTCTGGTGCTCTGTGGGTTGTCAAATAAAAAGGATGTTAGCAATATGATAACGTTCTCATCAAATGCAGTCATTATGGTTTGAATCTTGTCTTGCTTGTGCTTTCAGTAAAGCAGATGAAGCAAAGATAAATAAAATGTAACTCAATACATTGACCAAAAGAGTAGAACTCACCTGTACTCCAAAATTGGTTTGATCCTCTGTTGCTTAGTCTCATAGGCAGGAACGGCGAGACCAAAGTCAATGAGTTTGACTTTGAGGGGTTGTTCTCGTTGGTTCACCAGCATGATGTTCTCCAGTTTGATGTCTGTATGGATGACACCTATACCCTTCAGGGCCTGGAGTGCAATGGCAAGCTACAAGTCAAGAATAAAGATCATGATTAATATGTGCAGCAAAATGAGGTGTGAAATTCAACTACATTTTTTGTCTCAGTGTGTTTCCATCACATTTCAAACCCATACCTGCTGTATGATGGGTCTCATCTCCATTATGGACAAAGGAGAATCTCTCCCATTCACGAACTCCAGGAGATCAATATCCAGAGACTCAAACACCATGCATGTCAATCCTTTATGCACAAAGCTGTCGTAATATCTCACTATTCCACATGTGTCAGGGTCCAGGACTTTCAGCTTTTGCAACATGGCCATCTAGGAATACAAGAAGACAGACTTAGACAGGTATCATAAAATAAATGATGCCCATTATGAGAAGCTCCCAAAGCTATGCTTACCTCGCGTTCTACCACTTCATCGTAATTGCGGCGTTCTTTTATTATCTTGATGGCCACCATGTCACATGTACACGTGTGGATAGCTTTGGCCACCATCCCATAGCTCCCTTCCTCCATGAAGCTCAGGACGATGTACTGGCCTCCATCCAGCATGTCCTGCTCAGCTATAATACACCTCTCTGGATCAGAGAGTTGGGAGGAGCTGGTGGTCACGGTGGTGTGTTGGGGGACTGACGTGGTCAGGATATCAACGTAAACCGATGGGGAAGGGACGTTGACGACACATTTGAACAAGTCCTGCTCAACCGTGCCCCACTCTGAATCAAAGTGCAGGGGGGAGGTGGTGGTCAAGATGTCAACGTAAACCGCTGGGGAAGGGACATCTATAGAAAGAGAAGAGGGAGAATTTAGACTCTCTGAATATCATACACAAAAGAAGAATCACCAAACATGATCAGTTCTCTTACTATTACTATAGATATCACCCTGATTGGCACACTCAAGAAATAGATGAGTAACACATTAATTATCTCCCTAATGTAATACTGTGACTATCATAACATACCAAATGGCATATTTGGGACATTATATCTCTACTTCAGTCTATTAGTTATTTTGACTATAGTAGCCTAATTGTGTGATATCAATGCTTCTGTCCTCAATCACTACTGATTTAAATTGAAAGTGCAGATAAATTAGTTTGACCCTTACCTGTACATGTCCTTGAAGAATGCTGGTATGGTTCAAAGCGATGCTTTTTCAGGCCTCCTACTTTAAGTTTTAATGTTTTGCTCCCTTGTTGTCTCCTGGCCATTAATGTAGTCATTGTGTGTTTGTTGAGTCTTCGTTCTTCTGCTGCTTTCTCTAGGTTCAGATGATCTGTTCTGAAGAAAACACTAAACCCACCCTATATATACAGTCTAGCCAGGGTACTTAAGAACGATGTTACCTGATTGGTCAGAGTCAGACAGGGGCGTAACTTACTAGGGTGTGTCTGTTGGGGGTGGGGATATTGGGTGGGTAGTATACCTGCACTATTACATTAAAAAGCTATTTATATGAGAGAGTACTGTAATATATCATTCTAAATGCATTTGTAAATGTGCTTACTAACTCATCTAAACTTTATGTCACAATAGATTAATACATTGTTCAGGTAAATTGGCCTTTTGGAAAACTCCTTTGAGTGTTGATGAATTGAATACACTGGACCACAATGGAAGTAAGCCCTTTCTTTTTATGTTATCCTTTTAGCATCATTCTTGTTGACATTAACAACTAGCTTTGGATAAAATGAAAGCATTTAAATAATTCATAAAACATAATTTATTTTCAAGGTCTAATAAAGTATTGTCAAACCAGCATTTCTGAAGTGTTGAAAACCAGGACACTTTAAGGCTTTTAAGACATTGTTCACCATGAGGCTTTATTTCTCTGAAGTTGATCAATCAGGTGTATGAAATGAGTTTCAATAGGGTTGTGGTTAAGCTTTCATTCAATCTATTTGAAATAATGAAGAAAGCCCACATTCTTTCCCCAGGTTAAAATGCAAATAGGCTAAATGATGATGGCTGATGCTTCATTATAGACAATACATTCAAATGCAGAGATTAAACGTGTTAATGGTCACTGGTTGTCTGGCATTGAACAGATCACCTGTTAATGATCACATTATGGATGAACTGAGACCATTTTACCGCTCTTTGATTCTGATGAGTTTCATCAAAACGATAGAAATAGGCCTAAATGTGAAATGTTAAAGGTGATATTATTTGTGATACAACTTGTGCTTACAACGTATATCACTAGAAAATATAATTAATATGTATTATGTGCAAATTTCTTCTCTCTCAGTTGGAATGCAGATGATGATGTGAACGTAAGTAACCACAGATAACTACAGACACAATTCAAGTCAATTCAAATGAGCTTTATTGACATGAGAAAACATATGTTTACATTGTCAGAGTGTCAAAATACAATAAAAAGTTTAGACACATAAGACAAAAATGTCTGATATAAAATGTCTGCTATACAATGTCTAATATACATAAGGTGCATGGGCAAGGAGCAGTTATGAATAGCAGCAGATATAAATGCAGTCTCTTAAACAACACTTAGCAGCAGATATCAGACATAAGTGACAGTACCAGTGCAACAGCAGTGGAGTGTAATCTCTCCATTGAGTCTGTTGTGTGTTCAAATTGTTTCACAAAACAAAAACCTCCACCTCAAGAAACCACACGATGTGGACTTACTATGAGGTGGTGAGGTGAGACATGGTGATGAAGGGATGGTTCAACACCTGGTCAGGTGTTATCCTCTCCTTTGGATCCAGATGAAGCATTCGTTTCAACAGGTCCATGAAGAGGACCCACATGTCTGCAGTTTCATCAGCATCTTCATGCAGGGCAAACACTTCTTCCAGTGAGGAGCTCTCATCCCAGAGGTCTTCATCTTCATCTTCTGCTTCAAACTCTTCCTCTACGCAATACTCCTCTGGTTTCTAGACAAAAATAGAACAAAAAAAGTTACAGTTTCGGTGATTTGAATGAATAATTGCAAGGATACTTGAACATAAGAGAGGAAGTTAGTACACCAATTGGGCCAAAGTGTGTGTGTGTGTGGGGGACAATCATACCATAAATCTCCATGTATTGTTGTCCTGGATGAAAAAGCTGCAGGTTGTTTGTCCAGCATCCAAGAGAGATTGTGCTGGCATACCAAGCATCAAGAAGATGGATTGAAGCTGCAGGACAAAAGAGGATATTTCATATAAGAACATGTAACTACTGCATGTTTATTCAGAGTAGAATAAAAAAGGAATCTAAATGTGCAGTTTATCAGTAGAATACTCACCACATCATATTCAGTGTCCCCACTGAAGAAATCGTGACTCAGCATGGCATTAGCCACCACACAGCCCAATGACCACATATCAAGTGCTTCTGTGAGTGGGAGGCCCAGGAATACTTCTGGTGCTCTGTGGGTTGTCAAATAAAAAGGATGTTAGCAATATGATAACGTTCTCATCAAATGCAGTCATTATGGTTTGAATCTTGTCTTGCTTGTGCTTTCAGTAAAGCAGATGAAGCAAAGATAAATAAAATGTAACTCAATACATTGACCAAAAGAGTAGAACTCACCTGTACTCCAAAATTGGTTTGATCCTCTGTTGCTTAGTCTCATAGGCAGGAACGGCGAGACCAAAGTCAATGAGTTTGACTTTGAGGGGTTGTTCTCGTTGGTTCACCAGCATGATGTTCTCCAGTTTGATGTCTGTATGGATGACACCTATACCCTTCAGGGCCTGGAGTGCAATGGCAAGCTACAAGTCAAGAATAAAGATCATGATTAATATGTGCAGCAAAATGAGGTGTGAAATTCAACTACATTTTTTGTCTCAGTGTGTTTCCATCACATTTCAAACCCATACCTGCTGTATGATGGGTCTCATCTCCATTATGGACAAAGGAGAATCTCTCCCATTCACGAACTCCAGGAGATCAATATCCAGAGACTCAAACACCATGCATGTCAATCCTTTATGCACAAAGCTGTCGTAATATCTCACTATTCCACATGTGTCAGGGTCCAGGACTTTCAGCTTTTGCAACATGGCCATCTAGGAATACAAGAAGACAGACTTAGACAGGTATCATAAAATAAATGATGCCCATTATGAGAAGCTCCCAAAGCTATGCTTACCTCGCGTTCTACCACTTCATCGTAATTGCGGCGTTCTTTTATTATCTTGATGGCCACCATGTCACATGTACACGTGTGGATAGCTTTGGCCACCATCCCATAGCTCCCTTCCTCCATGAAGCTCAGGACGATGTACTGGCCTCCATCCAGCATGTCCTGCTCAGCTATAATACACCTCTCTGGATCAGAGAGTTGGGAGGAGCTGGTGGTCACGGTGGTGTGTTGGGGGACTGACGTGGTCAGGATATCAACGTAAACCGATGGGGAAGGGACGTTGACGACACATTTGAACAAGTCCTGCTCAACCGTGCCCCACTCTGAATCAAAGTGCAGGGGGGAGGTGGTGGTCAAGATGTCAACGTAAACCGCTGGGGAAGGGACATCTATAGAAAGAGAAGAGGGAGAATTTAGACTCTCTGAATATTTTTTTTTTTGCATTATATTTATCATTACTAATTCATTTTGATGCAGCAAGTACTAAAGTATCTCTTTCTTTCTCTTGCTATCTCTTTCTCTTTCGTATATGATCATCCACACAATATTTATTAAACTTTTTATGTAATCATCTTATTCTCATTTTATAGTCATCCACACATTGCTGATAATCTATTAACAGTCTGCCTAATGAAGCTACATGCTGTATCGTCTTTTAACATTGAATTAATCTGATGCTTGTGGCTAAAACGTAAACCGATTAGTCACTATATCCTTGTTTATTTTTTTACTTGAGTAGGAGTTAATGTTGTCATAATTGTTATTTACTCAAATGCCCTTTTAATTAATCTATAAACAAGTCTGATCAAATAGTGTTCAATGTTATTGTTTTTACCAGCCTGTACTAGTATTTAAATAAATTGTATGTGTGTAACACTGTATAGTTATAAATATGTAATAACACTCTTTGATCAGACTTGTTTATAGATTGTTTAAAGGGCTTCTGAGTAAATTAACATTATGATAACTTTAATTCTTGCTCAAGTAAAATAAATCACAAAATAAAGAAGGATACGATCTTGCGATTACATGTTGAGTTGTTTATAGTTATAAAATGATTGTCAATATTATAGGGACTAATCGGTATACATTTTAAGCATCAGATTAATTGAAGATTAAAATACAATACAGCATGTAGCTGCATTATAGGCAGACGTATACATTATCAGCAGTGTGTGGATGACAATAAAATGAGAATAAGTTGAATACATAAAAAGTTGAATATTGTGTGGACTTTTATATCTGCTGCATCAAAATTAATTAGCAATTGCAAAATAAACTAAGACATTTCATGTGATATTTCTGTAGTTTTGCTGAAACTTGTCAGACTCAAAGAGGTATCTCAGTCCAAACAATATAGCAATGATTACTAGAGCAACAAACATACAGGATTTACAGGACCTTTAACATTTCACAAAGGGTAATAATAATGTCCATGTGAAAGGCTTATTTCTATAGTTCTTCTGAAACTCATCAGACTCAAAGAGGTGTAAAATGGTCTCAGTTCATCCATAATGTGATCATTAACAGGTGATCTGTTCAATGCCAGACAACCAGTGACCATTAACACGTTTAATCTCTGCATTTGAATGTATTGTCTATAATGAAGCATCAGCCATCATCATTAAGTCTATTTGCATTTTAACCTGGAGAAAGAATGTGAATGTGAATGAGAATTGACTTTGGCCTCGCCGTTCCTGCCTCTGAGACTAAGCAACGGAGGATCAAACCAATTCTGGAGTACAGGTGAGTTCTACTCTTTTGGTCAATGTGTTGAGTTACATTTTATTTTTGCCTCATCTGCTTTACTGAAAGCGCAAGCAACAAACCGTAATGACTGCATTTGATGAGAATGTTATTATATTGCTATTAACATCCTTTTATTTGACAACCCACAGAGCACCAGAAGTATTCCTGGGCCTCCCACTCACAGAAAAACTTGATATATGGTGTGGTGGCTAATGCCATGCTGAGTCATTATTTCTTCAGTGGGGACACTGAATATGATGTGGTGAGTATTCTACTGACGAACTGCACATTTAAAACACAATGCTTTCAGATTCTACTATGAATAAACATACAGTCGTTACAAGTTCTTCTTAGATCTGGAAATGTAGAGAAGACTGAATTATTGTGGAAAATATGAAATATCCTCTTCTTTTTCTGCAGCTTCAATCCAAATTCTTGATGCTTGGTATGCCAGCAAAATCTCTCTTGGATGCTGGACAAACAACCTGCAGCTTTTTTATCCAAGACAACGATACATGGAGATTTAAGGTATGTCTGCCCCCCACACACACACTTTGGCCCAATTGGTGTAATAACGTCCTCTCGTATATTCAAGTATCCTTGCAATTATCCATTCAATCCCTGAAACTAACAATTTTTAATATATTTTTTAAATCTAGAAACCAGAGGAGTATTGTGTTGAGGAAGAGTTTGAAGCTGAAGATGAAGATGAAGACCTCAGGGATGAGGGCTGCTCACTGGAAGAAGTGCTTGCCCTGCATGAAGATGCTGATGAAACTGGTGACATGTGGGTCTTCTTCATGGACCTGTTGAAACAAATGCTTCATCTGGATCCAAAGGAGAGGATAACACCTGACCAGGTGTTGAACCATCCCTTCATCACCATGTCTCACCTCACCACCTCATAGTAAGTCCACATAATGTGAGATCTTGAGGTGGAGGTTTTTGTTTTGTGAAACAATTTGAACACACAACGGACTCAATGGAGAGATTACACTCCACTGCTGTTGCACTGGTACTGTCACTTATGTCTGATATCTGCTGCTAAGTGTTGTTTAAGAGACTGAATTTATATCTGCTGCTATTCATAACTGCTGCAAATGTTCCCCTCCTCGCGCAAGAATCATTTCTGCCTCATTGTATTTCTATTTTGCCATTGCACTCCAGGCCCTGAAGGGTATAGGTGTCATCCATACAGACCTTATGTATATTAGACATTGTATATTAGACAAGTGTCTCATGTGTCTAAACTCTTTTATTGTATTTTGACACTCTGGCATTGTAAATGTATGTTTTCTCATGCCAATAAAGCTCCTTTGAATTGACTTGAATTGTGTCTGTAGTTCTCTGGTTACGTTCACATCATTGTCTGCATTCCAACGAAGAAATTAGCTCACAATACATATTAATTATATTGTTCTAGTGATGTACACTGTAAGCACGGTTGAAATAAAACATGTCACCTTGAAAGAAATGTTGTGTGAGTTCTTAAATATGGTCCAGCTCGGATTTTAATACATTTCTTTCTTCAAATAACTGTTACAATTATGTTAAAGGTGTAAGTTATATGTTCTGGTTAAAGCTCTATAGCTTAGGTAAATCTATCCAATCAGGAGAGACAATCCTGGAAATATCATTTATTGTTCCAGTTCCAATTTGTCAACCCTTCTGATTTCACTAGTTTATCATGTATGATTTATCTCTACTGGATTGGATTGAATAGGTATCCTGATCTGAACATGTACATCTTTTCTAAAGATCTAGAGAGACCATGTTACTGAACAAACACTGTAACGGTTTGGTCAAATACAAAATGGTCTGGGGTGCCAGCCAGGTAGCTAACCTGACAAAATGTTCAATAATAGCCTAACCACTACATAAGGCTGTGCATGAATTGTCCGTCTTCTCTACACACCCTATAAATACACACTGTAACACACAATAAACTTCAGACACCAGAGATTGTCGTTCAACGTAGTTGTATTAATATAGTTCAGGTTATATGGTACAGTTCAGTTTCATACATAGTTCCAGTGAGTTAGGTCGAGCCCACAAACATTTCCCACATAGACCGACGAATCCTCGTAACCCCGCACGTAACAAGAAAACCTCCGTTCTGTCGCGGTCTTGTCTGTGAGGTTGCTAGGCTACTACTCACGTTCGCTCGTTTCGGTTTCGAATTGAATCCACTGCTCCGAGGGGTTACTCCTGTGATCAGAAACTGATCTCCAAGTAGGCTACTGTGTCCTCTCCGTGTGATCCTCTCTGTATCCTCCGTCCCGAGCAACACGACAAAAGCTAACTGTGCATAAAACAAACAAACAAACAAACAAACGCACAGCGGCAGCCAGTCCTCCCGTCACTCCGACAAGACGCCAACTTTCCTCTCTCAGGTAGTGACGTCACGCCATTCATAAAAGCCAGTGTGGCTGGCCACCGTCATCACGTGAATGAACTGACACATATAATAAGTCAGGGGTGGCGATGCACCGCTAATCGCCACAACACTGACAATGATTTATGTCAGAATATAGAGCTATTTAACACCTTTCAATTTCTCCAAACCAAATAATATCACCGTTAACATTTCACACTATTAAATGGTAAGAATCATTTCCATGTGATAGGCCTTTTTCTATAGTTTTGCTGGAACACATCAGACTCAAAGAGCAGTAAAATGCTCTTTGAGTCTGATGAGTTCCAGCAAAACTACAGAAAAATCACATTTGCATTATATTTATCATTACTAATTAATTTGATGCAGAAGATATAGAAGTATCCCCTCTCTCTCTCTTTGAATCCCCTCTCTCTCTTTTTGAAAATAGCAGATCTACTAGCTTAACATGCGGAATGAAAAACTGTCAACTTGTAGATCGGCTATTTTCACTATGTTAGACAGATCTTACATGAACATTTGTGGGAAATCTTTGCCAAAAATAGGGCCAACAGGGTTCATTGTGGTTACAGATCTCTCTGTCAGTCACTCCTCATTGTGGGTCTGTTCACCTCAGTCCAGCTGATTATAAAGACACATTCATACTCAAAGGTTTAGAGAAAACTTGTTGAATTGAACCTTACAATGTAAGGATTTCCTTCATTGTTCAGGTTGTGTTGCTCTGAAGGAATGTGGAGCACTAAGGTGTGTGAAATTAGTCATAGGGTTGTGTGATTAAGCTTTCATTCAAAGTGTTTTGAATGCAAATAATGAAGAAAGCCCAAATTCTAATTCATTTTGATGCAGCAAGTACTAAAGTCCCTCTTTCTTTCTCTTGCTATCTCTTTCTCTTTCGTATATGATCATCCACACAATATTTATTAAACTTTTTATGTAATCATCTTATTCTCATTTTACAGTCATCCACACATTGCTGATAATCTATTAACAGTCTGCCTAATGAAGCTACATGCTGTATCGTCTTTTAACATTGAATTAATCTGATGCTTGTGGCTAAAACGTAAACCGATTAATCACTATATTCTTGTTTATTTTTTTACTTGAGTAGGAGTTAATGTTGCATGAATTTTTATTTACTCAGATGCCCTTTTACTTAATCTATAAACAAGTCTGATCAAATAGTGCTCAATGTTATTGTTTTTACCAGCCTGTACTAGTATTTAAATAATTTGTATATGTTGTTACTAACTAAAACTAATGAAATAAGTAATACGAGATGTAGGGGAAAAAAAATCATTTTGTAACTACCAAAGGTGAGTCTTAATACAAAACAGGAGGTAACGCTTATATGCATCCCATGTATATAATGCATTATAAGCATATAATCTGCTTATAACACTGTATAGTTATACAATTTTAATAACACTCTTTGATCAGACTTGTTTATAGATTGTTTAAAGGGCTTCTGAGTAAATTAACATTATGATAACTTTAATTCTTGCTCAAGTAAAATAAATCACAAAATAAAGAAGGATACGATCTTGCGATTACATGTTGAGTTGTTTATAGTTATAAAATGATTGTCAATATTATAGGGACTAATCTGTATACATTTTAAGCATCAGATTATTTGAGGATTAAAATACAATACAGCATGTAGCTGCATTATAGGCAGACGTATAAATTATCAGCAGTGTGTGGATGACAATAAAATGAGAATAAGTTGAATACATAAAAAGTTGAATAAATATTGTGTGGACTTTTATATCTGCTGCATCAAAATGTATTAGCAATTGCAAAATAAACTAAGACATTTCCATGTGATATTTCTGTAGTTTTGCTGAAACTTGTCAGACTCAAAGAGGTATCTCAGTCCAAACAATATAGCAATGATTACTAGAGCAACAAACATACAGGATTTACAGGACCTTTAACATTTCACAAAGGGTAATAATAATGTCCATGTGAAAGGCTTATTTCTATAGTTCTTCTGAAACTCATCAGACTCAAAGAGGTGTAAAATGGTCTCAGTTCATCCATAATGTGATCATTAACAGGTGATCTGTTCAATGCCAGACAACCAGTGACCATTAACACCTTTAATCTCTGCATTTGAATGTATTGTCTACAATGAAGCATCAGCCATCATCATTTAGTCTATTTGCATTTTAACCTGGGGAAAGAATGTGGGCTTTCTTCATTATTTCAAATACATTGAATGCAAGCTCAATCACAACCCTATTGAAACTAATGTCATATCACCTGATTGATCAACTTCAGAGAAATAAAGCCTCATGGTGAACAATGTCTCAAAAGCCTTAAATTGTCCTGGTTTGACAATACTTTATTAGACCTGGAAAAAAAATTATGTTCTATGAATTTATAAAATGTTTTCCTTATTATCCAAAGCTAGTTGTTAATTTCAACAAGGCAATTAAAAGAGCTAAACCACAAAACATTTAGAAATGTTACCTTGTCTACACTGCAACGTAGCCTACAGTTATTTTTAATGCTCACACTGATTCTTTGATTGATTGAATAACAGTTTGCAAACAGTATACAGTCAGTGGTACGATTATAACAATGATGCTAAAAGGATAACATACAAATAAAGGGCTTGTTTCCATTGTGGTCCTGTGTGTTCAATTCATCAACACTGGAAGGAGTTTGCCAATTTACATGAACAATGTATTCATCTATTGTGAGTGACATAAAGCTGTGGTGAGTTAGCAAACACATTCCCAATGCATTTAGAATAATATATTTACGGTATTATCTCAGATACATAGCTTTTAAATATAATAAAGCAGGGATACTACCCCACCCAATACCCCCCCAACCCCCACATACACACAAACCCCCCCCCCCACACACACACACACACAACAGACACACCCTAGTAAGTTACGCCCCTGTCTGACTCTGACCAATCAGGTAACATCTTTCTTAAGTACCCTGGCTAGACTGCATATATAGGGTGGGTTTAGTGTTTTCTTTAGAACAGATCATCTGAACCTAGAGAAAGCAGCAGAAGAAAGAAGACTCAACAAACACACAATGACTACATTAATGACCAGGAGACAACAAGGGAGCAAAACATTAAAACTTAAAGTAGGAGGCCTGAAAAAGCATCGCTTTGAACCATACCAGCATTCTTCAAGGACATGTACAGGTAAGGGTCAAACTAATTTATCTGCACTTTTAATTTAAATCAGTAGTGATTAAGGACAGAATCATTGATCTGAAACAATTAGGCTACTATAGTCAAAATAAAGTAGCGATGTAAAGTCTTGAAGATGCCATTTGGTATGTTATGATAGTCACTGTATTAAATTAGGGAGATCATTAAAGTGTCAATCTGACACTAAATAGATTCTAAGTCTAAATTATCTCTCTATAGGTGCTGAGAAAAGGCAGCAGTCTTTTCAAAGACTCTCGGTTGAACCATCCATGGACAAATCCATCTACCCCCGACACTCCAGCATGTCCAGCTCTGAACCAGAGTGGGACATAGATGAGCAGGATGTGTTCAACTCTGAGGATGTTCCTTCCCCAGCGGTTTACGTTGACATCCTGACCACCACCTCCCCCCTGCACGTTGATTCGGAGTGGGGCACGGTTGAGCAGGACTTGTTCAAATGTGTCGTCAATGTCCCTTTTCCATCGGTTTACGTCGATATCCTGACCACGTCCGTCCCCCAACACACCATCACGTCCTGCTCAACTGTACCTTCCCCAACACCATTGACCATCGTGACCACCAGCTCCTCCCAACTCTCTGATCCAGAGAGGTGCATAGCTGAGCAGGACATGCTGGATGGAGGCCAGTACATCGTCCTGAGCTTCATGGAGGAAGGAAGCTATGGGATGGTGGCCAAAGCCATCCACACGTGTACATGTGACATGGTGGCCATCAAGATATTAAAGAAATGTCGCAATTACGATAAAGTGGCAGAACACGAGGTAAGCATTGCTTTGGGAGCTTCTCACAATGGACATATTTTATTGTATGACCCCTGTCTAAATCTGTCTTCTTGTATTCCTAGATGGCCATGTTGCAAAAGCTGAAAGTCCTGGACCCTGACACGTGTGGAATAGTGAGATATTACGACAGCTTTGTGCATAAAGGATTGACATGCATGGTGTTTGAGACTCTGGATATTGATCTCCTGGAGTTTGTGAATGGGAGAGATTCTCCTATGTCCATGATGGAGATGAGACCCATCATACAGCAGGTATGGGTTTGAAATTTGATGAACACATTGAGACAAAAATATTCAGTTGAATTTCACACCTCATTTTGCTGCACATATTAATCATGCTCCTTATTCTTGACTTGCAGCTTGCCATTGCACTCCAGGCCCTGAAGGGTATAGGTCTCATCCATACAGACATCAAACTGGAGAACATCATGCTGGTGAACCAACGAGAACAACCCCTCAAAGTCAAACTAATTGACTTTGGTCTCGCCGTTCCTGTCTCTGAGACTAAGCAACGGAGGATCAAACCAATTCTGGAGTATAGGTGAGCTCTAGTCTTTTGGTCAATGTGTTGAGTTACATTTTATTTATCTTTGCCTTATCTGCTTTATTGAAAGCACAAGCAACAAACCATAATGACCGTAATGCATTTAATGAGAACGTTATTATATTGCTAACATCCTTTTATTTTACAACCCACAGAGCACCAGAAGTATTCCTAGGCCTCCCACTCACAGAGGCACTTGATATGTGGTCACTGGGCTGCGTGGTGGCTAATGCCATGCTGAGTCATGACTTCTTCAGTGGGGACACTGAATATGATGTGGTGAGTATTCTACTGATGAACTCCGCATTTAAAGCACAATGCTTTCAGATTCTACTCTGAATAAACATACAGTAGTTACATGTTCTTCTTAGATCTAGAAATGTACAGGAGACTGAATTATTGTAGAAAATATTAAATATCCTCTTCTTTTTCTGCAGCTTCAATCCATCTTCTTGATGCTTGGTATGCCAGCACAATCTATCTTGGATGCTGGACAAACAACCTGCCGCTTTTTCATCCAAGACAACGATACATGGAGATTTAAGGTATGACTGCCCCCCACGCACACACTTTGGCCCAATTGATGTAACAACGTCCTCTCGTATATTCAAGTATCCTTGCAATTATCCATTCAAATCCCTGGAACTAACCATTTTTTAAACTAACCATGTTATTTTTTAAATCTAGAAACCAGAGGAGTATTGTGTCGAGGAAGAGTTTGAAGCAGAAGATGACGATGAAGACCTCGGGGATGAGAGCTGCTCACTGGAAGGAGTGTTTGCCCTGCATGAAGATGCTGATGAAACTGCTGAAATGTGGGTCTTCTTCATGGACCTGTTGAAACGAATGCTTCATCTGGATCCAAAGGAAAGGATAACACCTGACCAGGTGTTGAACCATCCCTTCATCACCATGTCTCACCTTACCACCTCATAGTAAGTCCACATAATGTGGGATCTTGAGGTGGAGGTTTTTGTTTTGTGAAACAATTTGAACACACAACGGACTCTGTTGCACTGGTACTGTCACTTATGTCTGATATCTGCTGCTAAGTGTTGTTTAAGAGACTGCATTTATATCTAATGCCATTCATAACTGCTGCAAATGTTCCCCCCCTTGCGCAAGAAGCATTTCTGCCTCATTTTATTTCTATTTTGACCAGGCACCTTAAGTATAGACATTGTATATCAGACATTGTATATTTGACATTGCATATCATTTTTGAAAAGTGTCTCATGTGTCGAAACTGTTTGTATTGTATTTTGACACTGGCATTGTAAATGTATGTTTTCTCATTCCAATAAAGCTCCTTTGAATTAACTTGAATTGTGTCTGTAGTTCTCTGGTTACGTTCACATCATTGTCTGCATTCCAACGAAGACATTTATATTATATTGTTCTAGTGATGTATGTTGTAAGCACGGTTGAAATAAAACATGTTACCTTGAAAGAAATGTTGTCTGAGTTCTTAAATATGGTCCAGCTCAGATTTTATTTCTTTCTTCAAATAACTGTTCCAATTATGTTAAAGGTGTAAGTGATATTTTCTGGTTAAAGCTCTATAGCTTAGGTAAATCTATCCAATCAGGAGAGACAATCCTGGAAATATAATTTAGTGTTCCAGTTCCAATTTGTCATCCCTTCTGTTTTCACTAGTTTATCATGTATGATTTATCTCTACTGGATTGGATTGAATAGGTATCCTGATCTGAACATGTTACTGGATTGGATTGAATAGGTATCCTGAACATGTTATTGAACAAACACTGACAATGATTTATGTCAGAATAAAGAGCTATTTAACACCTTTCGTTTTCTCCAAACCAAATAATATCACCTTTATCATTTCACACTATTAAAGGGTAAGAATCATTTCCATGTGATATGCCTATTTCTATATTGGCTGGAACTCATCAGACTCAAAGATTAGTAAAATGCTATTTGAGTCTGATGAGTTCCAGCAAAACTACAGAAATATCACATATCACATTTGCATTATATTTATCATTACTAATTAATTTGATGCAGCAGATATAGAAGTATCCTCTCTCTCTCTCTTTGGCTTATAGAGAGCTACACCTATTTGTAGAATCACTTCTATTATGACAACTAGCAAAAATAGCAGATCTACTAGCTTAAAATGCGGAATGAAGCGCTGTCAACTTGTAGATCGTCTATTTTCACTATTTTTTGACAAATCTTACATGAACATTTGTGGAAAATCTTTGAATATTTGCCCAATAGGGCCAAAGTAGGGTTAATTGTGGTTACAGATCTTTCTGTCAGTCACTCCTCATTGTGGCTCTGTTCACCTCAGTCCAGCTGATTATAAAGACACATTCATACTCAAAGGTTTAGAGAAAACTAATTGAATTGAACCTTATAATGTAAGACTTTCCTTCATTGTTCAGGTTGTGTTGCTCTGAAGGAATGTGGAGCACTCAGGTGTGTGACATTAGGGTTGTGTGATTAAGCTTTCATTCAAAGTATTTTGAATGCAAATAATGAAGAAAGCCCACATTCTTTCACCTGATTAAAATGCAAACAGGCTCAATGATGGCTGATACTTAATTATAGACAAAACATCATTCAAATGCACTGTTAAACGTGTTAATGGTCACTGGTTGTCTGGCTTACTGGTTTACTGCTCTTTGAGGAGTTTCAGCAAAGCTAGCTAAATATCACATTATTACTCCCACACAATCTCCCTTTTCAACGGTTTGCACTTTCATACTATCATCATTCAAATCATAATATAAACGTTTATGCTGCTTGTTGTTTCTATGGAGGTTTCTCTCTCTCTTTCTGATCAAAGAGCCTGTAGTATTTAAAAAGTGTGTGTGAGCGTGTGCGTGTAGTATAGTATAGTAATTTCTCTAAATAATAAATACAATGTAATCTGCTTGTAACACATGCAACCATAACACATTATAAAGCCTATTATAATAACTCATGTATTACTTTGTTTTTGTGCATAAGCTTAATTGTAGTCAGTGTCATTTTATTTCATACATATTTTTTGTAGTAATCCATTTTCAGACAGTAAGACAGCCAGTAAAACAGACAATTTGGGCTGTGATTCTACTAGTATGATGTTTACACAATACTGCAGCAGAAACTTTTATATCCACTATAGTATGAAAGTGCAAACTGTTAAAATGGGAGATTGTGTGCGGGTAATAATGTGATATTTATCTAGTTTGGCTGAAACTCCTCAAAGCTAGTTGTTAATTTCAACAAGGCAATTAAAAGAGCTAAACCACAAAACATTTAGAAGTATTACCTTGTCTACACTGCAACGTACAGTTATTTTTAATGCTCACACTGATTCTTTGAATAACAGTTTGCAAACAGTATACAGTCAGTGGTACGATTATAACAATGATGCTAAAAGGATAACATAAAAATAAAGGGCTTGTTTCCATTGTGGTCATGTGTGTTCAATTCATCAACACTGGAAGGAGTTTGCCAATTTACATGAACAATGTATTCATCTATTGTGAGTGACATAAAGCTGTGGTGAGTTAGCAAACACATTCCCAATGCATTTAGAATAATATATTTACGGTATTATCTCAGATACATAGCTTTTTAATATAATAAAGCACCTAAAGCAAAGGGATACTACCCCACCCAATACCCCCCCAACCCCCACATACACCCCCCACACACACACAACAGACACACCCTAGTAAGTTACGCCCCTGTCTGACTCTGACCAATCAGGTAACATCTTTCTGAAGTACCCTGGCTGGACTGCATATATAGGGTGGGTTTAGTGTTTTCTTCAGAACAGATCATCTGAACCTAGAGAAAGCAGCAGAAGAAAGAAGACTCAACAAACACACAATGACTACATTAATGACCAGGAGACAACAAGGGAGCAAAACATTAAAACTTAAAGTAGGAGGCCTGAAAAAGCATCGCTTTGAACCATACCAGCATTCTTCAAGGACATGTACAGGTAAGGATCAAACTCTTTGGGTCAAATCAGTAAAGATTAAGGACAGAATCATTGATCTGAAACAATTAGGCTACTATAGTCAAAATAAAGTAGAGATATAAAGTCTTGAAGATGCCATTTGGTATGTTATGATAGTCACTGTATTAAACTTGTCAATCTGGGTGATATCTATAGTATTAGTAGGAGAACTGATCATGATTGGTGATTCTAAATTGATTCTAAGTCTAAATTATCTCTCTATTCTCTCTCTGTAGGTGCTGAGAAAAAGCAGCAGTCTTTTCAAAGACTCTCGGTTGAACCATCCATGGACAAATCCATCTACCCCCGACACTCCAGCATGTCCAGCTCTGAACCAGAGTGGGACATAGATGAGCAGGATGTGTTCAACTCTGAGGATGTTCCTTCCCCAGCGGTTTACGTTGACATCCTGACCACCACCTGCACGTTGATTCGGAGTGGGGCACGGTTGAGCAGGACTTGTTCAAATGTGTCGTCAATGTCCCTTTTCCATCGGTTTACGTCGATATCCTGACCACGTCCGTCCCCCAACACACCATCACGTCCTGCTCAACTGTACCTTCCCCAACACCATTGACCATCGTGACCACCAGCTCCTCCCAACTCTCTGATCCAGAGAGGTGCATAGCTGAGCAGGACATGCTGGATGGAGGCCAGTACATCGTCCTGAGCTTCATGGAGGAAGGAAGCTATGGGATGGTGGCCAAAGCCATCCACACGTGTACATGTGACATGGTGGCCATCAAGATATTAAAGAAATGTCGCAATTACGATAAAGTGGCAGAACACGAGGTAAGCATTGCTTTGGGAGCTTCTCACAATGGACATATTTTATTGTATGACCCCTGTCTAAATCTGTCTTCTTGTATTCCTAGATGGCCATGTTGCAAAAGCTGAAAGTCCTGGACCCTGACACGTGTGGAATAGTGAGATATTACGACAGCTTTGTGCATAAAGGATTGACATGCATGGTGTTTGAGACTCTGGATATTGATCTCCTGGAGTTTGTGAATGGGAGAGATTCTCCTATGTCCATGATGGAGATGAGACCCATCATACAGCAGGTATGGGTTTGAAATTTGATGAACACATTGAGACAAAAATATTCAGTTGAATTTCACACCTCATTTTGCTGCACATATTAATGCTCCTTATTCTTGACTTGCAGCTTGCCATTGCACTCCAGGCCCTGAAGGGTATAGGTCTCATCCATACAGACATCAAACTGGAGAACATCATGCTGGTGAACCAACGAGAACAACCCCTCAAAGTCAAACTAATTGACTTTGGTCTCGCCGTTCCTGTCTCTGAGACTAAGCAACGGAGGATCAAACCAATTCTGGAGTATAGGTGAGCTCTAGTCTTTTGGTCAATGTGTTGAGTTACATTTTATTTATCTTTGCCTTATCTGCTTTATTGAAAGCACAAGCAACATACCGTAATGACCGTAATGCATTTGATGAGAACGTTATTATATTGCTAACATCCTTTTATTTTACAACCCACAGAGCACCAGAAGTATTCCTAGGCCTCCCACTCACAGAGGCACTTGATATGTGGTCACTGGGCTGTGTGGTGGCTAATGCCATGCTGAGTCATGATTTCTTCAGTGGGGACACTGAATATGATGTGGTGAGTATTCTACTGATGAACTGCACATTTAAAGCACAATGCTTTCAGATTCTACTCTGAATAAACATACAGTAGTTACATGTTCTTCTTAGATCTAGAAATGTACTGAAGACTGAATTATTGTAGAAAATATTAAATATCCTCTTCTTTTTCTGCAGCTTCAATCCATCTTCTTGATGCATTTCTGCCTCATTGTATTTCTATTTTGCCATTGCACTCCAGGCCCTGAAGGGTATAGGTGTCATCCATACAGACCTTATGTATATTAGACATTGTATATTAGACATTGTATATCAGACATTGTATATCAGACATTTTTGACAAGTGTCTCATGTGTCTAAACTCTTTTATTGTATTTTGACACTCTGGCATTGTAAATGTATGTTTTCTCATGCCAATAAAGCTCATTTGAATTGACTTGAATTGTGTCTGTAGTTCTCTGGTTACTTTCACATCATTGTCTGCATTCCAACGAAGAAATTAGCTCACAATACATATTAATTATATTGTTCTAGTGATGTACATTGTAAGCACGGTTGAAATAAAACATGTCACCTTGAAAGAAATGTTGTGTGAGTTCTTAAATATGGTCCAGCTCGGATTTTAATACATTTCTTTCTTCAAATAACTGTTACAATTATGTTAAAGGTGTAAGTTATATGTTCTGGTCTATAGCTTAGGTAAATCTATCCAATCAGGAGAGACAATCCTGGAAATATCATTTAGTGTTCCAGTTCCAATTTGTCATCCCTTCTGATTTCACTAGTTTATCATGTATGATTTATCTCTACTGGATTGGATTGAATAGGTATCCTGATCTGAACATGTACATATTTTCTAAAGATCTAGAGAGACCATGTTACTGAACAAACACTGTAACGGTTTGGCCAAATACAAAATGGTCTGGGGTGCCAGCCAGGTAGCTAACCTGACAAAATGTTCAATAATAGTAGCCTAACCACTACATAAGGCTGTGCATGAATTGTCCGTCTTCTCTACACACCCTATAAATACACACTGTAACACACAATAAACTTCAGACACCAGAGATTGTCGTTCAACGTAGTTGTATTAATATAGTTCAGGTTATATGGTACAGTTCAGTTTCATACTTAGTTCCAGTTAGTTACACACAGTTCCAGTGAGTTAGGTCGAGCCCACAAACATTTCCCACATAGACCGACGAATCCCCGTAACCCCGCACGTAACAAGAAAACCTCCGTTCTGTCGCGGTCTTGTCTGTGAGGTTGCCAGGCTACTACTCACATTCGCTCGTTTCGTTTCGGTTTCGAATTGAATCCACTGCTCCGAGGGGTTACTCCTGTGATCAGAAAGTGATCTCCCAAGTAGGCTACTGTGTCCTCTCCGTGTGATCCTCTCTGTATCCTCCGTCCCGAGCAACACGACAAAAGCTAACAAACAAACAAACAAACGCACAGCGACAGCCAGTCCTCCCGTCACTCCGACAATACGCCAACTTTCCTCTCTCAGGTAGTGACGTCACGCCATTCATAAAAGCCAGTGTGGCTGCCCACCGTCATCACGTGAATGAACTGACACATATAATAAGTCAGGGGTGGCGATGCACCGCTAATCGCCACAACACTGACAATGATTTATGTCAGAATATAGAGCTATTTAACACCTTTCAATTTCTCCAAACCAAATAATATCACCGTTAACATACCGTTAACATTTCACACTATTAAAGGGTAAGAATCATTTCCATGTGATAGGCCTTTTTCTATAGTTTTGCTGGAACACATCAGACTCAAAGAGCAGTAAAATGCTCTTTGAGTCTGATGAGTTCCAGCAAAACTACAGAAAAATCACATTTGCATTATATTTATCATTACTAATTAATTTGATGCAGAAGATATAGAAGTATCCCCTCTCTCTCTCTTTGAATCCCCTCTCTCTCTCTTTGAAAATAGCAGATCTACTAGCTTAACATGCGGAATGAAAAACTGTCAACTTGTAGATCGGCTATTTTCACTATGTTAGACAGATCTTACATGAACATTTGTGGGAAATCTTTGCCAAAAATAGGGCCAAAAGGGTTCATTGTGGTTACAGATCTCTCTGTCAGTCACTCCTCATTGTGGGTCTGTTCACCTCAGTCCAGCTGATAATAAAGACACATTCATACTCAAAGGTTTAGAGAAAACTCGTTGAATTGAACCTTACAATGTAAGGATTTCCTTCATTGTTCAGGTTGTGTTGCTCTGAAGGAATGTGGAGCACTAAGGTGTGTGAAATTAGTCATAGGGTTGTGTGATTAAGCTTTCATTCAAAGTGTTTTGAATGCAAATAATGAAGAAAGCCCAAATTCTAATTCATTTTGATGCAGCAAGTACTAAAGTCCCTCTTTCTTTCTCTTGCTATCTCTTTCTCTTTCGTATATGAACATCCACACAATATTTATTAAACTTTATATGTAATCATTTTATTCTCATTTTATAGTCATCCACACATTGCTGATAATCTATTAACAGTCTTCCTAATGAAGCTACATGCTGTATCGTCTTTTAACATTGAATTAATCTGATGCTTGTGGCTAAAACGTAAACCGATTAGTCACTATATCCTTGTTTATTTTTTTACTTGAGTAGGAGTTAATGTTGTCATAATTTTTATTTACTCAGATGCCCTTTTACTTAATCTATAAACAAGTCTGATCAAATAGTGTTCAATGTTATTGTTTTTACCAGCCTGTACTAGTATTTAAATAATTTGTATATGTTGTTACTAACTAAAACTAATGAAATAAGTAATACGAGATGTAGGAGAAAAAAATCATTTTTTAACTACCAAAGGTGAGTCTTAATACAAAACAGGAGGTAACGCTTATATGCATCCCATGTATATAATGCATTATAAGCATATAATCTGCTTATAACACTGTATAGTTATAAAAATGTAATAACACTCTTTGATCAGACTTGTTTATAGATTGTTTAAAGGGCTTCTGAGTAAATTAACATTATGATAACTTTAATTCTTGCTCAAGTAAAATAAATCACAAAATAAAGAAGGATACGATCTTGCGATTACATGTTGAGTTGTTTATAGTTATAAAATGATTGTCAATATTATAGGGACTAATCGGTATACATTTTAAGCATCAGATTAATTGAGGATTAAAATACAATACAGCATGTAGCTGCATTATAGGCAGACGTATAAATTATCAGCAGTGTGTGGATGACAATAAAATGAGAATAAGTTGAATACATCAAAAGTTGAATAAATATTGTGTGGACTTTTATATCTGCTGCATCAAAATTAATTAGCAATTGCAAAATAAACTAAGACATTTCCATGTGATATTTCTGTAGTTTTGCTGAAACTTGTCAGACTCAAAGAGCTATCTCAGTCCAAACAATATAGCAATGATTACTAGAGCAACAAACATACAGGATTTACAGGACCTTTAACATTTCACAAAGGGTAATAATAATGTCCATGTGAAAGGCTTATTTCTATAGTTCTTCTGAAACTCATCAGACTCAAAGAGGTGTAAAATGGTCTCAGTTCATCCATAATGTGATCATTAACAGGTGATCTGTTCAATGCCAGACAACCAGTGACCATTAACACGTTTAATCTCTGCATTTGAATGTAGTGTCTACAATGAAGCATCAGCCATTGTCATTTAGTCTATTTGAATTTTAACCTGGGGAAAGAATGTGGGCTTTCTTCATTATTTCAAATACGTGGAATGCAAGCTTAATCACAACCCTATTGAAACTAATGTCATATCACCTGATTGATAATCTTCAGAGAAATAAAGCCTCATGGTGAACAATGTCTCAAAAGCCTTAAATTGTCCTGGTTTTCAACACTTCAGAAATGCTGGTTTGACAATACTTTATTAGACCTGGAAAATAAATTATGTTCTATTATGTTCTGAATTTATAAAATGTTTTCCTTATTATCCAAAGCTAGTTGTTAATTTCAACAAGGCAATTAAAATAGCTAAACCACAAAACATTTAGAAGTGTTACCTTGTCTACACTGCAACGTAGCCTACAGTTATTTTTTAATGCTCACACTGATTCTTTGATTGATTGAATAACAGTTTGCAAACAGTATACAGTCAGTGGTTCGATTATAACAATGATGCTAAAAGGATAACATACAAATAAAGGGCTTGTTTCCATTGTGGTCCTGTGTGTTCAATTCATCAACACTGGAAGGAGTTTGCCAATTTACATGAACAATGTATTCATCTATTGTGAGTGACATAAAGCTGTGGTGAGTTAGCAAACACATTCCCAATGCATTTAGAATAATATATTTACGGTATTATCTCAGATACATAGCTTTTAAATATAATAAAGCAGGGATACTACCCCACCCAATACCCCCCCAACCCCCATATACACACACAAACCCCCCCCCCCCCACCCCCACACACACACACACACACAACAGACACACCCTAGTAAGTTACGCCCCTGTCTGACTCTGACCAATCAGGTAACATCTTTCTTAAGTACCCTGGCTGGACTGCATATATAGGGTGGGTTTAGTGTTTTCTTCAGAACAGATCATCTGAACCAAGAGAAAGCAGCAGAAGAAAGAAGACTCAACAAACACACAATGACTACATTAATGACCAGGAGACAACAAGGGAGCAAAACATTAAAACTTAAAGTAGGAGGCCTGAAAAAGCATCGCTTTGAACCATACCAGCATTCTTCAAGGACATGTACAGGTAAGGATCAAACTCTTTGGGTCAAATCAGTAGTGATTAAGGACAGAATCATTGATCTGAAACAATTAGGCTACTATAGTCAAAATAAAGTAGAGATATAAAGTCTTGAAGATGCCATTTGGTATGTTATGATAGTCACTGTATTAAACTTAAAAAAGTGTCAATCTGGGTGATATCTATAGTATTAGTAGCAGAACTGATCATGATTGGTGATTCTAAATTGATTCTAAGTCTAAATTCTCTCTCTATTCTCTCTCTATAGGTACTGAGAAAAAGCAGCAGTCTTTTCAAAGACTCTCGGTTGAACCATCCATGGACAAATCCATCTACCCCCGACACTCCAGCATGTCCAGCTCTGAACCAGAGTGGGACATAGATGAGCAGGATGTGTTCAACTCTGAGGATGTTCCTTCCCCAGCGGTTTACGTTGACATCCTGACCACCACCTCCCCCCTGCACGTTGATTCGGAGTGGGGCACGGTTGAGCAGGACTTGTTCAAATGTGTCGTCAATGTCCCTTTTCCATCGGTTTACGTCGATATCCTGACCACGTCCGTCCCCCAACACACCATCACGTCCTGCTCAACTGTACCTTCCCCAACACCATTGACCATCGTGACCACCAGCTCCTCCCAACTCTCTGATCCAGAGAGGTGCATAGCTGAGCACGACATGCTGGATGGAGGCCAGTACATCGTCCTGAGCTTCATGGAGGAAGGAAGCTATGGGATGGTGGCCAAAGCCATCCACACGTGTACATGTGACATGGTGGCCATCAAGATATTAAAGAAATGTCGCAATTACGATAAAGTGGCAGAACACGAGGTAAGCATTGCTTTGGGAGCTTCTCACAATGGACATATTTTATTGTATGACCCCTGTCTAAATCTGTCTTCTTGTATTCCTAGATGGCCATGTTGCAAAAGCTGAAAGTCCTGGACCCTGACACGTGTGGAATAGTGAGATATTACGACAGCTTTGTGCATAAAGGATTGACATGCATGGTGTTTGAGACTCTGGATATTGATCTCCTGGAGTTTGTGAATGGGAGAGATTCTCCTATGTCCATGATGGAGATGAGACCCATCATACAGCAGGTATGGGTTTGAAATTTGATGAACACATTGAGACAAAAATATTCAGTTGAATTTCACACCTCATTTTGCTGCACATATTAATCATGCTCCTTATTCTTGACTTGCAGCTTGCCATTGCACTCCAGGCCCTGAAGGGTATAGGTCTCATCCATACAGACATCAAACTGGAGAACATCATGCTGGTGAACCAACGAGAACAACCCCTCAAAGTCAAACTAATTGACTTTGGTCTCGCCGTTCCTGTCTCTGACACTAAGCAACGGAGGATCAAACCAATTCTGGAGTATAGGTGAGCTCTAGTCTTTTGGTCAATGTGTTGAGTTACATTTTATTTATCTTTGCCTTATCTGCTTTATTGAAAGCACAAGCAACAAACCGTAATGACCGTAATGCATTTAATGAGAACGTTATTATATTGCTAACATCCTTTTATTTTACAACCCACAGAGCACCAGAAGTATTCCTAGGCCTCCCACTCACAGAGGCACTTGATATGTGGTCACTGGGCTGCGTGGTGGCTAATGCCATGCTGAGTCATGATTTCTTCAGTGGGGACACTGAATATGATGTGGTGAGTATTCTACTGATGAACTCCGCATTTAAAGCACAATGCTTTCAGATTCTACTCTGAATAAACATACAGTAGTTACATGTTCTTCTTAGATCTAGAAATGTACAGGAGACTGAATTATTGTAGAAAATATTAAATATCCTCTTCTTTTTCTGCAGCTTCAATCCATCTTCTTGATGCTTGGTATGCCAGCACAATCTATCTTGGATGCTGGACAAACAACCTGCCGCTTTTTCATCCAAGACAACGATACATGGAGATTTAAGGTATGACTGCCCCCCACGCACACACTTTGGCCCAATTGATGTAACAACGTCCTCTCGTATATTCAAGTATCCTTGCAATTATCCATTCAAATCCCTGGAACTAACCATTTTTTAAACTAACCATGTTATTTTTTAAATCTAGAAACCAGAGGAGTATTGTGTCGAGGAAGAGTTTGAAGCAGAAGATGACGATGAAGACCTCGGGGATGAGAGCTGCTCACTGGAAGGAGTGTTTGCCCTGCATGAAGATGCTGATGAAACTGCTGAAATGTGGGTCTTCTTCATGGACCTGTTGAAACGAATGCTTCATCTGGATCCAAAGGAAAGGATAACACCTGACCAGGTGTTGAACCATCCCTTCATCACCATGTCTCACCTTACCACCTCATAGTAAGTCCACATAATGTGGGATCTTGAGGTGGAGGTTTTTGTTTTGTGAAACAATTTGAACACACAACGGACTCTGTTGCACTGGTACTGTCACTTATGTCTGATATCTGCTGCTAAGTGTTGTTTAAGAGACTGCATTTATATCTAATGCCATTCATAACTGCTGCAAATGTTCCCCCCCTTGCGCAAGAAGCATTTCTGCCTCATTTTATTTCTATTTTGACCAGGCACCTTAAGTATAGACATTGTATATCAGACATTGTATATCAGACATTGTATATTTGACATTGCATATCATTTTTGAAAAGTGTCTCATGTGTCGAAACTGTTTGTATTGTATTTTGACACTGGCATTGTAAATGTATGTTTTCTCATTCCAATAAAGCTCCTTTGAATTAACTTGAATTGTGTCTGTAGTTCTCTGGTTACGTTCACATCATTGTCTGCATTCCAACGAAGACATTTATATTATATTGTTCTAGTGATGTATGTTGTAAGCACGGTTGAAATAAAACATGTTACCTTGAAAGAAATGTTGTCTGAGTTCTTAAATATGGTCCAGCTCAGATTTTATTTCTTTCTTCAAATAACTGTTCCAATTATGTTAAAGGTGTAAGTGATATTTTCTGGTTAAAGCTCTATAGCTTAGGTAAATCTATCCAATCAGGAGAGACAATCCTGGAAATATAATTTAGTGTTCCAGTTCCAATTTGTCATCCCTTCTGTTTTCACTAGTTTATCATGTATGATTTATCTCTACTGGATTGGATTGAATATGTATCCTGATCTGAACATGTTACTGGATTGGATTGAATAGGTATCCTGAACATGTTACTGAACAAACACTGACAATGATTTATGTCAGAATAAAGAGCTATTTAACACCTTTCGTTTTCTCCAAACCAAATAATATCACCTTTATCATTTCACACTATTAAAGGGTAAGAATCATTTCCATGTGATATGCCTATTTCTATATTGGCTGGAACTCATCAGACTCAAAGATTAGTAAAATGCTATTTGAGTCTGATGAGTTCCAGCAAAACTACAGAAATATCACATATCACATTTGCATTATATTTATCATTACTAATTAATTTGATGCAGCAGATATAGAAGTATCCTCTCTCTCTCTCTTTGGCTTATAGAGAGCTACACCTATTTGTAGAATCACTTCTATTATGACAACTAGCGAAAATAGCAGATCTACTAGCTTAAAATGCGGAATGAAGCGCTGTCAACTTGTAGATCGTCTATTTTCACTATTTTTTGACAAATCTTACATGAACATTTGTGGAAAATCTTTGAATATTTGCCCAATAGGGCCAAAGTAGGGTTAATTGTGGTTACAGATCTTTCTGTCAGTCACTCCTCATTGTGGCTCTGTTCACCTCAGTCCAGCTGATTATAAGGACACATTCATACTCAAAGGTTTAGAGAAAACTAATTGAATTGAACCTTATAATGTAAGACTTTCCTTCATTGTTCAGGTTGTGTTGCTCTGAAGGAATGTGGAGCACTCAGGTGTGTGACATTAGGGTTGTGTGATTAAGCTTTCATTCAAAGTATTTTGAATGCAAATAATGAAGAAAGCCCACATTCTTTCACCTGATTAAAATGCAAACAGGCTCAATGATGGCTGATACTTAATTATAGACAAAACATCATTCAAATGCACTGTTAAACGTGTTAATGGTCACTGGTTGTCTGGCTTACTGGTTTACTGCTCTTTGAGGAGTTTCAGCAAAGCTAGCTAAATATCACATTATTACTCCCACACAATCTCCCTTTTCAACGGTTTGCACTTTCATACTATCATCATTCAAATCATAATATAAACGTTTATGCTGCTTGTTGTTTCTATGGAGGTTTCTCTCTCTCTTTCTGATCAAAGAGTGTAGCCTGTAGTATTTAAAAAGTGTGTGTGAGCGTGTGCGTGTAGTATAGTATAGTAATTTCTCTAAATAATAAATACAATGTAATCTGCTTGTAACACATGCAACCATAACACATTATAAAGCCTATTATAATAACTCATGTATTACTTTGTTTTTGTGCATAAGCTTAATTGTAGTCAGTGTCATTTTATTTCATACATATTTTTTGTAGTAATCCACTTTCAGACAGTAAGACAGCCAGTAAAACAGACAATTTGGGCTGTGATTCTACTAGTATGATGTTTACACAATACTGCAGCAGAAACTTTTATATCCACTATAGTATGAAAGTGCAAACTGTTAAAATGGGAGATTGTGTGCGGGTAATAATGTGATATTTATCTAGTTTGGCTGAAACTCCTCAAAGCTAGTTGTTAATTTCAACAAGGCAATTAAAAGAGCTAAACCACAAAACATTTAGAAGTATTACCTTGTCTACACTGCAACGTACAGTTATTTTTAATGCTCACACTGATTCTTTGAATAACAGTTTGCAAACAGTATACAGTCAGTGGTACGATTATAACAATGATGCTAAAAGGATAACATAAAAATAAAGGGCTTGTTTCCATTGTGGTCATGTGTGTTCAATTCATCAACACTGGAAGGAGTTTGCCAATTTACATGAACAATGTATTCATCTATTGTGAGTGACATAAAGCTGTGGTGAGTTAGCAAACACATTCCCAATGCATTTAGAATAATATATTTACGGTATTATCTCAGATACATAGCTTTTTAATATAATAAAGCACCTAAAGCAAAGGGATACTACCCCACCCAATACCCCCCCAACCCCCACATACACCCCCCACACACACAACAGACACACCCTAGTAAGTTACGCCCCTGTCTGACTCTGACCAATCAGGTAACATCTTTCTGAAGTACCCTGGCTGGACTGCATATATAGGGTGGGTTTAGTGTTTTCTTCAGAACAGATCATCTGAACCTAGAGAAAGCAGCAGAAGAAAGAAGACTCAACAAACACACAATGACTACATTAATGACCAGGAGACAACAAGGGAGCAAAACATTAAAACTTAAAGTAGGAGGCCTGAAAAAGCATCGCTTTGAACCATACCAGCATTCTTCAAGGACATGTACAGGTAAGGATCAAACTCTTTGGGTCAAAACAGTAAAGATTAAGGACAGAATCATTGATCTGAAACAATTAGGCTACTATAGTCAAAATAAAGTAGAGATATAAAGTCTTGAAGATGCCATTTGGTATGTTATGATAGTCACTGTATTAAACTTGTCAATCTGGGTGATATCTATAGTATTAGTAGGAGAACTGATCATGATTGGTGATTCTAAATTGATTCTAAGTCTAAATTCTCTCTCTATTCTCTCTCTGTAGGTGCTGAGAAAAAGCAGCAGTCTTTTCAAAGACTCTCGGTTGAACCATCCATGGACAAATCCATCTACCCCCGACACTCCAGCATGTCCAGCTCTGAACCAGAGTGGGACATAGATGAGCAGGATGTGTTCAACTCTGAGGATGTTCCTTCCCCAGCGGTTTACGTTGACATCCTGACCACCACCTCCCCCCTGCACGTTGATTCGGAGTGGGGCACGGTTGAGCAGGACTTGTTCAAATGTGTCGTCAATGTCCCTTTTCCATCGGTTTACGTCGATATCCTGACCACGTCCGTCCCCCAACACACCATCACGTCCTGCTCAACTGTACCTTCCCCAACACCATTGACCATCGTGACCACCAGCTCCTCCCAACTCTCTGATCCAGAGAGGTGCATAGCTGAGCACGACATGCTGGATGGAGGCCAGTACATCGTCCTGAGCTTCATGGAGGAAGGAAGCTATGGGATGGTGGCCAAAGCCATCCACACGTGTACATGTGACATGGTGGCCATCAAGATATTAAAGAAATGTCGCAATTACGATAAAGTGGCAGAACACGAGGTAAGCATTGCTTTGGGAGCTTCTCACAATGGACATATTTTATTGTATGACCCCTGTCTAAATCTGTCTTCTTGTATTCCTAGATGGCCATGTTGCAAAAGCTGAAAGTCCTGGACCCTGACACGTGTGGAATAGTGAGATATTACGACAGCTTTGTGCATAAAGGATTGACATGCATGGTGTTTGAGACTCTGGATATTGATCTCCTGGAGTTTGTGAATGGGAGAGATTCTCCTATGTCCATGATGGAGATGAGACCCATCATACAGCAGGTATGGGTTTGAAATTTGATGAACACATTGAGACAAAAATATTCAGTTGAATTTCACACCTCATTTTGCTGCACATATTAATCATGCTCCTTATTCTTGACTTGCAGCTTGCCATTGCACTCCAGGCCCTGAAGGGTATAGGTCTCATCCATACAGACATCAAACTGGAGAACATCATGCTGGTGAACCAACGAGAACAACCCCTCAAAGTCAAACTAATTGACTTTGGTCTCGCCGTTCCTGTCTCTGAGACTAAGCAACGGAGGATCAAACCAATTCTGGAGTATAGGTGAGCTCTAGTCTTTTGGTCAATGTGTTGAGTTACATTTTATTTATCTTTGCCTTATCTGCTTTATTGAAAGCACAAGCAACAAACCGTAATGACCGTAATGCATTTAATGAGAACGTTATTATATTGCTAACATCCTTTTATTTTACAACCCACAGAGCACCAGAAGTATTCCTAGGCCTCCCACTCACAGAGGCACTTGATATGTGGTCACTGGGCTGCGTGGTGGCTAATGCCATGCTGAGTCATGATTTCTTCAGTGGGGACACTGAATATGATGTGGTGAGTATTCTACTGATGAACTCCGCATTTAAAGCACAATGCTTTCAGATTCTACTCTGAATAAACATACAGTAGTTACATGTTCTTCTTAGATCTAGAAATGTACAGGAGACTGAATTATTGTAGAAAATATTAAATATCCTCTTCTTTTTCTGCAGCTTCAATCCATCTTCTTGATGCTTGGTATGCCAGCACAATCTATCTTGGATGCTGGACAAACAACCTGCCGCTTTTTCATCCAAGACAACGATACATGGAGATTTAAGGTATGACTGCCCCCCACGCACACACTTTGGCCCAATTGATGTAACAACGTCCTCTCGTATATTCAAGTATCCTTGCAATTATCCATTCAAATCCCTGGAACTAACCATTTTTTAAACTAACCATGTTATTTTTTAAATCTAGAAACCAGAGGAGTATTGTGTCGAGGAAGAGTTTGAAGCAGAAGATGACGATGAAGACCTCGGGGATGAGAGCTGCTCACTGGAAGGAGTGTTTGCCCTGCATGAAGATGCTGATGAAACTGCTGAAATGTGGGTCTTCTTCATGGACCTGTTGAAACGAATGCTTCATCTGGATCCAAAGGAAAGGATAACACCTGACCAGGTGTTGAACCATCCCTTCATCACCATGTCTCACCTTACCACCTCATAGTAAGTCCACATAATGTGGGATCTTGAGGTGGAGGTTTTTGTTTTGTGAAACAATTTGAACACACAACGGACTCTGTTGCACTGGTACTGTCACTTATGTCTGATATCTGCTGCTAAGTGTTGTTTAAGAGACTGCATTTATATCTAATGCCATTCATAACTGCTGCAAATGTTCCCCCCCTTGCGCAAGAAGCATTTCTGCCTCATTTTATTTCTATTTTGACCAGGCACCTTAAGTATAGACATTGTATATCAGACATTGTATATCAGACATTGTATATTTGACATTGCATATCATTTTTGAAAAGTGTCTCATGTGTCGAAACTGTTTGTATTGTATTTTGACACTGGCATTGTAAATGTATGTTTTCTCATTCCAATAAAGCTCCTTTGAATTAACTTGAATTGTGTCTGTAGTTCTCTGGTTACGTTCACATCATTGTCTGCATTCCAACGAAGACATTTATATTATATTGTTCTAGTGATGTATGTTGTAAGCACGGTTGAAATAAAACATGTTACCTTGAAAGAAATGTTGTCTGAGTTCTTAAATATGGTCCAGCTCAGATTTTATTTCTTTCTTCAAATAACTGTTCCAATTATGTTAAAGGTGTAAGTGATATTTTCTGGTTAAAGCTCTATAGCTTAGGTAAATCTATCCAATCAGGAGAGACAATCCTGGAAATATAATTTAGTGTTCCAGTTCCAATTTGTCATCCCTTCTGTTTTCACTAGTTTATCATGTATGATTTATCTCTACTGGATTGGATTGAATATGTATCCTGATCTGAACATGTTACTGGATTGGATTGAATAGGTATCCTGAACATGTTACTGAACAAACACTGACAATGATTTATGTCAGAATAAAGAGCTATTTAACACCTTTCGTTTTCTCCAAACCAAATAATATCACCTTTATCATTTCACACTATTAAAGGGTAAGAATCATTTCCATGTGATATGCCTATTTCTATATTGGCTGGAACTCATCAGACTCAAAGATTAGTAAAATGCTATTTGAGTCTGATGAGTTCCAGCAAAACTACAGAAATATCACATATCACATTTGCATTATATTTATCATTACTAATTAATTTGATGCAGCAGATATAGAAGTATCCTCTCTCTCTCTCTTTGGCTTATAGAGAGCTACACCTATTTGTAGAATCACTTCTATTATGACAACTAGCGAAAATAGCAGATCTACTAGCTTAAAATGCGGAATGAAGCGCTGTCAACTTGTAGATCGTCTATTTTCACTATTTTTTGACAAATCTTACATGAACATTTGTGGAAAATCTTTGAATATTTGCCCAATAGGGCCAAAGTAGGGTTAATTGTGGTTACAGATCTTTCTGTCAGTCACTCCTCATTGTGGCTCTGTTCACCTCAGTCCAGCTGATTATAAGGACACATTCATACTCAAAGGTTTAGAGAAAACTAATTGAATTGAACCTTATAATGTAAGACTTTCCTTCATTGTTCAGGTTGTGTTGCTCTGAAGGAATGTGGAGCACTCAGGTGTGTGACATTAGGGTTGTGTGATTAAGCTTTCATTCAAAGTATTTTGAATGCAAATAATGAAGAAAGCCCACATTCTTTCACCTGATTAAAATGCAAACAGGCTCAATGATGGCTGATACTTAATTATAGACAAAACATCATTCAAATGCACTGTTAAACGTGTTAATGGTCACTGGTTGTCTGGCTTACTGGTTTACTGCTCTTTGAGGAGTTTCAGCAAAGCTAGCTAAATATCACATTATTACTCCCACACAATCTCCCTTTTCAACGGTTTGCACTTTCATACTATCATCATTCAAATCATAATATAAACGTTTATGCTGCTTGTTGTTTCTATGGAGGTTTCTCTCTCTCTTTCTGATCAAAGAGTGTAGCCTGTAGTATTTAAAAAGTGTGTGTGAGCGTGTGCGTGTAGTATAGTATAGTAATTTCTCTAAATAATAAATACAATGTAATCTGCTTGTAACACATGCAACCATAACACATTATAAAGCCTATTATAATAACTCATGTATTACTTTGTTTTTGTGCATAAGCTTAATTGTAGTCAGTGTCATTTTATTTCATACATATTTTTTGTAGTAATCCACTTTCAGACAGTAAGACAGCCAGTAAAACAGACAATTTGGGCTGTGATTCTACTAGTATGATGTTTACACAATACTGCAGCAGAAACTTTTATATCCACTATAGTATGAAAGTGCAAACTGTTAAAATGGGAGATTGTGTGCGGGTAATAATGTGATATTTATCTAGTTTGGCTGAAACTCCTCAAAGCTAGTTGTTAATTTCAACAAGGCAATTAAAAGAGCTAAACCACAAAACATTTAGAAGTATTACCTTGTCTACACTGCAACGTACAGTTATTTTTAATGCTCACACTGATTCTTTGAATAACAGTTTGCAAACAGTATACAGTCAGTGGTACGATTATAACAATGATGCTAAAAGGATAACATAAAAATAAAGGGCTTGTTTCCATTGTGGTCATGTGTGTTCAATTCATCAACACTGGAAGGAGTTTGCCAATTTACATGAACAATGTATTCATCTATTGTGAGTGACATAAAGCTGTGGTGAGTTAGCAAACACATTCCCAATGCATTTAGAATAATATATTTACGGTATTATCTCAGATACATAGCTTTTTAATATAATAAAGCACCTAAAGCAAAGGGATACTACCCCACCCAATACCCCCCCAACCCCCACATACACCCCCCACACACACAACAGACACACCCTAGTAAGTTACGCCCCTGTCTGACTCTGACCAATCAGGTAACATCTTTCTGAAGTACCCTGGCTGGACTGCATATATAGGGTGGGTTTAGTGTTTTCTTCAGAACAGATCATCTGAACCTAGAGAAAGCAGCAGAAGAAAGAAGACTCAACAAACACACAATGACTACATTAATGACCAGGAGACAACAAGGGAGCAAAACATTAAAACTTAAAGTAGGAGGCCTGAAAAAGCATCGCTTTGAACCATACCAGCATTCTTCAAGGACATGTACAGGTAAGGATCAAACTCTTTGGGTCAAATCAGTAAAGATTAAGGACAGAATCATTGATCTGAAACAATTAGGCTACTATAGTCAAAATAAAGTAGAGATATAAAGTCTTGAAGATGCCATTTGGTATGTTATGATAGTCACTGTATTAAACTTGTCAATCTGGGTGATATCTATAGTATTAGTAGGAGAACTGATCATGATTGGTGATTCTAAATTGATTCTAAGTCTAAATTCTCTCTCTATTCTCTCTCTGTAGGTGCTGAGAAAAAGCAGCAGTCTTTTCAAAGACTCTCGGTTGAACCATCCATGGACAAATCCATCTACCCCCGACACTCCAGCATGTCCAGCTCTGAACCAGAGTGGGACATAGATGAGCAGGATGTGTTCAACTCTGAGGATGTTCCTTCCCCAGCGGTTTACGTTGACATCCTGACCACCACCTCCCCCCTGCACGTTGATTCGGAGTGGGGCACGGTTGAGCAGGACTTGTTCAAATGTGTCGTCAATGTCCCTTTTCCATCGGTTTACGTCGATATCCTGACCACGTCCGTCCCCCAACACACCATCACGTCCTGCTCAACTGTACCTTCCCCAACACCATTGACCATCGTGACCACCAGCTCCTCCCAACTCTCTGATCCAGAGAGGTGCATAGCTGAGCAGGACATGCTGGATGGAGGCCAGTACATCGTCCTGAGCTTCATGGAGGAAGGAAGCTATGGGATGGTGGCCAAAGCCATCCACACGTGTACATGTGACATGGTGGCCATCAAGATATTAAAGAAATGTCGCAATTACGATAAAGTGGCAGAACACGAGGTAAGCATTGCTTTGGGAGCTTCTCACAATGGACATATTTTATTGTATGACCCCTGTCTAAATCTGTCTTCTTGTATTCCTAGATGGCCATGTTGCAAAAGCTGAAAGTCCTGGACCCTGACACGTGTGGAATAGTGAGATATTACGACAGCTTTGTGCATAAAGGATTGACATGCATGGTGTTTGAGACTCTGGATATTGATCTCCTGGAGTTTGTGAATGGGAGAGATTCTCCTATGTCCATGATGGAGATGAGACCCATCATACAGCAGGTATGGGTTTGAAATAAAATGTGATTGCAACACATTGAGACAGAAATATTCAGTAACATTTCCTTTTGCTACACATATTAAATATTACATATTAATATGAATCATGATCTTTATTCTTGACTTGCAGCTTGCCATTGCACTCCAGGCCCTGAAGGGTATAGGTCTCATCCATACAGACATCAAACTGGAGAACATCATGCTGGTGAACCAACGAGAACAACCCCTCAAAGTCAAACTCATTGACTTTGGTCTCGCCGTTCCTGCCTCTGACACTAAGCAACGGAGGATCAAACCAATTCTGGAGTACAGGTGAGTTCTACTCTTTTGGTCAATGTGTTGTTACATTTTATTTATCTTTGCCTCATCTGCTTTACTGAAAGCACAAGCAACAAACCGTAATGACTGCATTTGATGAGAATGTTATTATATTGCTAACATCCTTTTATTTAACAACCCACAGAGCACCAGAAGTATTCCTGGGCCTCCCACTCACAGAAGCACTTGATATGTGGTCACTGGGCTGTGTGGTGGCTAATGCCATGCTGAGTCATGATTTCTTCAGTGGGGACACTGAATATGATGTGGTGAGTATTCTACTGACGAACTGCACATTTAAAACACAATGCTTTCAGATTCTACTCTGAATAAACATACAGTAGTTACATGTTCTTCTTAGATCTGGAAATGTATAGAACACCGAATTATTGTGGAATGAGAGGAATGAGATTGTGGAAAATATGAAATATCCTCTTCTTTTTCTGCAGCTTCAATCCATCTTCTTGATGCTTGGTATGCCAGCACAATCTCTCTTGGATGCTGGACAAACAACCTGCAGCTTTTTCATCCAAGACAACGATACATGGAGATTTAAGGTATGACTGCCCCCCACACACACACTTTGGCCCAATTGGTGTAATAACGTCCTCTTGTATATTCAAGTATCCTTGCAATTATCCATTCAATCCCGGAAACTAGCAATTTTTTATATATATTTTTAATCTAGAAACCAGAGGAGTATTGTGTCGAGGAAGAGTTTGAAGATGAAGATGAAGACCTCAGGGATGAGAGCTCCTCACTGGAAGAAGTATTTGCCCTGCATGAAGATGCTGATGAAACTGGTGACACGTGGGTCTTCTTCATGGACCTGTTGAAACGAATGCTTCATCTGGATCCAAAGGAGAGGATAACACCTGACCAGGTGTTGAACCATCCCTTCATCACCATGTCTCACCTCACCACCTCATAGTAAGTCCACATAATGTGAGATCTTGAGGTGGAGGTTTTTGTTTTGTGAAACAATTTGAACACACAACAGACTCAATATTTTTTTTATATTTGACATTGTATATTTGACATTTTTAACAAGTGTCTCGTGTGTCTAAACTCTTTTATTGTATTTTGATACTCTGGCATTGTAAATGTATGATTTCTCATGCCAATAAAGCTCCTTTTCAATTGACTTGAATTGTGTCTGTAGTTCTCTGGTTACGTCCACATCATTGTCTGCATTCCAACGAAGAAATTAGCACATAATACATATTAATTATATGTTTCTAGTGATATAAGTTGTAAGCACGGTCGAAATAAAACGTATTACCTTGAAAGAAACGTGTGAGTTCTTAAATATGGTCCAGCCCGGGTTTTAATACATTTATTTCTTCAAATAACTGTTACAATTATGTTAAAGGTGTTCCAATTTGTCATCCACATTCCTTCAGAGCAACACAACCTGAACAATGAAGCAAAGCCTTACATTGTAAGGTTCAATTCAATGAGTTATAATAATCGGCTGGACTGAGGTGAACAGGCCCACAATGAGGAGTGACTGACAGAGAGATCTGGAACCACAATTAACCCTGTTGGTCCTACTTCGGGCAAATATTCAAAGATTTTCCACAAATGTGGACAAATTAAGATTTGTCTAAAATAGTGAAAATAGACGATCTAAAAGTTCACAGACCTTCATTGCACATTTTAAGCTAGTAGATCTGCTATATAGGCTCTAATCAAACTTTGTGATGTTAGATATTTACCCCATAATACTCCAATACATTGTGCCTTAATTAAGCCACTAAAACTGCCTTTATTGTTATGGGTTTAGGTATTATATTCTTATTGTAATATTGGGAATCTTTCTCAAGGGGGTCAGAAAAAGTACTGGCTAAATAGCATACCAGTAAAATGTATTCACAATTCAAACTGTCTGTCACAGCTAAAAATATGGTTTAATGTTCAACCAACACTATAGGCTAATATGTATGAAATAAAATTACATGAACAAAAAGTAAACATTATGCATTTTTTCTAAGATCTTTGTTTTAGTTAGTTTTGTAAACACACAGTTTCAGTTTTATGTATTTATTATTTGCAGTTCTTCTAGCTAGAAAATGTGTTTTCTCACAGCTGGTTTTAGTTAAATATAATAACCCAACTTCAAGCCTCTAGCCATTGATGGAGACAATTATCGAAGCAATAAGCAATTTATTAAATACTATATGTATATATAGTATATTGTATTTATAAGCAATACAATAGAACAACACTCTTTGAACAGACTTGTGTTGTGGATTATTTATGAGAATTGTATAAATACGTACAGTACAAATATAATAAAATAGTGACTATAACTAATATAGGATACTTTTTAGCCACTAGTATCAGAGTTAATTCAAGCCAATGTAAGCTGTGCATAGATTATCAGCAGCGTGTGGAAGACAATGAAATACAATACATTGAACACATTAAACTTATTTTTTTAAATAGAGGGAGACAAAATAAAGTTCCATAATATCTAGGATATTGGTATCAGTTCAAGCAACACTAAAGGGAGATTAATTGTGAAAGTAATGACAAATAAAATGATATGAATTATTTTCATGTGGTATTTCTGTATGTAGTGTTACTGAAACCCATGAGTTCTCTTTCCTGACTGGATGAAATATGTATCCTGACCTGAAAAGTTATCTCCCAAAAAGCTGGAAGACCTCTGGTACTGAACAAACAAATATAGCAATGATTGTCAGAAGAATATATAGATATTTTAGCAATTGGAACAATTTCCAGGTGAAAGGCCTATTCCTGTAGTTCTGCTGAAACTCATCAAAATCAAAGAGCAGTAAAATGATCTCAGTTCATCCATAATGTGATCATTAACATGTGATCTGTGCAATGCCAGACAACCAGTGACCATTAACACGTTTAATCTCTGCATTTAAATGCATTGTCTATAATGAAGCATCAGCTATCATCATTTAGCCTATTTGCATTTTAACCTGGGGAAAGAATGTGGGTTTTCTTCATTATTTATTTGCATTCAAAATACATTCAATGAAAAGCGCCATCACAACCCTATTGTCCTGTTTTCCAGATTTCCACAAATAAAGTTGATGCTGTTATTGTGTCTTTATTTTAATCATGATGTTATCATGAAGGGGTAGATGAAAAATGTAATACATCATAGTAATACATCATAATGACTTCAATGCATTATAATCACTGTCATAATGCAATATAGTACAAATATGAGTCACAACTAAAGTGATCAATGCTTTAATTGTGGACAAACTCCAGGAGATCAATATGCACTCTTTTCATTCTTGTACTGCATACGAGTTTGTTTTTGTTCGCACGCCTATATTTTGTTAGTATTAGTGATTTGAAAGTCTAATATTGTACTCTATTGTTCTTATTTGATTTCTTATATTATGTTCTGTGCAGAATAAATAATATCTCCAGTGATCGTGGACAGCATAATACTAATAACAGATCAATAATAATTATTATAATAACAACAATGTAAAAAAAAAACAGCAGCAACATAGAGTGAAGATAATAAAACAGGTTTGTTTATTTTCATACTTGATAACATCCTCAGTCACAGTCATGTTCAACTCAACCTTGCAACTTTGAAAGATAGGGGCATAGCGAGTGACTGTACATAAAAACAATATTAAAAAAAACTTGTGGAGTATATAGGGCATCATCGCAACATCATTTTCTGATATCTTTAAAAATATATTAAATTCATATTTAAAAAAAATTATTATTCCATCATAAAGTAAACATCTATGGGCATAGACCTATGTACAATGTTTGCTGTTGCATCTTAAAAAACATGAAAAACTTAAAAAACGACCCAAAAACATTGCATGTGTAATGTTGGTGAGAGGGTATAACTATAATGAGACAGTATTCTTCTGAGGTGCTGTGGACTTGTGGAGTATATAGGGCATCATCGCAACATCATTTTCTGATATCTTTTCAATATATTCCTGCCAGGCCATGTGGCACTGAACATATTTGAGGCTATACAGCCAGTTCTCTGCATCACTGTGTTTTTGGCCAGGTTTCATGTCCTCAAAGCTGTAACTGTCCTCAATGCGTCACACTGTGACACGTTGTGAACTTGTAGATCTGCTATTTTCAAACATTTTACTTTTGGTACTTTAAGTATATTTTGATGTCAGTACTTTTACTCAAGTAACATTTTTGAACACAGGCCTTTTACTTGTAACAGAGTATTTCTACATTGTGGTATTGCTACTTTTACTTAAGTAATATATCTGAGTACTTCTTCCACCACTGTATATAATATATCAATAGGCTATCATAGAAAAAAAACTGAAACTCACCCATAGACGAAGCAGAATGTAGGGCGACACACCACCACAGCATTCACCATGTATGTTGATCTGCTGATCTGTCTCTTCGTATTCACTTTCTTGGTGGATCGAGTCATGTCTGAGTCATTCATGCAGGTCTTTATGATTCCCAAAAGAACCAGGTCTCTCTGGTCCCTCGACAATGCTGCCATGTCCGTTCGGGTCTCCCAGATCATGTCTGAGTCCAGTCTCTGACTGCAAGACACAGGCTGCCGTTCTGAATTCTCTATTTGTTTTCGCTGGCATTTTCAATCAAAGTTTCTGATCTTTTCCATTTCTGCTGCTGGTCGTTCTTCAGAAGTTTCAGAACACAAGCTGCTGTTGGTTTCATCAAACTCCTCCATGCATGAATCTAGTTGGTCCTCCTTGGTATCCATTGCAAGAATACTGTTGTGTGTTTACAAACACACTGGTAGGCTATTTATGAGTGGTGAAACCAGAGAACAATGGGGCTCAATCCAATGGAAACTCATGTAAATGTTGTTACTCTCCGCCCCCAAAACACAGACATACCGATAGGCCTAAACCTACTGAACAAACTCTCTATGTAGCAATGAGTAGCCTACTACTGTCACATTCACAATAAACAAAGAAACTAAAACTTTAACTAGAACTTTAACTAAAACTTTAACTAGAACTTTAACTAGAACTTTAACTAGAACTTTAACTAGAACTTTAACTAGAACTTTAACTAGAACAGGTAGCTCATCCCAAACTACACCGCTTCCCATCTACATTGATCAACGGACAGTTGAGGAGCTTTTCAAGCCGCTGGTATGACCAATTTGCATTTATCGAGTACAGCATTAGTCAAGATGCCGTGTTTTGCAAGATTTGTCGTCATTTTGCACTTGGAGGCAATGATACATTTAGACGTGGTGGATTTAAAAACTGGAAAAACATGGACAAAGCTTGTGTGAAGCATGAGAAGAGCAATGGACATGAAGAAGCAGTCCTAAATCAGCTGACAAACGTTGAAGGGATTAATGTTGGATTAATAGACAGAAACCGGGATCATATCGAAGCTGTGTTGGGCATTGTTCTTACATGTGCAAAGCAAGGCATAGCACTACGTGGACACAGAGAGACTGAGACAGAGACTGACGACATTAATAATCTTGATGCCAAGAACACAGGTAACTTCAGAGAGCTGTTCAAACTGATCTGCATGCACGGTCCAGAAATAAAAGCACGCCTAGAAATGCGTCCTAAAAGTGCTACAATGGCCAGCCCTCAAATTCATAATTATCTCATCGAAGCTGCATCCACATTGTTGCTACGCCGGATAAAGGAAGAGTTGTGTGATTCTCGTCACACATTTTACTCAATACTACTTGATGAATGCAAGGACGTCTCTAAAAGGGAATTGGTGGCTGTTTGCTTACGCTATGTGTACAAGGGGTCAATCAAGGAGAGAGCCTTAGGATTTGTTGAAACTGGGGAGATGACGGCTAAAGTAATTGCAGAGAAAATCCTGGCAATTGTGCAACCTTTAGAGCTAGACAAAAACCTGTGTGTTGGGCTGGCATTTGACAGGGCTTCTGTAATGTCCGGACACAAAGGGGGGGTGCAGGCCATTCTTAAGCACACATTTCCATACGCCACCTACACACATTGCCACTCACATAGGCCTGATCTTGTCCTGGGGGCTTTAGCACGCACATCAGAAGATGCAGAGTGTTTTTTCACTACTCTCGATGCACTGCATGCTTTCATGACAGGCGCCCAGCAACATGCTAATTTCATTGACATGCAGACACAGAAGTATCCTGACCGCACCCCAATTGAACTCGAACGCGGTTGTGACACAAGGTGGAGTTCAAGGTCTAATGCTGTTAGTAACGTGCTTAAACTCTATGATGTTGTACTAGACGTTTTTGAGTGAGTATATCATTATGGCAGAGGGGCCGACGAGAAGGGAAGCAAACTCATTGTTGTCTGGCATACAAACGAGGAAGTTCGTTTTCCTTCTCAACCTCTTTGCAAACCTGTTTAGTGCTTCTGATTGTGCAACAAAAGGCCTGCAGTCTGAAAGTATAACTGTGTCAGACGCTATAAATTTAATTGATTGTCTCAAAGAATCCATGTCAGGGATCAGATGTGATAACAGCCACCGCCTTGGATATCTGAGCATCCTGGCCCAAACAAATGACATATGTAGGGATAATGCCATTGAAAAGTGGGACGAAAATGCAGTTAATTCAGCCAGACAGCGTTTTGTTCCCGTTCGTTTTGAGCACAGCGTCATTACTACATCCCTGGGAAGGCAAACAAGAATCAATTGTGACGATGATTTACGCATCGCTCTAAACCGGAGAGTTGACTCTCAACTTAGTGAGTTGAATACCAGGTTCCAAAAAGACTCATATGGTTTCATGACATCTGCAAGTACATTCTTAACAACTCCCCGTGCTGATGCAACTGAAACGCTCAAAACTCTCAATGTCTCCGGCAGTGTTTTTGGTGTAACAGTTAAAGGGATACTTCACTCTCGGGACGGGGACACATTTAAAAAAAATATTAAAAATAAATGAAAAAAGTTATGGAAAATTCATGGCCCCCTCACGCATTAGAGTGTCCTACTAATGTGTGAGGGGGCCATGAATTTTCCATAACTTTTTTCATTTATTTTTAATATTTTTTTTAAATGTGTCCCCGGCCCGAAAGTGAAGTATCCCTTTAAGAACAGCAGCTTCATTCATTTTGGGGTAAACTTGCTATCAAAGAACGCAGGGGAGAGACATTTGACACACTGCTCAAGGTTTTGGCCGTGTGCCCAAGGAGCGTTCTCCCCATTACTTCTTAAGGGCACTAATTACACTGTCTGCCACTGACAACATGCAGTGTTGAACGCCTATTTTCCAGTGTCCAAAGTGTCAAAATCACACTCAGAAGTACAATGACAACCTCTCTTCTAAATAGTCTGTGTCTCCTAGCGTTTGAGAGAGATTTAACTGAAGGTCTGGACTACGATTCAGACTCAGTTATAGATATATTCAGTGCAGCAAGCCCTCTGGTCTCATGTTCTGAAACTTTTGAGATATCACTGCATATTCCTGAACACTATTTGTAAAGGACATCATGTTCGCCTTATCTGTAATGATGCATACTGTGCTTTTTTTTTAAATAAAAAGACATACATTGATTATACTTGCACATTGTTTTTATTAACGTTTTTCAGTTTTGTATTGTTTTTTTCCTGGTAATTTATAGGACCCTGGCAAATATTCAAAGATTTTCCACAAATGTTCACGTTAGATTTGTCTAAAATAGTGAACAGAGCCGATCTACAAGTTCACAGCGCTTCATTGTGCATATTAAGCTCATGGATCTGGCAGTAATGTCAGGACCCATAAAGCCAGAATGTTCAAATCAAAGGGTTCATTAAATAAGCTGAGGTTTCCAAAAGCAGGTAAACAGAACAGTAGGCATCAAGCACTAAACACAAACTAATGTGACATAGGTCTACGGACCAACAAAGACAGTGTGCAAACACAGGATTTAAACAGACAGAGGATTAACAGGACGCAGGTGAACTCAACTGACAAATCAAGAGACGATTGACTTATAATCACAGGGAGGGAGGCGAGACAAGGCAGGTGAACAGTAACTAGGCAGACAGGAAGGCACAGTACATTACTACAAAATAAAGGTACACAAAAGCAAGGTAACAACAGAGTAACAAATAACAAGACTAAATACAGAACAATAGCATGAACAGGCCTAACCAAATAAGGACATTCAAGGTCCAAGGGCTGAGGACAGATAAAGTATTCAAACTGTCTGTCACAGCTACACAATGTATTTAATGTTCAACCAACATATTAGGTTTATGTACGAAATACAATAACAGACTACAATTAAACATTTTCTCTATAGGATCTGATTTTAGCTAGATTTCCCCCCTGTTATTTTGTTAGTTTTAGTTAAATATAATACAACTCAAGGTTATCATAACAAGTAAACACACACACACACACACACACACACACAGCAAGCCTCTAGCCATTGATAGAGACAATTATCGAAGCAATAAGTAATTTATTTAACCTACAGGCTGATAAAAGCAATACAATAGAACAACACTCTTTGAAGAGACTTGTGTTGTGGATTATTTTATTTATATAGGATCAAAAAGTCTAATAATGCATATGCTTAATTTTAGTCTGTGTCTTTGTATTTGATACATATTAGACATACAGTTTGATTTTACTAGTAGGATGATTACACAATAGTTTTTCCTGACCGTGTTAATCTCACCCCTGAAAGAAAAAAATCGTATTACAATAAAACTAATAACAACTGAACTGTTTTTACAAATATTTTGAAAAAGGGAGATTTTGTGGGTGTAATAATGTGATATTTATCTAGTTATGCTGAAACTCTTCAAATAGGAATGGTCTCAGTCAGTTCATACATAATGTGATCATTAACAGGTGATCTGTTCAATGACCATTAACACGTTTTATCTCTGCATTTGAATGATGTTTTGTCTATAATGAAGCATCAGCCATCATCATTGAGCCTGTTTGCATTTTAATCAGGTGAAAGAATGTGGCTTTTCTCCATTATTTGCATTCAAAATACTTTGAATGAAAGCTTAATCACACAACCCTATTACTAATTGCACACTCCTGAGTGTTCCACATTCCTTCAGAGCAACACAACCTGAACAATGAAGCAAAGCCTTACATTGTAAGGTTCAATTCAATGAGTTATAATAATCGGCTGGACTGAGGTGAACAGACCCACAATGAGGAGTGACTGACAGAGAGATCTGGAACCACAATTAAGCCTGTTGGTCCTACTTCGGGCAAATATTCAAAGATTTTCCACAAATGTGGACAAATTAAGATTTGTCTAAAATGGTGAAAATAGACGATCTAAAAGTTCACAGCGCTTCATTGCACATTTTAAGCTAGTAGATCTGCTATATAGGCTCTAATCAAACTTTGTGATGTTAGATATTTAACCCATAATATTCCAATACATTGTGCCTTAACCCTCCAAGACCCGCAGTTGTAATATTACAACATTTGTATTTTATCAAAAACATGGTATAAATCATTTGTTTTCCTGTTATTCTTTCACCTAAACATCATCATTGGATCCTATTGTTTAGTCTTGCAATGTCATTGGCCGGGATATTTGCATATAAATACCCCCCACAGAGGCAGGAAAAGTCACAACTTGAAAATCCTTGAAGGAAGAACAATCTCTTTTTCACTGGACAGGATTTCTCACAAAAAAGTAAGTAAAATGTCTGCAATATTTTTTTTGGTGATCATTAGAATGTCTAGAACATGTACATATGATATTATTGGGAAAGATATACCCCAAATGTAAATTAGAGCATGCTTTATACTTGTTGTTTTTTTACAACTCTGGGTCATAGTGGTAGCAAATAGCAATGCCACCTGTTCACCTGGCTAAGTGGAGTCTTATAGTTTTCACAATACATTTATACAATTATGTGTATTTTCCCCACATTGCATTACTATATATATATATATATACCACAAATAACCACAAACATTACCAAAATGTTTTGCTAAAACATTATAGGCAATGAAATGTTATAACTTTTAAGCTAAAGCAGTATATTTGTCTTCGAGTACAATTGGTTAAAACATACAAATTGGTATGTGTGTGTGTGTGTGTGTGTGTGTGTGTGTGTGTGTGTGTGTGTGTATATATATATATATATATATATATATATATATATATATATATATATATATATATATACCAATTTGTATATTGTAACCAATTGTACTCGAATACAAATATACTGCATCATTAGCTTATAACATGTCATTGCCTATAATGTTTTAGCAAAACATTTTGGTAATGTTTGTGGTTAGCAATCAGTGTATGGTAATTGTTCATATGGGAGTCGCCCAGTTAAGAATCTCTCATCATTGTTCATGTGATGGGTGTTGGGATTGCCCACTTACAGTCATCCCCAATCCCTTTGTTAGGCTAAGCATCATCATTCATCACTGATAGTGCTAAGTACCATCATCACTGATGCCACTTGTGAGGATAAGCAAAGTACAATAGGTTGGCCAGACAGTATTGTGTGACTTGTGAAATATGTACCTGCAGTGAGATGTGCTAGTACTAATGTACTAATGGTATTTCTTTATTTTCATTTCAGAATGCCACAAGCAAGGAGAGAGCCTCGCTTCACTGCAAGGGATGTGTTGGATATTGTAATGCATGGAGAGAGTGATGTGGACATCGACTTTACTGAAACTGATGAAGAGTCGGATGAAGAGGCCTGTGGAGAGGAGTCCAAAGAAAACCATCCACCCAGTGAACCCAGTGAACCCACTGACCCACTGACCCACTGCCCCCCCCCCCAACCGGCCAAACACGCCAAACCCAGAATGCCACAAGCAAGGAGAGAGCCTCGCTTCACTGCAAGGGATGTGTCCAGACTGCAATCCACGCAAGGCACCTTGTCAACATCGGCCATCAGATGTGCGCCAGGACCAAGTTGGACACCTCCCACGGAAGACAGAGAGGGGGCGCTGCAGGAATAGTGGCTGTTCAAGTTACACCAGCTTACTCTGCCACAAGTGTGGTGTTCGTCTGTGCATTTCAGGAGACCGAAACTGTTTCTGGGACTATCACTGCTAAAAAGCAAGTGATTGTAAATGGTGTTCAAATTGATGGATGAGAGGGGGTGCCCGTTTCATTTTGAGCAGGTGTGAATTGGTCTTCGGTGGAGGGCTGTTTGCATCACATTGTGACCAGTGTATATTGTAATTAGGTTTCTTTAGTACATTCATTGTACTGTTTTTCATTTTGTTCTTTTAATAAAATCAAAATTCTTAAAAATATGGCTTATTGATGTTATTATTCATAATGTACTGTTCTGAGGCCCAATATTATTCATAATGTATACTGTTCTGAGGCCAAATGATAAACCATAACCATATAAATGAACCCTTAAGTTGTTTTAGTGAAGTATATAGACATTTGCCATGCTATTCTGACAGTGAGTAAAAATGGCCTATAGGAAATTCTGCTACCCGTTAGACCCACTGTTGTAATATTACAACATTTCAATTAAACCTTACGAAAACTATTTTTTTTAAAAAACATTATATTTCCCTCTCCAAAGTACTCCTAAAACACCATCTGAAAGGTTGATTATTTTTTTTTGTAAGTAGAAATATATCCGGGTCTTGCAGGGTTAATTAAGCCACTAAAACTGCCTTTATTGTTATGGGTTTAGGTATTATATTCTTATTGTAATATTGGGAATCTTTCTCAAGGGGGTCAGAAAAAGTACTGGCTAAATAGCATACCAGTAAAATGTATTCACAATTCAAACTGTCTGTCACAGCTAAAAAAAATGGTTTAATGTTCAACCAACACTATAGGCTAATATGTATGAAATAAAATTACATGAACAAAAAGTAAGCATATTATGCATTTTTTCTAAGATCTTTGTTCTAGTTAGTTTTGTAAAGACACAGTTTCAGTTTTATGTATTTATTATTTGTTATAGCTAGAAAATGTGTTTTCTCACAGCTGGTTTTAGTTAAATATAATAACCAACTCAACTTCAAGCCATTGATAGAGACAATTATCGAAGCAATAAGCAATTTATTAAATACTATATGTATATATAGTATATATAGTATATTGTATTTATAAGCAATACAATAGAACAACACTCTTTGAACAGACTTGCGTTGTGGATTATTTATGAGAATTGTATAAATACGTACAGTACATATATGATAAAATAGTGACTATAACTAATATAGGATACGTTTTAGCCACTAGTATCAGAATTAATTCAAGCCAATGTAAACTGTGCATAGATTATCAGCAGCGTGTGGAAGACAATGAAATACAATACATTGAACACATTAAACTTATTTTTTTAAATAGAGGGAGACAAAATAAAGTTCCATATCTAGTATCTTGGTATCAGCTCAAGCAACACTAAAGGGAGATTAATTGTGAAAGTAATGACAAATAAGATGATATGAATTATTTTTCATGTGTTATTTATGTATGTAGTGTTACTGAAACCCACGAGTTCTCTTTCCTGACTGGATGAAATATGTATCCTGAACTGAAAAGTTATCTTCCATTAAGCTGGAAGACCTCTGGTACTGAACAAACAAATATAGCAATGATTGTCAGAAGAATATAGAGATATTTTAGCAATTGGAACAATTTCCAGGTGAAAGGCCTATTCCTGTAGTTCTGCTGAAACTCATCAAAATCAAAGAGCAGTAAAATGGTCTCAGTTCATCCATAATGTGAGCATTAACATGTGATCTGTTCAATGCCAGACAACCAGTGACCATTAACACGTCTAATCTCTGCATTTAAATGCATTGTCTATAGTGAAGCATCAGCCATCATCATTTAGCCTAATTGCATTTTAACCTGGGGAAAGAATGTGGGGGGGGTTTTCCCTATTGTCCTGTTTTCCAGATTTCCACAAATAAAGTTGATGCTGTTATTGTGTCTTTATTTTAATAATAATGTTATCATGAAGGGGTAGATGAAAAATGCCTGCTATGGTGCCATCTGCTGTTCACTGGACCATTCTACACAGAACTCAAGAGTACAAAATATGAGAGTTTCAAATAATATATGAAATATGACGAAAATAACCAATGCGTGCAATGCAGCACACACACTAACACATACACATACATGCAGTAGAGTTATGGAAAGAGTGAGAATGTGGCAGCATATATTGGTGGTGGATATGGGAACAAGCATGGGGGAAATATTTTAAAATATATTTTATTTCTTTTAAAGTCTGAATTGGAAACAGAAACCCTTCTGAAATACTGCTTTGACAATAGGCTTGTTGTCAGGCCCTGGACACAATTTGCAGTAAAAATAAATAAAGGTGAAACACACACACACAGTGAATATTTAATCAATATGTGATCACAGCGGGATGTAGAGATTCATTATAATATTTTTTATTATACATTTTTATTTTATTTGATTTATTTATTTGCACTATAAAAAACAAAACAAAGAAAACATTATTAAAACAACGCATAAATAAGTGCAGGTGAGCAATGAAACCCATAAAGGGCTTATGAAGGGTGCTCACCTAAAAATAATAAACAAGTAGTTAAACATAATAATCAAGTTAAACATAATAATCAAACATAAATACCACAAACAACAAATACCTTGTGTGCAGTTGAATGTGTAGGTTATTGTAATAATATACATTATTGTTCAAGACAAGTCTTGAAAAAAACATTAAATAATTGAAATATTACCAATAGTCTACACAGCATATAGACAGACAGATATAACAGTGTCCAATACCCCCCCCCCCCCCCACTCACACACACACACTTTGGAAAAGATGTTACCTGATTGGTCAGACTGGGCCATTCTACTCTGACCAACCAGGTAACATCTCCCTAAGTACCCTGGCTAGACTGCATATATAGGGTGGGTTTAGTGTTTTCATCAGAACAGATCATCTGAACCTAGAGAAAGCAGCAGAAGAAAGAAGACTCAACAGACACACCATGACTACATTAATGGCCAGGAGACAACAGGAGACAAGACGAAGGGGCCTGAAAATGCATCGATTTGAACCATACCAGCGCTCTGCAAGGACATGTACAGGTAAGGGTATTCACTGTTATTAAAATATACAAGCAAACAGTAATTATTCAGATAATATTGCATCTTGTACTGGAAGCATTTTATTTCATTCTCAACTGTGAGCATAATGTTAAGCATTTGTACTGTGACCCAAGTCACTTGAAATTAAAGGAAAACATCAGATGTCTAGTCAAAAGGCTAATAGATTGTATTCGGTTGACGTGAGGCCAATTGAGCAAATAACTAGGCATCTGCACTTTAATTTCTTCACTGATATAGTTTATTTATTAAATAGTTTATTTATTATTTTAAACCTGTACATAATATCTCCAAGTTGCTATTGGTTATTGTAGTCATGGTATTTGGTAGATAATTAATGTGTAACTCAGCTCATGCATTTCTTGAGCGTGTCAATCAGGGCTTTAATAGTTCATGATTATTCTTTTGTGTACAACATTCCAAGAGTCTCATTCTCTCTCTTCTCTCTACAGGTGCTCATATCTTCCCCCGACACTCCAGCATGTCGTGCTCCGCTAGCTCTGATTCAGACTGGGACACAGCTGAGCAGGACATATTCAACTCCGACGATGTCCCCATCCCAACGGTTTACATTGACATCCTGACCACCACCTCCCCCCAACACTCTGATACAGAGTGGTGCATGGTTGGGCACGACTTGTTCAAATATGTCGATGTCCCTCCAGCAGCAGTTAACGTTGACATCCTGACCACGACCACCCCCAAACCCTCCAGCATGTCCTGTTCATTTAGCTCGGATCCAGAGTGGGGCAGGGTTGAGCTGGACGTGTTCAACTCCGTTGATGTCCCTTCCCCAACACCACTGATCATCGTGACCACCAGCTCCTCCCAACACTCTGATGATCCAGAGAGTTGCATATCTGAGCAGGACTTGCTGGACAGTGGCATGTACCTCGTCAAGAGCTTCATCGGGGAAGGAAGCTTTGGGATGGTGGCCAAAGCCACCAACACGTTCACCGGTGACACTGTGGCCATCAAGATATTAAAAAATCGCCATAATTACGATGAGTTGGCAGAACGTGAGGTAAGCATTGTTTGGAAGAGTTTGAATATTTGGGCATCGTTTATTATATATTAGCTGTCTAAATCTTCTTGTATTCCTAGATGGCCATGTTGCAAGCGCTCCAAATCCTGGACCCTGACACGTGTGGAGTAGTGAGGTTTTACGACAGCTTCGTGCATAAAGGATTGAGATGCATGGTGTTCGAGTCTCTGGATATTAATCTCCTGGATTTCTTCAATGGGAGAGGTTCTCCTATGTCCATGATGGAGACGAGGTGCATCATACAGCAGGTATGGGTTTGACAATTATATTTCAAAGTGATGGAAACAAATTGAGACACAGAATTTGATTTCTGATCATGATTTTTTATCTTGCAGCTTGCCATCGCACTCCAGGCCCTGAAGGGTATAGGTCTCATCCATACGGACATCAAACTAGATAACGTCATGCTGGTGAACCAACGAGAACAACCCCTCAAAGTCAAACTCATTGACTTTGGTCTCGCCGTTCCTGTCTCTGAGACTAAGGAACAGAGGATCAAGCCGCCTCTAGAGTATAGGTGAGTTCTATAGAGATACTCTTTTAGGCTATATGTTGTATTAATATTGTATTCATCATTGTCTTAATATCTGCTTTACTGAAAGCACATGCAAGCAAAGATTCAAAAGTGTAAAGAGTGCAATTAAGAAGAAGCATAAATGTTTCTAACATTATCCTTTCATTTTACAACCCACAGAGCACCAGAACTCTTCCTGGGACTCCCAATCACAGAGGCACTTGATATGTGGTCACTGGGCTGTATGGTGGTTAATGGGATGCTGTTCCGTGATCTCTTCCACGGGAAGACCGAATATGATGTGGTGAGTATTCATTCTACTACAATTGCAACATGCATTCTGATTCTACTCTGAATACACATAAGTTACATTTTCATCTTAGATCTGTATCTAAGTTTGCATATAAGACTAAAATATCTTGTGTTTTTCTGCAGATTCAAGCCATCCTCTTGACGCTTGGTATGCCAGCACAATCTCTCTTGGATGCTGGACAAACAACCTGCAGCTTTTTCACCAAGGACAACGATACATGGAGATTTAAGGTATGACTGCAACTAATATTGGACTAACAACTTCATCTCTGACATTTTCGAGTCTTTGCACGTCATTCAATCATATCACTAAAACTGAAAATGTTTTGTTTTGTATTTTCTAGAAACCAGAGGAGTATTTCATTGTGCAGGAGTTTGAGGCAGACGATGAAGACCTCTTGGATGACACCTGCTCACTGGAAGAAGTGTTCACCTCCCTGTGTGACGATGCGGATGAAACTGGTGACATGTGGGTCTTCTTCATGGACCTGTTGAAGCGAATTCTTCATCTGGATCCAAAGGAGAGGATAACACCTGACCAGGTGTTGAACCATCCCTTCATCACCATGTCTCACCCATGACCGTCTCATATATTAAGTATGCAGGCTCCGCAATAACATATCAAGGTGTTTGTGGGGCCAACGATTACAAATGTACGGTACTCCCAGTTATTGTTTCATTCAGTGTACAGTACATGTTTGACAATGACAACGGCACAAGATGGCGACCTAAGTCAACTAAAACTGAGATCATCTGCGATCAATAGTGTGTACCATTTGTGATCACACTATTCTTAGTAATACACTGGCATTAAGGACACAGGTATTATCACCGACTATGATTACACTCCAATGCTGCTGCACTGGTGCTTTCCCTTATGTATACACTTATATGTCTGATATCTGCTGCTAAGTGTTGTGTCTCACCTGCACCTTTTTGACCATGTACCTTATGTATATTAGACATTTTATATTTGACTTTGTACTGAACAGTTGGCATTGTATATATTGTATATGACATTTTCTATTTGACATTTTCTATTTGACATTTATATATTTGACATTTTCTATTTGACATTTTCTATTTGACATGTGGTCAGAGACACAGAAAAGATGTGGTCTTTCTTCCATCCTCAGCCAGTATACGTCTTCACATCAGTATGAAGTGTGTCCTCCTGTAGGGTTCATATCAGACAGTACATGGTGCTTTTACTGTGAGGTCAGCTGCTGCCCACTGCAGCATGTCTCTCTGTATTGTCTCTCTTTCATGTAGATCATCTCTAGTGTCCAGTTCTCTGTTCACTGTTTCACATCATTGTCTGCATTCCAAGTGAGAGAGAATAAATTAGCACACGTTTTTGTATATAACAATGTATTTTGAAATAAAACCAGTGAAAGAAATATTGTGTAGGCATAAGAGATTTATGGTATGACTGCACCCCCCAACACACACACACACACACACACACACACACACATACAAAAGTTCACAAAATGTGTAGTACGACATTTTAATGCAATAATGTGTTCATCACTTTAATGTTACAGGGGCAGATTTTACTGACATGACTTCATGTGTTGCTGGGTAGATTTACCTATAATAACTGGCAAATATTCAAAGATTTTCCACAAATGTTCACGTTAGATTTGTCTAAAATAGTGAACAGAGCCGATCTACAAGTTCACAGCGCTTCATTGTGCATATTAAGCTCATGGATCTGTCAGTAATGGCAGGACCCATAAAGCCAGAATGTTCAAATCAAAGGGTTTATTAAATAAGCTGAGGTTTCCAAAAGCAGGTAAACAGAACAGTAGGCATCAAGCACTAAACACAAACTAATGTGACATAGGTCTACGGACCAACAAAGACAGTGTGCAAACACAGGAATTAAATAGACAGAGGATTAACAGGACGCAGGTGAACTCAACAGACAAATCAAGAGACGATTGGCAGAGGGACAAACAGGACACAGGAGGAGATGACTAAGAATCACAGGGAGGGAGGTGAGTCAAGGCAGGTGAACAGTAACTAGGCAGACAGGAAGGCACAGAACATTACTACAAAATAAAGGTACACAAAAGCAAGGTAACAACAGAGTAACAAATAACAAGACTAAATACAGAACAATGGCATGAACAGGCCTAATGAACAGCCCTTAAGAGTCCAAAACCAAATAAGGGCATTCAAGGTCCAAGGGCTGAGGACAGGATCTGCTATTTCTGCTAGTTGTCTTAATATGATAAAGTGTTCAAGCTGTCTGTCACAGCTACACAATGTATTTAATGTTCAACCAACATATTAGGTTTATGTACGAAATACAATAACAAACTACAATTAAGCATTTTCTCTATAGGATCTGATTTTACCTAGATTTCCCCCCTGTTATTTTGTTAGTTTTAGTTCAATATAATACAACTCAAGGTTATCATAACAAGTAAACACACACACACACACACACACACACACAGCAAGCCTTTAGCCATTGATAGAGACAATTATCGAAGCAATAAGTAATTTATTTAACCTACAGGCTGATAAAAGCAATACAATAGAACAACACTCTTTGGACAGACTTGTGTTGTGGATTATTTTATTTATATAGGATCAAAAAGTATAATAATGCATATGCTTAATTTTAGTCTGTTTCTTTGTATTTGATACATATTAGACATACAGACAGTTTGATTTTACTAGTAGGATGATTACACAATAGTTTTAACTGACCGTGTTAATCTCACCCCGAAAGAAAAACATTGTATTACAATAAAACTAATAACAACTGAACTGTTTTTACAAATATTTTGAAAAAGGGAGATTGTGTGGGTATAATAATGTGATATTTATCTAGTTATGCTGAAACTCTTCAAAGAGGAATGGTCAGTTCATACATAATGTGATCATTAACAGGTGATCTGTTCAATGACCATTAACACGTTTTATCTCTGCATTTGAATGATGTTTTGTCTATAATGAAGCATCAGCCATCATCATTGAGCCTGTTTGCATTTTAATCAGGTGAAAGAATGTGGCTTTTCTCCATTATTTGCATTCAAAATACTTTGAATGAAAGCTTAATCACACAACCCTATTACTAATTTCACACTCCTGAGTGTTCCACATTCCTTCAGATTAACACAACCTGAACAATGAAGGAAAGCCTTACATTGTAAGGTTCAATTCAATGAGTTATAATAATCGGCTGGACTGAGGTGAACAGACCCACAATGAGGAGTGACTGACAGAGAGATCTGGAACCACAATTAAGCCTGTTGGTCCTACTTCGGGCAAATATTCAAAGATTTTCCACAAATGTGGACAAATTAAGATTTTTCTAAAATAGTGAAAATAGACGATCTAAAAGTTCACAGCGCTTCATTGCACATTTTAAGCTAGTAGATCTGCTATATAGGCTCTAATCAAACTTTGTGATGTTAGATATTTACCCCATAATATTCCAATACATTGTGCCTTAATTAAGCCACTAAAACTGCCTTTATTGTTATGGGTTTAGGTATTATATTCTTATTGTAATATTGGGAATCGTTCTCAAGGGGGTCAGAAAAAGTACTGGCTAAATAGCATACCAGTAAAATGTATTCACAATTCAAACTGTCTGTCACAGCTAAAAAATTGTTTAATGTTCAACCAACACTATAGGCTAATATTTATGAAATAAAATTACATGAACAAAAAGTAAGCATATTATGCATTTTTTCTAAGATCTTTTTTCTAGTTAATTTTGTAAAGACACAGTTTCAGTTTTATGTATTTATTATTTGCAGTTTTTCTAGCTAGAAAATGTGTTTTCTCACAGCTGGTTTTAGTTAAATATAATAACCAACTCAACTTCAAGCCATTGATAGAGACAATTATCGAAGCAATAAGCAATTTATTAAATACTATATGTATATATAGTATATATAGTATATTGTATTTATAAGCAATACAATAGAACAACACTCTTTGAACAGACTTGCGTTGTGGATTATTTATGAGAATTGTATAAATACGTACAGTACATATATGATAAAATAGTGACTATAACTAATATAGGATACGTTTTAGCCACTAGTATCAGAATTAATTCAAGCCAATGTAAACTGTGCATAGATTATCAGCAGCGTGTGGAAGACAATGAAATACAAGACATTGAACACATTAAACTTATTTTTTAAATAGAGGGAGACAAAATAAAGTTCCATATCTAGTATCTTGGTATCAGCTCAAGCAACACTAAAGGGAGATTAATTGTGAAAGTAATGACAAATAAGATTATATGAATTATTTTTCATGTGTTATTTCTGTATGTAGTGTTACTGAAACCCACGAGTTCTCTTTCCTGACTGGATGAAATATGTATCCTGAACTGAAAAGTTATCTTCCATTAAGCTGGAAGACCTCTGGTACTGAACAAACAAATATAGCAATGATTGTCAGAAGAATATAGAGATATTTTAGCAATTGGAACAATTTCCAGGTGAAAGGCCTATTCCTGTAGTTCTGCTGAAACTCATCAAAATCAAAGAGCAGTAAAATGGTCTCAGTTCATCCATAATGTGATCATTATAATGTGATCTGTGCAATGCCAGACAACCAGTGACCATTAACACGTCTAATCTCTGCATTTAAATGCATTGTCTATAATGAAGCATCAGCTATCATCATTTAGCCTATTTGCATTTTAACCTGGGGAAAGAATGTGGGTTTTCTTCATTATTTATTTGCATTGAAAATACATTAAAAGCGCCATCACAACCCTATTGTCCTGTTTTCCAGATTTCCACAAATAAAGTTGATGCTGTTATTGTGTCTTTATTTTAATAATAATGTTATCATGAAGGGGTAGATGAAAAATGCCTGCTATGGTGCCATCTGCTGTTCACTGGACCATTCTACACAGAACTCAAGAGTACAAAATATGAGAGTTTCAAATAATATATGAAATATGACGAAAATAACCAATGCGTGCAATGCAGCACACACACTAACACATACACATACATGCAGTAGAGTTATGGAAAGAGTGAGAACGTGGCAGCATATATTGGTGGTGGATATGGGAACAAGCATGGGGGAAATATTTTAAAATATATTTTATTTCTTTTAAAGTCTGAATTGGAAACAGAAACCCTTCTGAAATACTGCTTTGACAATAGGCTTGTTGTCAGGCCCTGGACACAATTTGCAGTAAAAATAAATAAAGGTGAAACACACACACACAGTGAATATTTAATCAATATGTGATCACAGCGGGATGTAGAGATTCATTTTAATATTTTTTATTATATATTTTTATTTGATTTGATTTATTTATTTGCACTATAAAAAACAATACAAAGAAAACATTATTAAAACAACGCATAAATAAGTGCAGGTGAGCAATGAAACCCATAAAGGGCTTATGAAGGGTTCTCACCTAAAAATAATAAACAAGTAGTTAAACATAATAATCAAGTTAAACATAATAATCAAACATAAACACCACAAACAACAAATACCTTGTGTGCAGTTGAATGTGTAGGTTATTGTAATAATATATATTATTGTTCAAGACAAGTCTTGAAAAAAATAATTGAAATATTACCAATAGTCTACACAGCATATAGACAGACAGATATAACAGTGTCCAATGCCCCCCCCCCCCCCCCCCACTCACACACACACACTTTGGAAAAGATGTTACCTGATTGGTCAGACTGGGCCATTCTACTCTGACCAACCAGGTAACATCTCCCTAAGTACCCTGGCTAGACTGCATATATAGGGTGGGTTTAGTGTTTTCATCAGAACAGATCATCTGAACCTAGAGAAAGCAGCAGAAGAAAGAAGACTCAACAGACACACCATGACTACATTAATGGCCAGGAGACAACAGGAGACAAGACGAAGGGGCCTGAAAATGCATCGATTTGAACCATACCAGCGCTCTGCAAGGACATGTACAGGTAAGGGTATTCACTGTTATTAAAATATACAAGCAAACAGTAATTATTCAGATAATATTGCATCTTGTACTGGAAGCATTTTATTTCATTCTCAACTGTGAGCATAATGTTAAGCATTTGTACTGTTTTAGTGTGACCCAAGTCACTTGAAATTAAAGGAAAACATCAGATGTCTAGTCAAAAGGCTAATAGATTGTATTCGGTTGACGTGAGGCCAATTGAGCAAATAACTAGGCATCTGCACTTTAATTTCTTCACTGATATAGTTTATTTATTAAATAGTTTATTTATTATTTTAAACCTGTACATAATATCTCCAAGTTGCTATTGGTTATTGTAGTCATGGTATTTGGTAGATAATTAATGTGTAACTCAGCTCATGCATTTCTTGAGCGTGTCAATCAGGGCTTTAATAGTTCATGATCATTCTTTTGTGTACAACATTCCAAGAGTCTCATTCTCTCTCTTCTCTCTACAGGTGCTCATATCTTCCCCCGACACTCCAGCATGTCGTGCTCCGCTAGCTCTGATTCAGACTGGGACACAGCTGAGCAGGACATATTCAACTCCGACGATGTCCCCATCCCAACGGTTTACATTGACATCCTGACCACCACCTCCCCCCAACACTCTGATACAGAGTGGTGCATGGTTGGGCACGACTTGTTCAAATATGTCGATGTCCCTCCAGCAGCAGTTAACGTTGACATCCTGACCACGACCACCCCCAAACCCTCCAGCATGTCCTGCTCATTTAGCTCGGATCCAGAGTGGGGCAGGGTTGAGCTGGACGTGTTCAACTCCGTCGATGTCCTTTCCCCAACACCACTGATCATCGTGACCACCAGCTCCTCCCAACACTCTGATGATCCAGAGAGTTGCATATCTCAGCAGGACTTGCTGGACAGTGGCATGTACCTCGTCAAGAGCTTCATCGGGGAAGGAAGCTTTGGGATGGTGGCCAAAGCCACCAACACGTTCACCGGTGACACTGTGGCCATCAAGATATAAAAAAATCGCCATAATTACGATGAGTTGGCAGAACGTGAGGTAAGCATTGTTTGGAAGAGTTTGAATATTTGGGCATCGTTTATTATATATTAGCTGTCTAAATCTTCTTGTATTCCTAGATGGCCATGTTGCAAGCGCTCCAAATCCTGGACCCTGACACGTGTGGAGTAGTGAGGTTTTACGACAGCTTTGTGCATAAAGGATTGAGATGCATGGTGTTCGAGTCTCTGGATATTAATCTCCTGGATTTCTTCAATGGGAGAGGTTCTCCTATGTCCATGATGGAGACGAGGTGCATCATACAGCAGGTATGGGTTTGACAATTATATTTCAAAGTGATGGAAACAAATTGAGACACAGAATTTGATTTCTGATAATGATTTTTTATCTTGCAGCTTGCCATCGCACTCCAGGCCCTGAAGGGTATAGGTCTCATCCATACGGACATCAAACTAGATAACGTCATGCTGGTGAACCAACGAGAACAACCCCTCAAAGTCAAACTCATTGACTTTGGTCTCGCCGTTCCTGTCTCTGAGACTAAGGAACAGAGGATCAAGCCGCCTCTAGAGTATAGGTGAGTTCTATAGAGATACTCTTTTAGGCTATATGTTGTATTAATATTGTATTCATCATTGTCTTAATATCTGCTTTACTGAAAGCACATACAAGCAAAGATTCAAAAGTGTAAAGAGTGCAATTAAGAAGAAGCATAAATGTTTCTAACATTATCCTTTCATTTTACAACCCACAGAGCACCAGAACTCTTCCTGGGACTCCCAATCACAGAGGCACTTGATATGTGGTCACTGGGCTGTATGGTGGTTAATGGGATGCTGTTCCGTGATCTCTTCCACGGGAAGACCGAATATGATGTGGTGAGTATTCATTCTACTACAATTGCAACATGCATTCTGATTCTACTCTGAATACACATAAGTTACATTTTCATCTTAGATCTGTATCTAAGTTTGCATATAAGACTAAAATATCTTGTGTTTTTCTGCAGATTCAAGCCATCCTCTTGACGCTTGGTATGCCAGCACAATCTCTCTTGGATGCTGGACAAACAACCTGCAGCTTTTTCACCAAGGACAACGATACATGGAGATTTAAGGTATGACTGCAACTAATATTGGACTAACAACTTCATCTCTGACATTTTCGAGTCTTTGCACGTCATTCAATCATATCACTAAAACTGAAAATGTTTTGTTTTGTATTTTCTAGAAACCAGAGGAGTATTTCATTGTGCAGGAGTTTGAGGCAGACGATGAAGACCTCTTGGATGACACCTGCTCACTGGAAGAAGTGTTCACCTCCCTGTGTGACGATGCGGATGAAACTGGTGACATGTGGGTCTTCTTCATGGACCTGTTGAAACGAATTCTTCATCTGGATCCAAAGGAGAGGATAACACCTGACCAGGTGTTGAACCATCCCTTCATCACCATGTCTCACCCATGACCGTCTCATATATTAAGTATGCAGGCTCCGCAATAACATATCAAGGTGTTTGTGGGGCCAACGATTACAAATGTACGGTACTCCCAGTTATTGTTTCATTCAGTGTACAGTACATGTTTGACAATGACAACGGCACAAGATGGCGACCTAAGTCAACTAAAACTGAGATCATTTGCGATCAATAGTGTGTACCATTTGTGATCACACTATTCTTAGTAATACACTGGCATTAAGGACACAGGTATTATCACCGACTATGATTACACTCCAATGCTGCTGCACTGGTGCTTTCCCTTACGTATACACTTATATGTCTGATATCTGCTGCTAAGTGTTGTGTCTCACCTGCACCTTTTTTGACCATGTACCTTATGTATATTAGACATTTTATATTTGACTTTGTACTGAACAGTTGGCATTGTATATATTGTATATGACATTTTCTATTTGACATTTTCTATTTGACATTTTCTATTTGACATTGTGGCACAAGTGAGCGTTGAGATGTGGTCAGAGACACAGAAAAGATTTGGTCTTTCTTCCATCCTCAGCCAGTATACGTCTTCACATCAGTGTGAAGTGTGTCCTCCTGTAGGGTTCATATCAGACAGTACATGGTGTTTTTACTGTGAGGTCAGCTGCTGCCCACTGCAGCATGTCTCTCTGTATTCTCTCTCTTTCATGTAGCTCATCTCTAGTGTCCAGTTCTCTGTTCACTGTTTCACATCATTGTCTGCATTCCAAGTGAGAGAGAATAAATTAGCACACGTTTTTGTATATAACAATGTATTTTGAAATAAAACCAGTGAAAGAAATATTGTGTAGGCATAAGAGATTTATGGTATGACTGCACCCCCCAACACACACACACACATACAAAAGTTCACAAAATGTGTAGTACGACATTTTAATGCAATGATGTGTTCATCACTTTAATGTTACAGGGGCAGATTTTACTGACATGAGTTCATGTGTTGCTGGGTAGATTTACCTATACAGCGCTACTCAACCCGCGGCCCCAACATTGTTATTGTCTTGGCGGCCCCTCATGGTCAAAAACAAATATTATTTTTTTAATTTTTAAGCACAGGATAAAAATATACATTTCCGTTCAAATATATGTGTTGCTATTTTTTTTTTCAAAAACAAACAGACAGACATACATACAGGTGCGTCAATTGTTACAGGTATAACGCATAGTTTTCTATGCATTTCGTTTTTTGGGGGGGTTTGACCCCCAAATTTTTTCGGCCGCACGGCTTCGCCGCGCGCCCAGGATAGGTGTCCGTTAATTCAATCTCTGGGAGTTGGCAACCCTAACCTTGCCATACCTTAGCTTTTGCTGAACTGATGCCACTGGACATACACACAAAATTAACAGTACACTTTCAATATGATGTCAAAAAGTACATTTTCTTATAACAATAACAATGTGTAGTGTGTGTTACAAAATCCAAAATAGGACCGTCATTTTTAGCTGGCGGCCCCTTGGACTTTTGGTATTTTGCTGAGTGGCCCCTGAGCCATCTTAAGTTGAGTAGCCCTGACCTATAATAATATATAATCATTTAGCACTTAAAGGGCAAGACCACTTTGGTAGAGGTTTGGGTTGTGTAGTTACCTTGCCATGATGTAACTCCAAAGGTGGGCAAGAAATCAAAAACAATTTCTCCATTGATTAGAAATTGATAATTCAAAATATGCTCCTCATTGACTTACATTGTACGGTAAAACAGCTCTCAAAGTCACTCTTTTAGCACAAAAACGAACGCAAACAAAGTTGATTCAAACAATATAGAACGTCACCAAACCCAGTACTGTTTTTTTTTTAAATAAAAATATCAACTTCCTGTTGATTTTGCCATTTTTAATAAGTAGAAAAACCCGGACTGGATCCGCGGATCCGGATCCAGATCTTCAAAGAGTAAAATCAACAGGAAGTTGACATTTTTATTAAAAAAACAAACTGGGTTTGGTGATGTTATAAATTGTCTGAATCAGCTTTGTTTGGGTTCATTTATGTGCTAAAAGAGTGACTTTGAGAGCTGTTTTTACCATACAATGTAAGTCATTGAGGAACATATTTTGAATTATCAATTTCTAATCAATGGAGCAATTATTTTTGATTTCTTGCCCACCTTTGGAGTTACATCATGCCAAGGTAACTACACAACCCAAACCTCTACCAAAGTGGTCTTACCCTTTAAAGGACGACGTCACTCATTTTCAACGTATGTTCATATAAATGGTCCTCATTATAATATGGTACAATATTTGTCCACTCGGTCTGTGTCTCAGAGGAGGGCTGTGGAAAGTCCAGAAACCTGCCTACCAGTGACATCATCGATGGGGAATCGAGGCTAATAGAAACTGCAGGCTTTCTATTCCTGGAAAGTTAGCATGCTATAGTGGAAGCCATTGTTCTCGCGTGATTAATAATTATGCAAGACAATTTCCAAGTTTTACAGCATAGCTGTCATAAAAATACAACTTCAAACTCACACAGACACACACACACAAACATACACGGTATGTGCCTAAATACATACAGTACACATACATACAGTACACATATATATATACAGTACACATTTATACAGTACATACTTATATTTTTGTAGAGGATTCGACCTAACCATGTACAAAAAAGAACATGTACAAGGTACCCATATAGGGGGCCGTCCAAGATCCCCATACAAGGAGCAGGATTGGCCCGATCTAGGTCACCCGAGACTAACTATCACCACAGCTGACGTCACGGACAGAACACGGCGTAAAAGGAAATATGCACGCTCCATATAGGGTGCGTTCGGAGACGCGCACCGGGAGCGCACTCACATATTAGTTTGTATTGGCCAGTGCGCTCAGTGATATATATCCGAACGCACCCATAATCTGAGTCTATAGCCAGATCGTGGTAAGGTCAGGAGTATGACACAGCGTACCACTGGAGATGTATATATAAAGGGACGCGAAGAGACCCTTAGGGCAGATGGGAGAACCGATACGATAAGCAGCGATACCCTCAGCATCATTGGCTACAGAAGACCATTGCTGTATTGGATACGTTCATATAACCGAATACTCGAGCTCTTTGCTGAAGGCAATAAAATGAAACTAATAAACAAAACGTCATTGTAGAAAAAGGCTTTCATATCATACAGGTTTGTTGGATAGGTACTACGTTACGTGGTACTAGGTCCGACCACGTCACTGAATGCTTGGTACTCCATATATGGAGCTAACGGACATATCCAAGTCCGACATCACAGCATCCATCTTTGGGCATATTGGGACTCCATATACGGATATAACTTGTATTGTACATCACCAGGTTGACACATGCACCGTAACCAACGATAAAGGCACGGGTATCTTAGAGTTGGCTCAGATACCGGGGTGACCCCCAGCTGATTCTACTTCTCCCTCTACTGCCCAGTATTGATTTGATTCCTGCTTGGATACAATCACAGCGGCTCTTGGATCTGGTTAAACAACCAGACGATTATCTGTCTTTAATAGTCATTCAGCAACGTTTAACAACAATTCCAGCTGCTTTGAGAGACTTCAGAAGATTAGTTGTCAACCCTGCTGAACAGAGTGTCAGCTGTGAGGATTAAAATTCTCAATTCTCTATCAACAGTCATTGGTTTCCTTGATTGGCCGACCCATCTCGTCGGCTTTGTGGATTCGTCAAACTTTGTGAGACATTTGTGCCACTGAAGCAATATAAGGACAGCCCACACATAACTCTTTAACAGAGCAAGACTTCAACTGTTCAGTGTGAGAGATGTCGAGAGACAGCGAACTCCACTTGCGACCGCGACGGGTCACTTCGACGGCTGCCTGACTCGTCGCAACGGGTGCCCATCGTCTCGACGGGTGCCTGACTCGTCGCGGGTGCCTGACTCGTCGCGACGGGTGCCCATCGTCTCGACGGGTGCCTGTTTTTGTCGGCGTTTCACCCGTGCGTCGGAGAACGGGCGCTCGTGGTCGCATCTGCCTCTCTCCCTCCTTCCTATGTGTGTGCTTCCCCCCCCCCACCCGACCGCCTCCCCCTGTGGGGTAGGGGGGGGGGGGTCCCCTTGGGAATCCCTTTACGCATGCCTTCATTTGTCCCCGTGAATTAGGGCTGCATTCCCGAAGTTAACTTTCAATTTGATTGCTTCCATTATTTTAATCCAATAACCATATGTTGCATCACATTTTATCGATTGATATAACTTCAATAACCTCCGGAAATAGGAATTTGTTTGATTCGATTTGAACGTTTAATGGCCTATTGAAAAGACAAGTGTTTTTGGAGACGCTTTTTTCTTTTACGCATGAGAGAGAGAGAGAGAGAGAGAGAGAGAGAGAGAGAGAGAGAGAGAGAGGGGGGGGAGAGAGAGAAAGAGAGAGCGCACGCACGCAGACGGAATGTGTTCACGCTCGTCCTTCTGGGGGGTCCCCGGGAGACCCCCCCCAACGCAATAGATAACACAGAAATCACACTATACAATGCATTTACATTCAGCCGATCTACGAGCTCATATCTGCTGCTTTGCGAAAGCCGCGCATTGCGACGTATTCTGTCTGTCTGTCTGTCAGCGCACGCTGACAGACAGACATGTTTAAGTTTTCCATTGAACTATTCAGTACCGAAATAAATTACTCATCCATTCATTAATGCATTCATTCATTCATTCTTTCATTCAATTTACTGCTTTAAGGAAATTATGTCTGTAGGAGCCATGAATGGGATTGTTGCAATGTGTGGTTATGTTGATTATATGTTGATTATATGCCTTCTCCCGCAGCCGACCCTAGTTATATACTCTCCGACTATGCTTGTCACGATGACTAAGCCAGTTAGATCTATCCATATATGGCTCTACCATATCTATCCGATATCAGCACTAGGTCGGCTCGGGCCCAAATATAGGGATTGTCATACATGTCATATGTCATATAGCCCAACGTCCTAGTCAGAGTCTTCGTTACAGCCAGAATATCTGCCTCAACCAGAGCCTTTATAAAATACAACACAAACGTCTTCCTCTCAGCAGTACATGGGCCTTGGAGAGGCAGGCAGCCAGGGTTTCAGTCCTATAGATCAGTGTTTATCAACCCTGGCAAACGTCCCAATTTTGGTCCGCGAGTAGCCTACTGCTGAGGTGTTCCGCGCCGTTTGAAGAAAGTGTGAACCCAGACCCTCGAGAACAATAGCGCCGATCGTCCGTCAATCGATACGGCCATCATCCGTTTCGCACACAGCCACGGCCGAGTCCATTCAGTGTAGCGACCATCACCCATAGGAATGCAAATATGTTGTCCTACCTGGTACTGTATAAGGGCACAGGGTACATGCTTTGGCACTCAGTCAGTATTACTAAGTGGGTCGGAACGGGTCGATACGGCGGACCTGAACGTCGTACCTGCTAAGAGGGGCTGTCCTGTCCCAAAAGCCCATGTTATAACCTGCCATGATGAAGAATGTCAAACAATAAAACAATACATAAGTGTTAGTTTTCTTATAAAGTGCTTCTAAATCACTCCAGTGTGTTTGTGTCAACGTTTGTAGTGTTTAATTACTCCTCCACGCCACGGAGAGAATCTCTTGCAACTCAAGCCGTGGTGCCGTGGAAATAACCGGAAAACTCGCCCCAAAACACGCTCGCCCCATTTCTTTTCGCGGACGAACGGTTCTTGTATTCCTGTATTTGTTTTACTGAGGATAAGGTTAGAAATTATTAGTTTTACTGAGGTTACGTTTAGGAATAAGGGTAATTTCCCCGGGGGTGACTGTTTTGGGGCGAGAGTTTTTGTGTTCGTCTGTAGTGGGCAACAGCGCATGCGTCCGCAATAACGCTATCAGGATCAGATTATTAGATATTATTATCAGATATTAGAAGTATATTGGGTACCAAATATACTTACCAAAGAAGAACTTGAAGTGACCCAAGTGTATATATTTGTAGGCCAAAGATTTATATATTTGTAATGGTCAAGGTTTCTTTATACCTGCCCAATACACTCTCTCTCTCTGTGTGTGTGTGTGTGTGTGTGTGTGTGTGTGTGTGTGTGTGTGTGTGTGTGTGTGTGTGTGTGTGTGTGTGTGTGTGTGTGTGTGTGTGTGTGTGTGTGTGTGTGTGTGTGTGTGTGTGTGTGTGTGTGTGTGTACACCGTATATCTAGGTGTGCCCTGGGATATTTTGGCTAAGCCAGGTGTGCCTTGGCACAAAAAAGGTTGATAAACACTGCTATAGATCGTAGCCTACTGCATAACAAAGACAATTTGTTAAAACCCTAGCATCCCTATTCTGAGAGTAACAGTAGTCGAAAATAGCAGATCTACAAGTTCACAAACGATGCCTCATGCTGCGACTAAGTGGGCGCCTAAAAATACTGAACATGAATCCAACACAAGACTGCTGTGGGCACTAAAACAGAGTGGGCACTAGGGAAAGGAGGGCAGACTGGGCACCAGGGAAAGGTAGGCACCAAAACAGAGTGGGCAAGCTATCTATGAAATCTATTGAAAAGTTTAATCTGCAACAAAATGGGTCCCTGGCTCCTGCTTCATCTTTCTCAGCTAAAGGTTTTCTCTCAATTCAATTCAATTCAATTCAATTCAATTCAATTCAAATTAGCTTTATTGCCTGGCATGAGAAAACATATGTTTACATTGCCAAAGCAAAAGTGGAACAGCCAATCAAGATAAAACAATGTATGTACAAATAAATATTGAATATAAATAGGAATTAAATAAATGTGTAAACAGATGTGTTACATTAACATTTTGAGTAATACTAATACTATCTTGTGAAACTATAAAAAGATTTCATATTCTCTCTCACACGCTCTCTCCACACACACACACACACACACACACACACACACTCTCTCTCTCGCACGCACGCACGCTCTCTCCAAACACACACACTCTCTCTCTCAGCTCTCTCTCGCCTCTCGGAGCCTCTTTTTTTAGTCCAGCATGTTAACCAACCCACCTAGCAAATAGGCTACAACACCCCCCCCCCCCCCCCCTTGAATAAAAGTTATTGAATTTCGACGAAGTCACTCAGCAGTAGGCTAAGCTCCTCCGCAGTAAACCCGACAGGACTTCCGAAGTTCCGACAGCTTTTGATGAAGTTATATTGCCTCCAGACCAGCCGCAGTCGCCGTACCAAAGGAATGATTCAACCAGATTGTCACACACCACCCAGCCTGCACACACACCTGTCGGTCAGAACCAGACGAGGGTCCAGTACTTAGAGAGTTTCATAACAGTTAACAGGCACTAGGGAAAGGAGGGCAGACTGGGCACCAGGGAAAGGTAGGCACCAAAACAGAGTGGGCAAGCTATCTATGAAATCTATTGAAAAGTTTAATCTGCAACAAAATGGGTCCCTGGCTCCTGCTTCATCTTTCTCAGCTAAAGGTTCTCTCAATTCAATTCAATTCAATTCAATTCAAATCAAATTAGCTTTATTGCCTGGCATGAGAAAACATATTACTCTCTCACACACGCTCTCTCTCTCGCACGCACGCACGCTCTCTCCAAACACACACACTCTCTCTCTCAGCTCTCTCTCGCCTCTCGGAGCGAAACGCTGCCCTTTTTTTTTTAGTCCAGCATGTTAACCAACCCACCTAGCAAATAGGCTACAACACCCCCCCGCCCCCCTTGAATAAAAGTTATTGAATTTCGACGAAGTCACTCAGCAGTAGGCTAAGCTCCTCCGCAGTAAACCCGACAGGACTTCCGAAGTTCCGACAGCTTTTGATGAAGTTATATTGCCTCCAGACCAGCTGCAGTCGCCGTACCAAAGGAATGATTCAACCAGATTGTCACACACCACCCAGCCTGCACACACACCTGTCGGTCAGAACCAGACGAGGGTCCAGTACTTAGAGTTTCATAACAGTTAATATTACGCTGGCCTGGGTAAAGTAAACTTGTATAGTGTGATTTCTGTGTTATCTATTGCGTTGGGGGTCGCCCGGGGACCCCCCAGAAGGACGAGCGTGAACACATTCCGATAGTTAACAGCCTTGCGCTCTGTGCGTAAAATCGCAGCTTCTCCACAAAGGAGCGTCACAAATTAATATCTTTAAATTAATATCTGTGGACATCTGCGTGCGTGCGTGCTCTCTCTCTTTCTCTCCCCCCCTCTCGCTCTCTCCCCCCCTCTCTCTCTCTCCCTCTCTCTCTCTCTCCCCCTCTCCCCCTCTCCCTCTCTCCCTCTCTCCCTCTCTCTCTCTGTGCTTAAGCGTCCAAAAACACTTGTCTTTTCAATAGGCCATTAAACGTTCAAATCGAATCAAACAAATTCCTTATTTCCGGAGGTTATTGAAGTTATATCAATCGATAAAATGTGATGCAACATATGGTTATTGGATTAAAATAATGGAAGCAATCAAATTGAAAGTTAACTTCGGGAATGCAGCCCTAATTCACGGGGACAAATGAAGGCATGCGTAAAGGGATTCCCAAGGGGACCCCCCCCCCCAAAGGTCCGCAGGGACCCCCACCCGACCCCCTACCCCACAGGGGGAGGCGGTCGGGTGGGGGGGGGGGGAGGAGCACACATAGGAAGGAGGGAAGGAGGGAAGGAGGGAGAGAGGCAGATGCGACCACGAGCGCCCGTTCTCCGACGCACGGGTGAAACGCCGACAAAAACAGGCACCCGTCGAGACGATGGGCAATCGTCGCGACGGGTGCCCATCGTCTCGACGGGTGCCTGACTCGTCGCGACGATTGCCCGTCGAAGCGACCCGTCGCGGTCGCAAGTGGAGTTCGCCCCTCCTGGTTCTGCTCATTTTCATTAAGATCTGGTACAGGGGTCCCTGGCACAAGATGTTTTCAGATGGGGATACGTGGACAATTACATAGGCCTATCAATTTGGGGGTCCTTGACATGAAAATGTTTAAGAACCACTGGTTTAAACAACATTATAGGAAACAAGCCAACTCCAAAAAGCAACTATACTTTAGGGGGAAAATAGCATTAAAAAACAAACAAACATAAGCGGACATGGCAACACTGGTTTCAGTGACAACAATAACAACGGCTGAAAATGAGACTGGCTTCAGTTCAAACATTTTGATGTCGGGGCAGAATTTTGCATTGAAAAGCCATTGGTGAATGGTGTAGTTTCTGCATCATCGAGCACCACGACAATCATTATTTGAATGTCACACACAGGTGTTGATAACTAGCACTCATGCTTTACACTTTAAACAATGCACCTGGATCGTCCAATGTGATTGTGATGTCCATGTCAAATAAATAAACATAAAAAATAATATTTCAGGAAAAAAAACTAGAGGGTAATAAAAAAGCAAGGCGAGGCAAGTTCACTGAGATTCAATCAAATCAAAATTAAGCATTAAGACGTCAAGACACAATTAAATTCAAAGGAGCTTTATTGGCATTAGAAAACATAAGTTTACATTGCAACTTTTGAAAACAAAAACAAAAAAGCAGACAAATTATAAAAAAATATATAATATAATATAAAAATAAACTAATTACCAAACTTGGCATAGACACTGTCTGGGATGAAAGTAGTCACACCAGAAACTAAACTATATAGCACACATATGAGCCGCTTCAGCAGTGTTACGGCGGCAGTGTTTAAAACCCATTAAAACCGGGAAAGCATCTGTGTCATTTTAGATTTTATCTATTCAAAAATAGCAGATATACAAGCTCATAGCACGGCATGAAGTATAGATCTACTATTTCTCTTTAAATGTGAAGATTTGTGCAAATCTTTTAATACACATACACTACTTAAAGTTATTTATTTCAAGAAAACCATAACAAACAAATCACAATCATCTCTCTCACCGTAGCTCTGCTATAGAAACTAAAAGGGTCACAGTGGGGTTCAGGACATTTTATAGGTTTGCCAGGAGACACACCTGCAACCACTGATTGGGTCCAAATTGGGCCAAACCATCTCCTCGTCTGTGGACAGGGAGATGTCAAAGAGGGACACTGGACATTGAAAGCAAAGTATAAGTCTAAATTAAATGTACATAATGTATTTTGTGACGGTTTATATTGCTAGTGAACAGAAGTGACAGTATTATAAATCAACCTCTCTGTTTTTTCGGGATAGTTCACATTCAAACATGTTTAACATCTACTCAGGCTTTTGTGTTTCACCCCAGACCCAAGTTTTTAAGTTGCTTGATTCAGTATTCAGATATTTGATATTCATTTTAACAGACACGCCCCCTTCCTATACAAACCCCATGTTGTAACTTTGTTGTTAGATTCATTGAAAACACCCGTCCTTGGTTTTGGTGACTGATATTGTCCTTCTAATGCGTGAGGAGACTGTGTTTTTTCAATTACCTTTTTATACGTTTTTGGAAAAATGAAGAAAAAAATATAATAATGAAAGAAATAAAATAAAACTAGAAAAAGTGCTCCTCGGAGCACAGGTCTCCGCCAGGTCAGGTAGGTTATTGTGGCCTCCTGGTGGCGCTATAATAGGCCAATGTGAAAAGGGTGGCATTTCTTCCTCTGCCTAGTGGGAATGTGCATGCATTCATGATTTGAGGCATTTTGTTCCAAACATGTGTTTTGCTAAAGTAGACCTGCTGGTGGCGCTATAACAGGGCAATGTGAAAAGGGTGGCATTTCTTCCGCGGCCTAGTGGGAATGTGCGTGCAAACTTTCAGGGAAATCGCATGCCGCGTTCATGATTTGAGACATTTTGTTCAAAACGGACCAATCCTGCAAACTTTGGAAGCCAACCTTTGCCAATCAGGATGGAATATGAAATATCGGACAGATGCGTCTTGATCACATGACTATAGAGATACTGTGTACCGATTTGCGTGATGTTTGGATAAAATCTGAAGGATTAATATCCAAAAATGTATTTGACATAAGTCGGCCTCCTGGTGGCGCTGTAAAAAGCAGATGTGAAAAATGCAGTGCAGATGTTTTTCCTTGGCTTCTAGGGAGTGTACGTGCAAAGTTTCACGTAGAACGGTGCAGTTATAGTTAAAAATGCAAATCGGCCTGTTATAGCGCCACCATGAGGCTGATTTGAAAAGTTTTAAGTGGCGTTTCTTCCTCTGCCTAGTGGGAATGTGCGTGTGCAATTTTATGGAAATGGCAAGCTGCGTTCATGATTTGAGGCAGTTTGTTCAAAACTCACCAATCCTGCAAACTTTGGAAGCCAACCTTAGCCAATGAGGATGGAATATGAGAAATTGAACAGATCCGGGTTGATCACATGACTATAGAGATACTGTGTACCGATTTGCGTGACGTTTAGTTAAAAGCTATAGGAGTAATAGGAAAAAATGGGTTTTGCACAAATCGGCCTCCTGGTGGCGCTATAACAGGCCCATGTGAAAAAATTGGGGCAGAGGGCATCCAGGGAGTGTGTGTGCACAGTTTTCGGAGCGACCGGGCCAACGGTGCCAGAGATTAGCTGGTAACACACAGACAGGACACACGGACGGACACACGGACGGACACACGGACGGACGGACGGACAGGGGCGAAAACATACTCTCTCGCCATGCCTTTCGGCCTGGCGGAGACAATAAATGAAAAAAGTAACTGTAAAAGCACAGTCAACTCACATGTTTTTTCAATGAATCTAACATGGTTAAAATGGAGAATGAAGTTACAATGCGTATGTCTGTTAAAATGAATATCAAATATCTAAACACTGAATCAAGCAACTTACAAACTGTGCGGGGTGCTCACAAAAGCCCAAGTATACGTTAAAATGACCCCAAACATGTTTTAAAGTGAAATGCTCCTTTAACCCAGGGCCATTAAAGGCTACATGTGAGTGTGTTAAACAAAGTATCGCCACATCATTGTTGCCTGAGATTATCCAACTAAGGACAAAGTTTGCATAGCGACTGTACGGGTGATTAAATACACATTTCCATGGAATATACATTAAAAGCAATATGGAAATGCTTATGAGTGCAGGTGTACAGCAAGCAATACGAGTGGAAGGAGGAGGAGAGAGAGGAATAGTTAGAGGAGGCAAAGTACAGAGAACATAATTTGAGGATCTGCTATCATCATCAGGAAGAAAGTGACTGTCTGAAGAAGAGACTTCACCAAAACACCTGACTCAGAGATCTGAGACTCTCTGCTGACATCTAAAACGTGAGATCACTTTAACCTTGTGTTCATTGTTCATTAGAATAGTTGTTTTTAGAAGAACATTGAGAAGAGTTAAACTAATTGAGTCATTGTTATATTCAGTCAACTGCGCTCAAATCCAGTGGTGGAAAAAGTAGGCTACTCAAATATTTTACTTAAAAGTACAAATATTGCTGTGAAGAAATACTCTGTTACAAGTAAACGTTCGGAATTCAAAATTTGCTTGAGTAAAAGTACAAAAGTATTGGTATCAAAAGTAAAAGTACTCATTATGCAGAATGTCCCGTTTCACAAGTTTTCAAATGTATACAATTTATAAAAAATCATTTGAAAATAGCAGATCTACAAGCTCACAATATCGCGAAGCATTGTGAGCTTGTAGATCGGCTATTTTCAAATAGCTGAAATGTATAATTAAGGGCTGAAGTGGTTTGATGTATGTTTTGTAATAATAATCAAAATCTACAAAGTAACTAGTAACTAAAGTTTTCAAATAATTGTAGTGGAGTAAAAGTACAATATTTGCCTCTGAAATGTAGTGGAGTAGAAGTAAAAGTATTGAAATTTGGCAATACTCAAGTAAAGTAAAAATATGTCGAAATTGTACTTAAGTACAGAACTTGAGTATATGTACTTAGTTACTTTACACCACTGCGCTGCTCTTCTTTACCGGTTACAGGGCACACACCCAGAGCCTTGATATGAACGACACAGTGGCGAATGGCACCAACTCCTCCATCCCCTCATCATCCTCAGAAGATCCCACATTCAAAACTGCTGTCCACACCATCAACCTCATCCTGGGTCTCCCCGTCAACAGCTACGTTATGTGGCTGATACTGAGTGGAGCTGGTGGGACGATAGCCACAGAGTTATTTTATCTCAACCTGATTGTATCTGTGATCATCTCTTCCCTGGCCTCTGCCTTTAACTTAGCATGGCTCTTCACACACAATGCTATTTTGTACACGGTTATGAAATTTACTTATGATTTTTTTTCCTGGATCTCTGTCCCATGGTTCCAGTGTTGTATCTGTGTGGAGCGTTACATAGCAGTAATCCACCCTGTGGTATTTCTCAGTTACAAACATCTTCGGTACAAGGTGGCCTGTTGCTGCGTTGTCTGGCTGACGGCGCTTGCGTTCAGCTTGATTGATTTTTTGTTACCAACTGTGGCGGGTTATATCTTCCTGGGCTTTTGCGTCGTGTGCGTTTCTGTGGTTTCTTTCTGCTGCCTCTCGGTCCTCAGAGCTCTGAAACAGCCTGGACCAGGAGAAGGACAGAGGGACAGAGGGGAGGGACAGGACGTGAAGAGAAGAGCTTTTAGAATTATTCTGATCAGCTTGGTAGTAATGTCAGTGACTATGATGAGCCTTATTCTCTATGTTCTGTCTATAACACTTTTTTACATCCCAGCTGCTGCTATATACATCTCAGATGCAATAGCCGTGATGTCAGCGTTTGCTCATGCTTTGCTGTATCTCTACAAAGCTGGGAAACTGCCATGCTTCAAGGGGCTCTGAGAGCAGGATAGATCTCTTACCAGACCTCACCAGTGTGATATTATGTTTTTAACCCCTCAAGACCGGGAACGCATCTGTGTCATTTTACATTTATTTGGCTATTCAAAAATAGCAGATCTACAAGCTCATTGTGCCGCTCTATGAGCTTGAAGATCTGCAATTTTTTTTAAAGAAATTCATACAAATATTTGAACATATATATAATTTTTTCAAAGAGAAATTTTTTAACTCCAATATTTGCTTCTGGGGGTCCCTGGAACAAAATATTTTGATATGGGGGTCCGTGGCCAAATACTTATAATTTTGGGGGTCCTTGACATGAAAAAGTTGGAGCGCCACTGATATAGCAACATACTGTTAGGATTTAGAAAACATTTCTAGATATGTATTTGGCCGCGGACCCCCATCTCAAAATGTTTTGTTCCAGGGACCTGCAGAACCAAAGATTTGACCTAACCCTAACCCTTTCACGATTATTATTTTTTTAGCCGATCTACAAGCTCGTAGTGCGGCCCTCGGTGCCGTGCCATGAGCTTGAAGATCTGCTATTTTTTAATAGCCAAAGAAATCTTAAAATGACACAGATGCATGCTAAATGCATGTGTATCTATTAATTATTGTAAAATTGCACAAAAGCTGAAGTGATCACTCTTTGAGTTGACTCTTACAGCAGGTGATTTGACAGCACTTTATGAAATGATTGGTAGTGAATATTTAACCATCAGATAATCTGTGTGTCTTCTGATCAGGGCTGTGATTAAATGGTTATTTAGCTTGCAGGTGGTTTAGTTTAGACATGGCTTTGATGTGGTTTAATTTCATAACTTTATTTAAGGGTTAGTGTAGAGTTTGGTACAGGATCTGGGAAGGTTGTGCACCAAGTCATGCTCTGACACTCTGTCAGCTCTGTCAGCATTTCCTTTACTAATGCTGTCTTGCCTACTTTTAATTCATAATGTTTTTAAACATTCATACATATGATTGTGATGGAACATGAAGCATCGTCTGATGGGTTAATATAATAATAATAATAATACATTTTATTTGTATTGCACTTTACATTTGAACAAACCTGTGTTCAGTACAGTACAGAATACAACATTTGCATAAAACAAAGGAGTGTCTAAAGAAATATGTCTAATATCCAACATGCCTATATCTAAATCAGTGGTTCTCAACCTGTTGGTCGGGACCCCCAGTGGGTCCCCACATGAGAGGGGGGGGGGGGGGCAGATGACAGTAAAGTGAAGGAAACAAATGTAATACCAAAAAAAGAAGGACATTTAATAAAATTACTGCATCAAAAGTAATCAACAAACTTTACTATAAAAACTGATCAAACATTGGCCAAATTGTCAAATAATATAAGAAAGATGCAAACATTTTGAAAATGGCTGATCTACATGCTGAGCAAGTGAGCTTGTAGATCGGCCATTTTCACAATATTTATCTGGAACCGAGTCAAACTAAATGTAATGCCTCAACTCCTACAATTCCAAGTGCTTGTCAGGGTGGGGGGTCCCCAGTTCAAATATGATTATTTTGAGGGGTCCCCAGTTCAAATTATGATCGTTTTGGGGGGGTCCCCAGTTCACATATGATTGTTTTGGGGGGTCCCCAGTTCAAATATGATTGTTTTGGGGGGTCCCCAGTTCACATATGATTGTTTTGGGGGGACCCCAGTTCACATATGATTATTTTGAGGGGTCCCCAGTTCACATATGATCGTTTTGGGGGGGTCCCCAGTTCACATATGATTGTTTTGGGGGGTCCCCAGTTCAAATATGATTGTTTTGGGGGGTCCCCAGTTCACATATGATTGTTCTGGGGGGTCCCCAGTTCAAATATGATTGTTTTGGGGGGTCCCCAGTTCAAATATGATTGTTTTGGGGGGTCACGGCCTGAAAAGGTTGAGAACCACTGGTCTAAACCTGTTGACCTTATGACCTGTTCATGAACTACATTTAATTCATACGTTTTTAAACATTCATACATATGAGTGTGATGGAACATGAAGCATCGTCTGATGGATTCATATCCACTGTCTAAATAATATGACCTGTTCATGAACTACTGTCTAAATAATATGACCTGTTCATGAACTACTGTCTAAATAATATGACCTGTTCATGAACTACTGTCTAAATAATATGACCTGTTCATGAACTACTGTCTAAATAATATGACCTGTTCATGAACTACTGTCTAAATAATATGACCTGTTCATGAACTACTGTCTAAATAATATGACCTGTTCATGAACTACTGTCTAAATAATATGACCTGTTCATGAACTACTGTCTAAATAATATGACCTGTTCATCAACTACTTTTGATTAATTAATTTGGATTATTCATACATAATGATGAACATTAAAGTGTCAGTGGAAAATAAATAATCTAGTGAAGAAACATTATGTTTGCTGTGTTTTGTCTGAAACGTACAGAGAACCAAACATAGAAAAAGAGACAACTAACATCACAAACTAGCTCATTAGATTGACGAATACTGGAATTATCTTTGAAGAGCTTCTCATTGTGTGAATCAACTAGAAAGGGGAACTCTGTTACATTTGTACATCATTTGATTAATGTAATAATGTTCCTGCAACAGTGACATTTGTGGTGTAAGTTAAATCACTTTTGGCTCTGTCTTGCAGTGGTGTAAAGCAACTAAGTACATTTACTCAAGTACTGTACTCAAGTACAATTTTGAGGTATTTTTTTACTTTACTGGAGTAGTTCCAATTTTCAGAACTTTTACTTCTACTCCACTACTTCTCAGAGGCAAATATTGTAATTTTCTTTGTACCACTTCAACCCGATATACATTTTGGCCATTTGAAAATAGCAGATCTACAAGCTCACAACGGTCACGATGCGACGTGTTGTGAGCTTGTAGATCTGCTATTTTCAAAATATATTTATACATTTTATACATTTGAAAACTTGTGAAATGGGACATTCTGGATAATTCCAGATTTTTTACTTGTAACAGAGTATTGATACTTTTACTTAAGTAAAACGCTTGAGTACTTTTTCCATCACTGCTGTCTTGAGCATGGGACTCAAATCTTACAAAAGACCACTGAGGAGTAGAAGTACAATATGCCCCCCCCCCCCCCCCCCATCCAAACTTGTCCTGTTATCACTAGACCACCTATAAAATGCATAAACCATGTCAGCTTGAGTCAGAGATGTAATGCCTCTCAGAGATGACATACTGTACCGTACCGTACCGTACCGTACCGTACTGTACCGTACCGTACCGTACCGTACCGTACCGTACCGTACTGTACTGTACCGTACTGTACCGTACCGTACCGTACCGTACCGTACCGTACCGTACTGTACTGTACTGTACTGTACTGTACTGTACTGTACTGTAAAGTGGCCATAAATTGTGTTGTATTATTATATTATTTTTATTTACAGGTAGAGTAAGTGATATTTTTTGTTAAAATAAGTGTTAAATAGCTCTATATTCTGTTAGTTATCATTGCTATAGAGCAGTGGTTTTCAACCCTTTTCATATAAAGGTCCATTATTTATTCTGCATTTGAGCCACAGAACACCATTTGATGATATTTAGACTCTCAGACCCAAAACTCAAAATATGAATTCTTCTACATTAATGACCCTTTTGAAAGCTTCTCCAGAAAACGCTGAATTTACAGCCTTATTTTGCTATCCGTTCCATAATGCATTAAGCAGACATTGTGCATGTCTGCACATAAAGTATTTTGCTTTGATAGCTGGGCAGTGAACAACAATGCATGGAAAGGGCAACTTTCAGTATCTGTCATTTGTGAAAACCTTTTTTATTTCCAACAGGGCCTGGTGGACTTTTTGGTGGGGAAACTCAACCAGCCTCAGTGAACTGCCCATTAATCCAGCCACAGATCAATCACCTCGTTGTTTGTTTTAAGTATGTATTGATGATAATAAAAATTTGTTTATTTAAACGTTGGGTTGTCTTCCTTCAAGCACATTTTGTGCGTTGTCCTTATAATGGGTACAGGTTCAAATGTGTTTGAGGCATTACTTAGGATTTTGGCTGAAGAATGTGACGGTCCATTCCAGGTCATTTTAGGTTTTCTCAGAATTTCCATGTCTACTTGTTTGCTTTCAAAATGCACTACTGCCAGAGTTGTTTTGTGTTGTCCTCTGGCAAAGGGACAGTTTATACCACATGTTAATGGTAAATACTGAGCTTAAACTTCTGGGACATGTTACAGATTCTGTCTGCTTTAGAACCTTAAACCTGAAATAACATAATTGCTAAAAGCAATTTGAAATGTGCTCAATGTAACCTATTGGGGTCCTTAACTCATTAACTGCCAGAGTAATAGTGGTACGCCACTAACAGCAAAAACGAGCGATTTTACCAACCTTTGAAAAATCATGTAATAGTTTCCGTTATCGCTGTCCTCACGGCGATCTCCTCATTACACGCATTGGGGGTCTCGGGGGGGGGGGGGGATATCCGGTCGCGGTAATCCGTTGCTTAGTTGTGGCCTGTTGAATGTGGCTTGTTTTTCCGCAAAGCAACAGAAATGGAGATAAAGCCATTTTCCTACAGGAAGTAAAGGGATTTTTTTCCTCAAATTACATCAGATAATCTGTCTGTCGTCATCTGGCAGTGAAAGCATCATTCATAGGATGGCAAACAGCGCCAACTGGTGGAAAAACAGAAATCTTGTTGGTGGCAGAATCCAATGAGAAATCTCGTCGGTGACGAAGAGTTCCCGCTGTGGGTGTGTCTTCTCCTGCGCATCATCAGCGCCCATATCCTGGGTGGGGTTGGCGAAAAGGCCTACTCTGTGTGGAGTTTGTATGTTCTCCCCGTGTCTCCTAGGGTAGTTAATAGGGAACAAAAACATATAGTAATCCTCCTGAGCCTGATGGAAGGGAACTGGTTGGAATAACGTGTTCCTTCCACGCACTATGTCCTACCGGGGGAAACTCCCCCCCTGTCAGGTGACAAGAAGGTCAGTTGGCTCTCATGCATTAAAGGAGGCATGAGCCCCTCCCTAGGCTCCCTAGGCTGTGAGGGGAGTGTAGCGCCCAGGATCACTCAATTAAACCTAGAGTGTTCTGATATTGTTCATAGTCATGGGAACTCAATCAAATAAGATAGACAAAATAAGGCACAGACAAGGTCACAGTTTGAGAAGAATCAGTGATATATTTTTTATATAAAAAAGGAGATCCAAACTTACAATTTCAGCAGGACAAGAAATGTATGCACCTAACCCTTAGGGTTCACCCTGTAGGTGAACCCTCACCCACATTGAAAAATTCATTTTGACAATGGCTTTCAGTGTTCTGATTCTGTTGGAAGTCATGGCTCTCAGTTCCCACCTGAGGTCATATGGGAGTTCCGACCGCTCCACACAGTACTGAATAACCGCTAGCTTACATAACGTCTTCAGACTAGGACTCAAGTCTAGGATTTGCAGGTCATATTCATATCCCCTAAAGAGGATGATGCGATCTCCCACCATGCAACAGCACTTCCAATAGACTGGACACGGTCCTTTCCCCTTGGGCTCAACCTTCGTCCAGGAAAAGGTCTCTGAATTGAGTTTCCACAGGCAACTTGAGGTATTTTCCTCGTTTTTAACATCACCAATTGTGTACAGCTGTCCGTTGTAGGCAAGTGCTGAATGCTGGAAGTACCATCCTGAGGAAGCTGTGCAGAAGGTGTGCTCAGCCAGCAGTTGGTCTCTGTGTCAAACACTCGGATGGTGTTGCAGTGGTCCCACTGGCGCCCCTCATAGCCCCCAATTACAAACATCTTTGTCCCGATGATGGTGGAAGAGTGATTGGACGAAGCAGGTGGAGTGCCTCTGGTGTTAATTAAGGACCAGACCATCGTGGTGGTGTCCAACCTGTAGGCGTCATTAGTAAATCCAGTCTTCCAGTGGTGTCCTCCATGGATAAACATGACCTTCTCCAAGACACAGGCTGAGGGGTTACTCCTCTCCCCTGAAACAGTCCCTGACACCCTGGGTTCGAACCATCTGTGGGCGTTGACATCAAATGCATGAAGCACGTTGCAGTTAGGAGGACCCCAGATGTAGACGATATATTCTATCAGCACAGCTGTGTGGCCCTGATGCCTGATAACCTGGCCCCTCGTTATCCTCCTCCCGCCCTGGGAACGTCCAGTTTCTACAGGGGTCAACAACCTCCAGCGTAAAGACACTGTGTTGAAAACGTGGGCTCTAATCACAGTCCTGTTGTGATGATGATACATTTCAAAGGCATACACCTCGTGCTTCACTGCAGTAGCAGCACTGAGATCTAGTCCAGAACAGTCCTCTAGTCCTCCGTTCACATGTACCGTCCAGTGGAAAATCTCTCACATTGTAAATCTGTAAATCTGTAAAGACTCACCCCTGAACAACACACTGGAGTCCTAATGTGTGTTTATCGCTTATATTGCTTCAGCGGAACAAATGTCAAGCAATGCTTGGGCAATCCACAAAGCATGATAGCCTCAGCCTCTTCGACCCTGATCCTTATATGGGCATCTTGTATATAGTCTCTGTCGGGTGGGAACCTCATACGTCCAAAACTGTCAAGACTTCCAATTCAAAGGTAGCAGATCCACCAGTTTCCAGCTTGTGGATCTGCTACTTTCGGGCGTTAACTTACAAATCTGCCAGAGTAAATAAATAAATAGATCAAACACTGCCAGCGATTTTTCGTTTTCCTTACCTTTTCAACCAGTCACAGAATATTTATCTCCAGTATGATCGATCCCCCGATCGTTGCTAAACACGGAGGCTTTCTATGTGCTTCCGCGGAAAAAAATAATAAAATCATCGCGTTCGCTAGTTATTGGCCGTTGAATCTAGCATGTCTCGTCAAAAATGCAGAGGAAATCCGATGGAGGCGGGAAAAAGGCATTTTTCAAAATACGCTAACCAGGAAGTGAATGGTGGAGGAGATTTTGCGATCACATGATCTCCTGGTTTTGTATGTGACTAAGATTGAAATGGTCACGCATATCTTAGCGAAGAGCGCCATCTAGTGTAAAAAAAAACTAAAAACACACAACAGACGTCAAAAGACGTTGTTGGCAGTCAATGAGTTAAGTCATTAACTGCCAGAGTAATAGTGGTACACCACTGCCAGCGAAAACGAGCGATTTTACCAACCTTTGAAAAATCACGTAATATTTTCCGTTATCGCTGTCCTCACGGCGATCTCCTCATTACACGCATTGGGGGTCTCAGGGGTGGGGGGGGGAATCCGGTCGCGGTAATCCATTGCTTAGTTGTGGCCTGTAGAATGTGGCTTGTTTTTTCCGCAAAGCAACAGAAATGGAGATAAAGCATTAGTAAAGGGAGTTTTTTTTCTCAAATTACGTCAGATAATCTGTCTGTCGTCATCTGGCAGTGAAATCATCATTCATAGGATGGCAAACAGTGCCAACTGGTGGAAAAACAAAAATCTCGTTGGTGGTAGAATCCAATGATAAATCTCGTCGGTGACGAAGAGTTCTCGCTGTGGGTGTGTCTTCTCCTCCGCATCATCAGCGCCCATACCCAGGGTGGGGTTGGCGAAAGGGCCTACTCTGTGTGGAGTTTGCATGTTCTCCCTGTGTCTCCTAGGGTAGTTAATACCCTCACAAAAACATGTAGTAATCCTCCCCCATGACCGCCGGGGCGCCTGATGGAAGGGAGCTGGTTGGAATAACGTGTTCCTTCTACGCGCTATGTCCTACCGGGGAAACTCCCCCCTGTCAGGTGACAAGAAGGTCAGTTGGCTCTCATATATTGAAAGAAGCATGAGCTCGTCCCTGGGCTCCCTAGGCTGTGGGGGGAGTGTAGCGCCCAGGATCACTGCATTAGATCATTATTAAACGAGGATCCATTGTAAAATACATTTTGACAATGGATCTCAGTGTTCTGAAGGAAGTCATGGCTCTCAGTTCCAACCTGAGGTCATGTGGGAGTTCTGACCGCTCCACACGGTACTGAATAACCACTAGCTTACATAACGTCTTCAGACTAGGACTCAAGTCTAGGATTTGCAGGTCATGTTCATATTCCCTAAAGAGGATGACGCGATCTCCCACCACGCAACAGCACTTCCAAGAGACTGGACGCGGTCCTTTCCCCTTGAGCTCAACCTTCGTCCAGGAAAAGGTCTCTGGATTGAATTTCCACAGGCAACTTTCACCACCAATTATGTACAGCTCTCCATTGTAGGCCAGTCCTGAATGCAACATGCGTCCTCCTGGAAGTAGCTGTGCACAAGGTGTGCTCAGCCAGCAGTTGATCTCTGTGTCAAACACTCTGATGGTGTTGCAGCGTTCCCCCTGGCGCCCCTCATAGCCCCCAATTACAAACATCTTTGTCCCGATGATGGTGGCAGAGTGCCATTCTGAAGCAGGTGGCGGAGAGCCTCTGGTGTCAATTAAAGACCAGACCATTGTGGCGGTGTCCAACCTGTAGGTGTCATTAGTAAATCCAGTCTCCCAGTGGTGTCCTCCATGGATAAACATGACCTTCTCCAAGACACAGGCTGAGTGGTTACTCCTCTCCCCTGGAATAGTCCCTGACACCCTGGGCTCGAAACATCTGTGGGCGTCGACATCAAATGCATAAAGCACGTTGCAGTCAGGAGAACCCCAGATGTAGACGATATATTCTATCAGCACAGCTGTGTGGCCCTGATGCCCGATAAACTCCCTCCTCCCGTCTTGGAAACGACCAGTGTCCACCGGGGTCAACGACCTCCAGCGTAAAGACACTGTGTTGAAAATGTGGGCACTAATCACAGTCCTGCAGTGAAGATGATATATTTCAAAGGCGTACACCTCGTGCTTCACTGCAGTAGCGGCTGCAGTAGCGGCACGGTGATCTCGATCAGAACCGTCCTCTCGTCGTCCGTTCAAATGTACCGTCCAGCGGAACATTTCTCACACTGTAAATCTGTAAATCTGTAAATCTGTAAAGACTCACCCTGAACAACACACTGGAGTCCTAATGTGCGTGTTTATCGCTTATATTGCTTCAGCGGAACAAATGTCAAGCAATGCTTGGGCAATCCACAAAGCATGATAGCCTCAGCCTCTTCGACCCTGATCCTTATATGGGCATCTTGCATATGGTCTCTGTCGGGTGGGAACCTCATACGTCCAAAACTGTCAAGACTTCCAATTCAAAAGTAGCAGATCCACCAGTTTCCAGCTTGTGGATCTGCTACTTTCGGGCGTTAATTTACAAATCTGCCAGAGTAAATAAATAAATAGATCGGCCACTGCCAGCGACTTTTTCGTTTTCCTTACCTTTTCAACCAGTCACAGAATATTTATCTCCAGTATGATCGATCCCCCGATCGTTGCTAAACACGGAGGCTTTCTATGTGCTTCCGCAGAAAAAAATGATAAAATCATCGCGAAACCCTGTTCGCTAGTTATTGGCCGTTGAATATAGCATGTCTCGTCTAAAATGCAGAGGAAATCCAGGGAGGCGGGAAAAAGGCATTTTTCCAAATACGCTAACCAGGAAGTGAATGGTGGAGGAGATTTTGCGATCACGTGATCTCCTGGATGTGACTGAGAATGTAATGGTCACTCATATCTTAGCGAAAAGCGCCATCTAGTGTAAAAAACTAAACATACAACAGGCGTCAAAAGACGAGGTTGGCAATCAATGAGTTAACACGATTGAGGCAGCATTGCTGGACAAAGCTTAAACTTGCTGTGATTTTCAGTATTTCACTTTAACAACCCCCACTTTGTTTTGGTCTGTAAAGAATGTGAATGACTGGCCCTGTTGTTGCAGTCCAGATGAAAATGTGTCCAGCAGAGGGCGCAAGTGTGACCCAAGGTTCAAATCTTGTGTGGTGAAGTGACTGAGCAACATTCACCCCTCCCTCACCCACTGTTGAAATGCCCTTGAGCAATACACTCATAGACATATCAGACGCCTCCTCCGGCTCTGAGGCGTCTGTATCTCGGGCGCTGTTTTGGAGAAGGCAAGCCTCCTGACTACAGGCCAATCACAGCGAGTCTTTTTCGGGACTTGGCAGAATCTAGTTGTATTTGAATATATTTTAATACAACTAGAGGAAAAGACGCGTACAGAATGTCCCGTTTCAAATGTATAAAAATCTTTTGAAAATAGCAGATCTACAAGCTCTCAACGCGTCGCTTTGTGAGCTTATAGATCGCCTATTTTCAAATAGCCAAAGTATATATAGGTCTGTTAAGTGATTATTGATTAATGTATGTTTTTTTTAATAATAATCAAAATCTACAAAGTAACTAGTAACTAAAGTTTTGAGGTACATGTACACTTGAGTACATGTACTTACAGTAGTTACTTTCCACCACTTCCAGAAACAGCACAGCGCTAAAACATAACCGACATGGATATTTGTATATTCAATATAAAAATGTATACAAAGCTTTTCATTGGATACGGTACTTTACCCTAAATATATTCTTGTAAGGCAGCCATTGTGTTGCAGATAACATGATTGCAGGACTTTGCTGCCTAATTGAAGTGATGGGGAAATAACAAGCAGTGTAACAGAGGTGTTATAAAAGTGCGACATCTAGTGGCTGAATGCTGTCTAGCATTCCTTTAGCTACTTGTAACGTAGCAGAGGTGTATTCCACACTGCTAAATCCCTTAAACCAAACGTGATCCCTATTGTCCCTATTCTGGCCATTTTATAATAGGCTAACATTTGCCAAAAATGGGCAAACAGGCTCACAACGCTATGCATTGTGAGCTTGTAGATTGCCCATTGGCAAAGAGATTTGGTGTAAAGGGAAAAAGGGATGGGACAGAGTTTAAACATCTGGGGGTCCCCGGTCAACAAATGATATAGCGTTTAAAGGAGAAATCCGGACATTTTAAGTGTTATCTTTGATGTATAGTTACTCACTCACCGAGTTAGGAAGTGGCGTTGAGTTTTTCCAGCGATTCCCCTGTCTGTGAGTCTGGTCGACCCCCACCATTGGCATAGTGGGAGGCGCGTGTCTTAGTTTCCCGTCCTCGGCTCACTGCGCTCCTCGGGAACGTGAGAGGAAAACATTCACGTCGCTGACCATGAACGCCAGCTCGTGAGTGATAAACAGTGCATGTGAAAGTATCAGGAGACACCATGAGGAGGATTTGTGGGAAAAAAAAGAAGTTTGGAGCTGTGGAATTAGGCGATTTTCACTAAGACACGCGCCTCCCACTATGCCAATGGTGGGGGTCGACCAGACTCACAGACAGGGGAATCGCTGGAAAAAAGCCACTTCCTAACTCGGTGAGTGAGTAACTATACATCAAAGATAACACTTAAAATGTCCGGATTTCTCCTGTAAGTGGTTAAATGTCACCTGTGATCCATATCTTTGAAAAATAAACCATTTGAGCTTTAAGCTGCATGGCTTCATCAGAGAGAGAAAGGCAGTTGTTGATTAATTTCTGGCTGACGACCACAGTGTCTGCCATCACCCCGTCAGAAACCTGAAGACTGCAGACTGGCGTTCCTCGTGGCCTGGTTGATCAGCATCACGCCATCCTCCACCGACAGACAGCTCGGCAACATTGGCTAAGTCAGGGAGAGAGAAGGGCACCAAATGAGTAAGTGCAGGGGTCGGCAACCTTTTGGACATCAAGTGCCAAGTTTTCATTTTCTTGATAGTCAGTGTGGTGGATGGTAAATGGTGCATTTATATAGCGCCTTTTATCCAAAGCGCTTTACATAGATTGTGCATTACATTCACCCATTCACACACACATTCATACACCGATGGAGGAGGAAACCAAGCAAGGCACCAACCTGCTCATCGGGAGCAATTAAGGGTTCGGCGTCTTGCTCAAGGACACTTCGACACTAACTCTGGGGGAGCCCGGGATCGAACTGTAAACCTCACGGTTTCCATCCGGTCGCTCTACTGGCCACTCTACCCCTGAGCCACAGCCGCACCCATATCAACATTAAGTTTAATTATGACAGCACATCAAAATGTCATATTTCCATCTGATTTTGATTGTCCATAGGCTGGCTATACAATACATAACCTTATTTTTTTCCTTCTTCTTTTGAAATATTTTCTTTCACATCAGGATGTAATGATCATTAGACTCAGAGCAATAAACCACCTATCTCTCACAGACTCCCTCCCCAGTCAGAGTTAGGAGTTTGAATGAATGTAGAATTATGTGCAGGTGCAGGATATCATTTGTATGTAAGTGAGGGGTCTTAATTTCACTGAAATTTTTTGAATATTTAATTTTAAAAGAAAAAACCTCTCTCTCACACTTATGCCAGTGTGCCAGTGATCATCCTCCCCTGGGCCAATGTTGGCACCCGTGCTTAAGGTTGCCTACCCCTGAGTTAGTGTATCAGAATGTAAAGAATGTCTATTCAGAATGAAGAATAAGTTGTCTGATTTGTAACCTTGCTCATATAAGAGGCTCTTTTTGTTTTGTTTTCAATGTTAACACAAACCCTAGCGGCCCTATTCTGGACATGTCATAATAGACAAGCATTTGGTGAAAATAGTAGATCTACAAGCTCACGACATGTCAGCTTGTAGGTTGGCTATTTTGAGAAGAAAGAAAATGGTGTAGAGTGCAAAAAAGGAGGTGACCATGTACAGGGTTTAAGCTCCCCACACACACACACACGCAAGCATGCACGCACACACGTACAAACACTCTTATAGCCGGCTAGCCTCTTGCAGAGCCGCGCCTTAAAAGTAATTTGTGTAATACATTCATGTAAGAGTAGAGGGGCGGTATAAGCACCTGGATATCAGCCCACATATAGCTGTTGATTCCTTATTTTTTGCTATTCGTCATAAGAACGCATCGGCAGGCGACACGTCGAGCTTGTAGATCTGTTATTTTTCGACGAATGTTCCCCCCAGAATAGGCATGCTGGGGTTCAAGTGGCTAAGGCCTATAAACTTGGTCATAGGACGAATAGTGAAAAATAACCCATCTGCAAGATCACAACACATTGCCATGCGACGCGTTGAGCTTGTAGATCTGCTATTTTCGACATGTATACCCTCACTCACAGGCATTCAGTCCCTGTTCGCTGGCACCACCCTCCACAGCTGGGGAGGTATAAACTACAGCATCCTCACATGCACACTTGCCAGTAGCTTCTGCAGTGCAGCAAAAAGGACGGTCACTTGATCCATCGCCAGCTTAAGTTCCAACCTGTAAAACGCGGCCAAATGTGTTTGATGGCCAAGCTGGAGGCACCGCTGTTGCTGCTGCGTATGGAACCCAGGTTTCTGTTGTGGTGGTGGGAGACTGCTTTACCTCTACACCACACCCAGACGCTTCACAGACAGACAGACAGACAGACACCGCTAGACGCTCAGGCCACAAGACGCTATACCTAGAGCCTGAGCCAAGTCCAGTGACCACAGGTATGAAGGGCGGCTCCAGCTAGCCCGCCAGAAGCGAGGCCAACTGACAGGTGAAGATGACCACTACCGCTGAGTAGCACACAAGACAGACCCCCCTCCCCCCCCCCCCGAAGGAGGGAGGATGCAGCTACGTTCAGTCGGTAGAAACGGATAGAAGATAGAAAGATAGGAAGATAGATTTGTATTGTTTTTTTTGTTTGCATTTTTTTCCTTATTTAACAACTATTTCTAGTAGTATTACAACTTGATTTTAAAAGTCAAAACCCTATAAAGTAGTCAGCCAACAGAAAAAAGAGATAGTGAGAGGTTTCTCTGGGAGGGGTAATGCATGCGGAGGAACTTCCCAGATTCACTTCCTGTCGAACAGGTGCCCAACAACCTTTACCACACCCAGATGCCCCATAATGAGATAGATCGATCGATCGAGATTTTCTTAACAACAACTATTTCTAATACGACTATTACTTGATGTTAAAAGTTTTTAAAAAATCATTATCGCACCATTATGACAAACTACACACAATCGGAGCTGCAGCGTGCCCCAGAGGCGAGGACACGTCCTGGCATCCGCCAACCTGAACATTTCCGGGTGGAAATAATAAAATCGAGCAGAAATTGATTACAGTAATTACTACATCAAATAAGAGTAACTTACTTGCACGTTTATCAGCTGTATGACGTACTGCTCCATCCTGCAGTAAGGAGAGAGAGAGAGAGAGAGAGAGAGAGAGAGAGAGAGAGAGAGAGAGAGAAATGGGAGAGACTAACTAATAAACATGTAGTTCAAGATGGCAAAAAGTGGCCTCATTTGAAAACACATGACAGACCTTTAATGTTTATTACTGTATGTCAGTGGCGGAAAGTAACCAAATACATTTACTCAGATACTGTGTGTAATTAAGTGCAATTTTGATGCAGGCTACTTTCACTTTACTGGAGTATTTCCATTTTTCAATACTTCCAAGATCTACAAGCTCGCAATGCGGCGCGATGCAACACGTCATGAGCTTGTATATCTGCTATTTTTTGAAATATTTTGACATTTGACATATTTTTCAAACATTGTGAAATGGGCCTTATAGGCCGTTACTTTGACACTTCAAAGACTTGTACTTGCAACAGGAGTATTTCTACATTGTGGTATTACTACTTTTGAGTAAATAAAATGTGAGTAGGCCTTCTTCCACGTGAATTAAATATCATTGTGTGGAGGGAGCCCTCTCCTCCTACAGTATGTGTCTAGGCCTGCTTTAGTTTTTAGTTTTCGTTGCCAAAAAAGAACAGATCTACGAGTTAACAATGGCCCACGATGCTACAGGTTGTTGGCTTGTTTTTTCACAACAAATGTGATGGTGATTGATTTGAACGACCGCGGCAAACCATAGTTATAATCAAACGAAAACAAGCTGCAACTAGAAAAAAGTGCTCCTCAGAGCACAGGTCTCCGCCAGGTCAGGTAGGTTATTGTGGGCCAGCAATGTTCGGACTTTAGTTACTAGTTACTTTGTAGATTTGCATTATTATTACAAAACATACATAACCACTTCAGCCCTATATACATTTCGGCAAAAATAGCCGATCTACAAGCTAATGTGACGCATTGTGAGCTTTTAGATCTGCTATTTTCAAAAGATTTTAATACATTTTATACATTTGAAAACTTTGAAAAATGGCACATTCTGCATAATGAGTACTTTTACTTTTGTACTTTAAGTATATTTTCATACCAATACTTTTGTACTTTTACTCAAGTAAATTCTGAACTCCTGACTTGTACTACTTGACAGTACTCACATAGTATTGATATGTGAGTACTTTTTCCACCACTGATAGGTGCGTTGCAATTGATGTGGAGTAATTAATCACACCTGTCGGTTCTGCCAGAACTTTCAAACGGATATGACACTAGAGGACAATATAATTGTACTATTATCAAACAAAATATGAAAACATATCAGACGGTCCACATTTCCAAAGAGGAAAAGGTGTGTTTAGTAAAATATCTCCACTTTTCCATGAGCTGCACACGCAGCGACGCCCCTGAAATGATTTCTGCGCTGAACCAATGAAAACTTCCTCTGTGCTTCTAGCCTTTCCTGGCTGTGCCCTGGGCTGGCTCCCACAGTGTCAGTTTACTTGCCACTAGTTCTGGATGCCTGACGCAGTGCCCTGCCAGCGTCCTTGCATTATGAGTACTTATGAGTGCTTATAACTGTAATTATAGTGTTATAAGCATACTACGATGCTATTATACTTGACCTTAAAAGTCATTACAACATTTGAATGTGTCATCACGATTTATTGTTGTGAAAACATAAGTATTTATACAATATATTACTAGGGAGGAAGTGACCAGATATTGAATGATGATGTGAAGTGATATTGCATATTGAATGGAGCAGCAGAAAAGGGCAATGGGGCCGCCCTGGAGAAGGGCCAAGAATAAGGTGAGTCGGTGCAACTGAGACAGAATCTGCCTCCTCACAGAAGACAACACTTCAGAGCAGCTGAATGAGGGAGGCTCACAATCCCAGACTGTGGTCGGGTGTGAACGCTGTATTATTTTAGTTCATTGACGATCTGAAGGTACTGTGGTGGTGGAAAAAGTATATATTATTTTTACTTAAGTAAAAGCATCAACACTGCAATGTAGAAATACTCTGTTACAAGTAAAAGTCCGGAATTCCAAATATACTTGAGTAAAAAGTACAAAAGTATTGGTATCAAAATGTACTTAAAGTACCAAAAGTAGAAAGTAGTCATTATGCAGAATGTCCCATTTAACAAGTTTTCAAATGTATAAAATGCATAAAAAATATTTTGAAAATAGCCGATCTACAAGCTCACAATGCGTCGCATTGTGAGCTTGTAGATCGGCTATTTTCAAATGGCCGAAATGTACAGTATATAGGGCTGAAGTGGTTTTGTAATAATAATCAAAATCTACAAAGTAACTAGTAACTAAAGTTTTCAAATAATTGTAGTGGAGTAAAAGTACAATATGTGTCTCTGAGATGTAGTGGAGTAGAAGTAAAAGTACAGAAAATTGGAAATACTCCAGTAAAGTAAAAAATACCTAAAAATGTCACTTAAGTACAGCACTTGAGTAAATGTACTTAGTTACTTTACACCACTGGTAGCTATTGTGTAATTATCCTTTGGCCCGTCTTTCTGGCCTCTCTCAGTAGTGTGTATGCTACGCTACTGTATGTGTTATATACCGCAAACTCCAGTTTTAATTGAACACTGTATAAATAAAGAGACCCATAAATTAGGCATTAATACAACATATCTTTACACTTCATTAACAAGCTTGGCTTTACAGGCATACCTGACCAGGCTGTCCTGCACATCCAGAATTGAATAGGTGGACAAAAGAAGCATAAAGTATAGGCAGAAAAGGATGAAATTCACATATAGAATGTGGTCAATCAGATGGGGCAGACAGCTCTCTACAGAAATGTGTGTGTGTGTGTGCGTGCGTGTGGGTGTGTGTGCGCGCACAAAGATTCTGTCAATGAGCCAGCAAGTGTGTGGGTCCCAGATGGCTCAGCGTGGATCTGCAAACTCACACTGCAGCAGCAGCTACAGAGCGCATCAGCAGAACACAGAGCACACCCACTAGCCTCACCTCATCTACAGAAGCAGACCTGGGCAGAAAATAATTAGAGTCATGATTTATCTCGGATGGACAATTAAATATGCAAAAAGTTCACTGCAAGTCAAGCTCTGTCCCAGATTTATCTATAGGCCTATAGTAGATTTGTGAATTTAAAAAAAGATAACAGTAAAAGAAAGGCCATTGATGCTCACTAGGCTATAGGAAAACATTATCACTACTAATATAATAATTAGATAATAATTGGTATTATGTCAATGTAATTTCATCCCTTGAATTTCACACAAACATCCCTGGCCTTAACCTTCACTAATTTCAATAACTAATTACACTCAAAAGACATACTGTAGGCTACACTTGGGCCACTGACAATATTCTGTTTGAGTCGCTTTAAATACAAATAAAATCCTCTGTGTTAATGTATCCATTTGAAACTAAATGTAACCAAATGCACCCTCAATGGTCCATGTAAATGAACACCAAAGGTTTAACTGTGTAGAGAGTGCGTCACAGTGCTGAGGCGTGTGCTTTCCCTCCCTCGCCTATATAAGCCCAGCCACTCGCCTCTTGCTGCAGTGTGAGCATCCTTCGGTCCAGCCAAGATGAGTTTCACGTTGGGCCACCACCACTACTATGGCCAAAGTGCCTCCTACCCCAAGGCTCGGCCGGCCTCGGCCTCCTCCAGCGGCTTCCACTCTCAGCAGCAGCAGCGCCGCCGCCCCACCTACAGCCAGCAGCCCCCCATGGACGGCCGGGAGAGCTATACCGGAGACGAGAGGAGGAACGAGAAAGAGGTTCTCCAGACTCTGAACGACCGCTTCGCCGGCTACATCGACACGGTGCGTAACCTGGAGACGCACAACAGGAACCTGGAGGCGGAGGCGGCCGCCCTGCGACAGAGCCAGGCCGGACGCGCGTCGGTCGGGGAGCAGTATGAGCGCGAGCTGGGCGACCTGAGGGCTCTGCTGCAGCAGCTGACCGGAGAGAAGACGCGCACTCTCCTGGAGCACGAGCACCTGGAGGAGGACATCCAGCACCTGCGGGGAAGGCTCGAGGACGAAGCTCGCAACCGGGAGGAGACGAATGCCGCCGCACGGGCCATGAACAAGCACGTGGACGAGTGTCAACTCACAAGCTGCGAGTTGGACAAGAAGCTGCGTGAGCTGGAGGACGAAGCCGCGTTTCTGAAGAAGAATCACGAGGAAGAGGTGGCCGAGCTCCTCGCGCAGATTCAGGGCGCACAGGCGAACTTCGAGGTGCGAGACTCGCTAAAGGCGGACGTCACCAGCGCACTGCGGGAGATCCGCTCCCAGCTGGACACTCATGCCAGCACGAGCGCAGTGCAGAACGAAGAGTGGTTCAAAGTGCGCATGGAGTGTCTGTCAGAAGCAGCTAAGTCTAACAAGGATGCGATCCGTGGCACCCAGGGGGAGATCTCAGAGTACCGCCGCCAGCTCCAGAGCCGCACCATCGAGCTGGAGACTCTCCGCGGTACCAAGGACTCCTTGGAGAGGCAGTGCATGGAGAGCGAGGACAGGCACCAAGGAGATCTCCACTCACTACAGGAGACCATCCATCAGCTGGACTCTGAGCTGAAGAGCACCAAGTGGGAGATGGCCGGTCAGCTGAGGGACTACCGGGAGCTCCTGAATGTGAAGATGGCTCTAGATATTGAGATCGCCGCTTACAGGAAGCTACTGGAGGGCGAGGAGACCCGATTTTTGTCAGGAAGCGGTCCATACTCCTTCCTTGAAAGCAGGATCTCTGACCACTTGATGTTGCAGGGAGATGAGTTCTCTGATACAGTCATTGCGGCGGAGCAGACAGATGAGACCCAGGCCACTGAGGTGACAGAGGAGGCCGGTGAAGAAGAGGCAGAAGAAGTTAAAGAGGAAGGTGATGAAGCTGAGGAGGAAGAAGAGCAGGGCGAGGAAACCAAAGATGAGGCAGAGGAGAAGGAGGGAGAGGGTGAGGAAGAGGATGATGACAAAGAGGAAGGAGAGGAAGAGGAGGAAAAGGGTGAGGAAGAGGAGGCAGGTGAGGAAGAAAAGTCCAAGTCTCCTGCAAAGGCTGCTTCTCCTCCATCCAAATCCCCCCCCAAAACCCCTCAGCCCAAATCACCCGCATCTAAATCACCTCAATCTAAATCACCACCATCTAAATCCCCGATGCCAAAATCCCCTGCCAAGTCCCCTGCTGTCAAATCCCCCGTAGAGGACAAATCCAAGTCCCTCGAGTCAAAATCCCCAGCACCGGAATCGCCACCAGCAAAATCACCTACAGCCAAGTCGCCAGTGTCAAAGACCCCACCCAGCAAATCCCCTGAATCCAAATCTACCCCTCTTCCCAAAACTCCGGAACCAAAGTCCCCAGTCAAGGAAGAGGCCACACCCCCAGCTGCAAAAGACACCCCCAAGGAGGAGAAGAAAGTTGAGCCTCCTGCCCCTGTGAAAGAGGAGAAAAAGCAGGAGCCCAAAGACAAGGAGCCCGAGAGCAAGGCGGAAAAAACGGATGCCAAGTCAGAGGAATCCCTAAAGAAGGCAGATGCTCCCAAACTTGCTGCTCCCAGCAAGCCTGCAGAAGACAAGCCTGCCCCCAAAGACAGTCCCGCCCCTGCTAAGGACGAGAAGCCGTCCCCACCCAAAACAGAGGACGAAGTGGAAGTGAAGGCCGCCCCTAAAGCAGAGCCAGAGAAGGAGACCAAGAAAGAGGAGATGAAACCAGAGGAGAAAAAGGAGGAGATAAAGGCAGAAGAAGAGAAAGAGGAAGGTGATGGAGCTGAAGAGGAAGCAGAGCGGGAAGATGAGAAGTCCAAGTCTCCTGCAAAGGCTGCTTCTCCTCCATCCAAATCTCCCCCCAAAACCCCTCAGCCCAAATCTCCCACTGTCAAATCCCCCGGATCTAAATCACCTCAATCTAAATCCCCGATACCAAAATCCCCTGCTGCCAAGTCCCCTGCTGTCAAATCCCCCGTAGAGGACAAATCCATGTCATCCGCATCCATGACCCTCGGGTCAAAATCCCCAGCACCGAAATCGCCACCAGCAAAATCACCCGCAGCCAAGTTACCAGTGTCAAAGACCCCACCCAGCAAATCCCCTGAATCCAAATCTCCCCCTCCCAAATCCCCTCTTCCCAAAACTCCGGAACCAAAGTCCCCAGTCAAGGAAGAGGCCACACCCCCAGCTGCAAAAGACACCCCTAAGGAGGAGAAGAAAGTTGAGCCTCCTGCCCCTGTGAAGGAGAAGAAGCAGGAGCCCAAAGACAAGGAGCCCGAGAGCGAGGCGGAAAAGACGGATGCGATGAAGGAGAGCAAGTCAGAGGAATCCCCTAAGAAAGCAGATGATCCCAAACTTGCTGCTCCCAGCAAGCCTGCAGAAGATAAGCCTGTAGAAGACAAACCTGCAGAAGACAAGCCTGTAGAAGAAAAGCCTGTAGAAGACAAGCCTGCAGAAGACAAGCCTGCGGAAGATAAGCCTGTAGAAGACAAACCTGCAGAAGACAAGCCTGTAGAAGACAAGCCTGCGGAAGATAAGCCTGCAGAAGACACGCCTACGGAAGATAAGCCTGCAGAAGACACGCCTGCCCCCAACGACGGCACAGTCTTTGGGAGGATTGTCCTCACCAGGCAAGCCCCTGTCCTGTCCCTAGCCCCTGCTAAGGACGAGAAGCTGTCCCCAGCCAAAACTGAGGACAAAGCGGAAGTGAAGGCCGCCCCTAAAGCAGAGCCAGAGAAGGAGACCGAGAAAGAGGAGAAGAAACCAGAGGAGAAAAAGGAGGAGAAGAAGGCTGACAGCACAGAGGCAAAAGACGGAGGGAAGACTGAGAAGGCGGAGAAGTGAGACTGCGAAAGCTGTGATCAAAAATCAAGCTCAAGATTGTGACAAATGAATATATAAATATGTATATATATATATGTATATTTATTGAGATCTAAATGTCAATTATATTACATTTACAAATATATAGGTAAGACTTTAACTTGCTCACTGCGCACCTTATTGCAGTTTCTGCTGATGGCTGAACTGCACCGTTTCACTCTCCTGTCTGTAATGCTAGGACAAAGATGACTGTGCAATGTATAAACTGTTGAGAATATGCAAAACAGATGAATAAAAGGCAAAGAAAAAAAATGACTTTGTTGTACCTTCTAAAGACATTAAGTAACTAAACGCTTCAATCAAACGTACAATAAGGCATTTGAAATAGCATAAAAATTACATTTCCCCCTAACCTGGTTGAATGTTAGTCGAAGAAAGGCTGGTTAAAAAGCAAGAAAATCCTCAAGGAAAAACGTCAAATCTGACACGTTGTGGTCAAAAGCCTGGGCTGTGATCAAAAGTGTAGATTCCTCTGGGCGTTGGTGATGTAGTCCTCTGGTCTGCCCTCCCTCCCACTGCTGCTGCTCTGGTGCTATCGGGTGCTATTTTTGCTGACTCACTCGCTGTGAGGACAGTTATAAATAAGAACGTTGAAATGTGCACCTTCCTCCTCGGACATATGATAACTTAAAAAAACGGGACATTGTGCTTAACGAAATGCTTTGTGCGCTCTATAAATAATTCAACAGCACACTGTTTGGCTCTGGAATCCAAAGGGAACCGTCCTCCTGGCAGATAAATATCCAACTTTACAATGCGTTTGTTTGCATTTAAGCAGCCAAATGTGGCATCATTTGTCACTTTTTGATGCATTGTAAACATACTTGTTGTAATAATAATAATCTGCTTTTAACCCTGTATAATTATAGTTATAAGAAGTCAGTAATGCTCATAAAAATCTAACAGAACTGCCACACAACTAATCATAACTAATCATCTGATCTGGGGAGAGAAAGATTAGTATTAGTATGATTATTATTAAAACGTCTGTGTCGGGTAGAAACCTCATACGTCCAAAAACAGTTACTTTTTCGGGATTCAGGAATTCAAAAAATAGCAAAAGTAGCAGATCTACAAGCTGATCAGCTACTTTTGATGCTTTTGTGTGACGCTGTAGTATGATCAAGTAGGGCGTTAATTTACACACAAAAAAACACAAAAAGGTTAAAATATAGAGATAAGAGGTTTCTGCCCGACAGCCAGTGGTGGAAAAAGTACTCAAATGTTTTACTAAAGTAAAAGTATCAATACTGCAATTTAGAAGTACTCTGTTACAAGTAAGTCCAGAATTCTAAATTGACTTGAGTAAAAGTGCAAAAGCATTGGTATCAAAATGTACTTAAAGTACCAAAAGTAAAAGTAGTAAAATATTTGAAAATAGCAATCTACAAGCTCACAACGCATCGCGTTGTGAGCTTGTAGATCTGCTATTTTCAAATATCCCATGTATAAAATAGGGCTAAAGTGGTTAATGTATGTTTTATTATGTAATAATGTATATCTGCAAAGTAACTAGTAAAGTTTTCAAATAATTGTAGTGGAGTAAAAGTACAATATTTGCCTCTGAGATGTAGTGGAGTAGAAGTAAAAGTATTGGAAATTGGAAATACTCAAGTAAAGTACAAATACCTCAAAATTGTACTTAAGTACAGTACTTAAGCAAATGTACTTGGTTACTTTACACCACTGCCGACAGCAAAGAAAAGCAACACAACACTCTGCTGCTGCGTGTTTTCTCTCAGCTGCACAACACACTGATTATATATTTAAATATTAGACATCTGCTGCAAATGTTTCTCTAATACTTGTAACAAGAACCATTTCTGCCTCATTGTATTTATATTTTGACCAACCATGCACCTTACGTATATTTGACTGTGTAGTTAACCCATCATTTTACATTTAAACTTTGTTTTATTGATCTTTTTGCACATTAATAATGTAACAGTTTCATTATTTGGTTCATGAAACGTGCCATAGAGGGAAACGGGGAAACATACATGCCTTCACACTGAAGGAACCACAACAAAAGAGTCATTTTAGATTTGAAGATCTACCAGTTCATAGAGCTATGAGCTTGTAGATCTGCTATTTTTTATTTTTTTTTAAATCATGAACATTTTTTCAAATCTTTGAGTTTTTCAAAGCAATTTTTTTTTAAATCAAATCTTTGCTTCTGGGGATTCTACAAATGTCTTCTAAATCCTAACAGTTTTTTTTTTTAAGAAAAACCTATGTTGCTATAATATCAGTGGTTCTCAAACTTTTTTCATGTCAAGGACCACCCAAAATGATATGTATTTGTCCGCGGAGATCTACAAGCTCGTAGCGCGAGCTTGTAGATCTGCTATTTTTTAATAGCCAAAGAAATCTAAAGTGACACAGATGCGTTCCCGGTCTTAATGGGCTAACATTGTGTCTTCTTGTTATTTGACTTGGTGTTCCCGCTCTTTTTACACCAGTAAACTTGTGATGCGACACGGTTGAAGTTGTAATAACTTTCATTTTAATTCAGTAAAATGTGTAGATATATTTAAAAGGGGGAGGAGGGGGGACAGTCAAGAAACAAGTGAATAATTTAATGACTTGATTGGATCTAGTTGACGATTTTGTTGCCCGCTTCATTTTTACAAGGAGACTAAATGAATGAACATGAAAACATTAATTAATTAAAACACTGACACAGTCCACGCATTCTGCTGACGAAGTCGCTGGTATCTTGCCAGTCGTATTGGTACGTAAAGCTGCCAGTCATGGCAGCTCCCACGGAACGGCACGGGCACAAGTGAGCGTTGTGATGTGGTCAGTGACACAGAAAAGATGTGGTGTTTCTTCCATCCTCAGCCAGTATAGGTCTTCGCAGTGGGAAGGGTGTCATCCATGTAGTGTTCACATGGATTAAAGGTTTCATGACATGCTGGTTTACAAAACATTAAAAGTCTTTATCATGGTCCCTCAAACGTGTATTAAAAGGTTTTAACTGAAAAATCCATGGCAGGTTTTTTTCTCTCTGTGTTCTGAGGCTTTTTGAGCTGCAATGAAATTTGCCTGCGGGTGTCGCTGTTGAGGAATGTTGCCTGTCTGTTGAGGAATGTTGCCTGTCAATCATCGCCTCTGCTCCCCCCCACCCCCCAAGGAGAAGGATAGGGGAGGGGAGGGGAAGGGAGGAGAGGGGGCGGGATTAATGGACTGTGACATCAAAGTCCACGGGCCAATCACAGCACTTTTCTGAGCCTAATTATTCACAAAACCCCAGACCACAGAAAATCCACTGATTGTTCAAAGTTCAGTTTTTTGGGTGTAATTGAGGCAAAAATAAAATAAAAAATGATGTCATGAAACCTTTAAAGCAAAATAAAATCTGGCGACTGACAATCTTTGTATGGCGAGTCCTAATATGTGATTTGTGAAACAGTGTGAAAAGAACAATTAACAGAGACCATTAGGGTTTTATGGAAGATGCTTCAGAACATATTTGCTAGTTTGACCACTTTAAATGCTTCAATCTGAGAAATAATAACCGAAAGTTCCGAAAGCTTTGACCACTTTAAATGCTCTAATCTGAAAATAATAACCGAAAGTTCCGAAAGCTCTCAATGCGTCGCAGACGTGTCATCCCAAAGCCTATACCACTTGTGCAAGGACGCGCTGTGATTGGCCAGTAGCCACTTTGAGAGGCAGCTGGGGCAAACGCTCTCGGCAAAACATGATTTACGATTCCGTGCCTATCGGTGAGATAGGCACGCCTCCGTCGCGGTCAAAAAACATTACCTTATCGGCCCAAACCAGTGGGGCGTGGTTTTTGGTCGACGAGAGGCAGTTCCGCGTTGGTCACAGAAGCGGGGGCGTGGTTATAGCACAAGCGGTACAGGCTTTAGTATGTCGCGTCGCAGACGCATTGAGAGCTTGTAGATTTGCTACTTTCGCTGCGCAACATGCTCCCATATGGAACCCAAATGACTGAACTCAGTCGTGACCATCCATGACTGTTCGTATCAGACAGCACAAGGTGTGTTTTTTACTGTGAGGTCAGCTGCTGCCCACTGCAGCACGACTCTCTGTATTCCCTCTCCTTCATGTACAGCGTGTCGTCCTGGAGCGTCGCCTTCACCGACTCGTCCACCGTCAGCCCCAGGGTGACCTCCTTGAACACCCGACACTTGGACAGCTGCAAGGCGGGGAGGGTAACGCGGTTAGATTCACATACAGGAGACGTATGCTTATGACATTGATTTGTTTTTTTTATCGTTGCCGTTACCATTTATAGTTCAAATTTAGGCATTTGGTAGAGGCTTTTTATCCAGAACGAGACAAGTACGAGATCGGAATAAGCATGAACTCTTGTCAATAAACTACAATAGAAATAGTCACATGAGTGGAGTGCACAGCTAGAGACAACAGTGTAGTGTCTCAAAGAGACTAGGATACCAGGTTAACAAAGCAAACCTCGCATCTGTCTAAACAACATGACTGTCATAATAACATTCTTAACATTTGTGGTCAATGAAAAAACATGAGAACAAGTGACCAAGATATATCTGCATGGTAAACTAGCAACAATTGCAAGAAAATGTGGGAAAAAGGGGTACAGGGAGAGGTAAGTGCTAGGGGGTGAGGTGGAGTCCATAGATTAAAGTAAAATAAAACTTGACGACTGAACTGTATGGCCAACAAGTACTAATATGCGATTTGTGAAACAGTGTGAAAGGAGTACCCCACACTAGACAATGTTTAGGAAGCCAATGTTAGCCATTCAGGATGGAATATGAAAAAACGGACAGATCCGTCTTGATCACATGACACAGTGTAACGATTTGCTAGCCTGGCTCCGGTGACGCTGTAGAAGGCAGGGTTTTCTCGGCTGAAAATCTAACCAGCAGCCGGGCCCAATCGGGATCGGGATAACCCAGTATGAACCAATTATAATAATGTGGTTTGCAAAAACCGGCCTCCTGGTGGCGCAATAACTTGCCGATCTCAAACATTTGGGCCACACAGTTTCGCAGCGATCGGGCCGACGGTGCCAGAGATTAGATCCTCGCAGACGGACACACACACACACACACTAGGGATGGGTATTGGCAACAATCTCACGATACGATACGTATCACGATACTTGGGTCACGATACGATTATATTGCGATACGCATCACGATACTTGGGTCGTATCACGATATTGGGATATATTGCGATATATTGCGATATATTGCGATATATTGTGATATATTGCGATATATTGCGATATATACATATATCACAACTACATATTGTTTATATATACACTACATATTGAGTAGCTGCAGATCTTTTTATTTTATTTTTTTTATCGCGATATTGATACTGGAGTATCGATACAGTATCGCGAAATAAAATATCGCGATATATCGTGATATCGATAATATTGCCCATCCCTAACACACACACGGATGGACGGACGGACAGGGTGCAAAACATAGTCTCGGCCATGCCTTCGGCCTGGCGGAGACAATTAGTGTTCACTCTAATTACCTCATGGAAGTGGAGCTTCTTAAACATGGCGATGCTCACAGGGTTGTCCAGCCCGATCTTCGCCTCGAACTTCTGTATGCCCAGTCTGGTTATTCCTGGTGGAAGGGAACGCATAGTGCAAGTGTAGATCACCCCATTATGTACAGTACACACACCATTACACTCTGCACACTTACAGTAAGCGTCATTGATGGTTCATCTGCATGAGGTTGACACTGGCCAAAAATAACAGATCTACAAGCTAACAACAAGTTGCATTGTGACACATTATCTATCTGTTCTTTGTGGCATGTGTCACCGTAATACAGAGCTTAAGTATACAAATCTAAATCACACTATAAACTAGGACCAGTGCTGGTCAATAGGACTTAAAGGGACATCATTATGTTTAAGGATCATTGTTCTCTCTAAACTTCCTTAAATGCTAATAGACATTCAGTGATTGATTAAGCCAGATTCATTTTTTAACGAGGTTAAAGAAAAGGCAGGTTAGAGAGGAGATGATTATGGTGAATTAACTGTTGCAACATTAAATATATCATATGGCTCACTACAACATCTCTTTCATAAAGGACAGACAGACATTGTCCATCAACATCTAAGAACTGTTATAAGCTTATGGGTTGGAGAAGTGAGCATGTCATGGTTTTTGGATAAAACCCAGAAATGTCTTCTATTTAGATAGATGCTACAGTAGTTAATATGATATCCAGATGTATGTTGGATATGCATGTTATTTATAAGAATGTATGCTATTTTCTTGACCACAAATGCTACAGTAAGAATGTCTATCTGAATAGACAGATCTTAGGTTTGATGTTTACCTGGTATCCTAGTTACCTTGTAGCACTTCATAGTTTTCTTTGCTAGTTTTCTTTTTCTGTATACCAGTGGTTTTCAACCAGTGGTCCGGGGACCACCAGTGGTCCTTGAGTGAGTACCAGGGGGTCCCCCAGCAATATGTGTTAATAGCGTCACAATCATTTTTAACCACGTAGCTTTGGCTATTCAAAAATGGCAGATCTAGAGTGCTATTTTTGAAAAACCTTGAAAAAGTGTGCATATCTTTGAATATTTATATTTTTTTAAAGCGAAAATTAACTGACATCTTTGCTTCTGGGGGTCCCTGGCACAAAACATTTTCAATTGGGGGTCCGCGGCCAAATGTATATCAATTTAGGGGTCCTTGGCATGAAAAAGGTTGAAAACCACTGCTGTATACCATGTGAACGTGGTTAACTATTTTGGAACGATTGAAAGCCAGTAGCAGCAGATGTTCCTTGAGGAGCTGTACAGGAAGCCACTGTTGCCACCTGCAGGCTGCTTACCGTAACGCATCATCATCAATGTCACCTCCTTCCCCAAGCCTTTACCCCTGTAGCTGGGTTCTGTTGAGACAAACAAACAATAGGTTTACGCCCTAGAAACCATTATTTGTAGTACAGTGGAGCGAGACAGGAAAATGGGAGAGAATCGGGGAGTGACATGCAGAAAATCCGCCTGGCTCGTGATTCCAACCTGGGACATGCTGTTAGGGCATCAAAGCATGTGTGGTACCCGCCTTAAGCACTCAGCTATTGGCGCCCTAAAGATCAATTATTTTTGTTAGCTTCAAATCAAATCAAACTTTATTTGTATAGCACATTTACAACAGCCCAAAGCCGGACAAAGTGCTGAACATGGTTAAAAACAAAGCCATTCAAAGCATAAACAAACATCAACAAATAATATGCATTGACACAGGACAGCAAAAGACAATGCAGAGTTAAGACAGATCAGGAGAGCCCCCGCTCCTCAAATTAGTCGTATGAACGACCAGCAACAACCTGTCCGCAGACCTTAAAGCCCTATGGCTGGGATATAGGGCTCGAGTGCATCAGAAGGATAAGAGGATGACAGGCCGTGAAGGGTTTTAAAAACGAATACAAGGACCTTAAAATCTATTCTAAAATTAACAGGGAGCCAACAATGAGTGGCCAGAACTGGGGTAATGTGGTCACGTTTTTTAGTGCCAGTGAGGAGACGGGCCGCTGCGTTCCGGACCCGCTGCAGACGCCTAAGTGACGCCTGATCGATGCCAGTACAGAGTGAGTTGCAATAGTCTAGTCTGGAGGAGATAAAAGCGTGGATAACCATCTCCAGCTGTTTTTGCGGGAGGTAGGCTTTGACCTTGGCTATGAGTCTTAGTTGGAAGTAAATAAAACCAAGATTTCTGGCAGAGGAATGGATATTTGAATTTAAAATGCCCAGGGAGTTGGGAGGGTAGGGCGGGATGATGGCTTAAGATTGTTTTGTTTTGTTTTCGTGAGAAAATTGGCGTCCATACAGGTCTTGACATCGTGTAAACAGGTGAGAAAAGGCCATGTTGTGCTTTGCGAATATTGATCCTAGGGGTAACATATAGAGTAGAAATAACTCTGCATGAGAGGTGGGTCTCGGGTGATGCAAATTCCCCAACAGTATGTGCACAGAGAAGGTTCTCTATGAGAGGTAGGACTGGAACCAAGTACCAAGGACGGTGCCTGAAATGCCAACATGGCGTTCTAAGCGTGATAATAAAATGTTGTGGTCAAGTGTGTCAGAGGCCGCCGAAAGAACGAGCAGCACTAGTGCAGCAGGGGTACCAGTGTCAACTGTTCAAATTAAATCAGCTTGTGTCATCTTGTAGATCAGTTATTTTCGTTAGCTTGAAGATCAGTTATTTTTGCTAGCTTGTAGATCAATTGTTTTTGGCAAGTGAAGTGACACCGTGGTACCACAGAGTATAAATGAATTCCTGTGATGTGTTCATAAGGTGAGGCGTGCGGTCGTTGACGGGGTCACCTGCGATCATGACCTCCAGCTCGGCCAGAGACGGGTCGGCGGGGTCGGTCAGGAAGATGTTGACGTCTCCCACCATGCACTGCTCTTCCTGTACCATAGGCTCCGCCCAGCGCTGCTTGTCCAAGATGATGAAGGTGCATTCTGATTGGTGCACAGAAAGAAGGCAGGCCAGGAGAAAAGATAGAAAGGAGAAAGTCATTCATATTGGTGGTAAAAAAAAAAAATTAAAACAGAGCCTTGCTGTCGGGCAGAAAGCTCATACCTCCATAATTAAACTTTTTGTGTTTTTTTCGTAAATTAACGCCCTACTTGATCATACTACAGTGTCACACAAAAGCATCAAATATGATCGTCAATGATAATCATTCATCATCATTTTAAGTCATTTCCATATCAACGGATATTGTTGTCTAGCCCATTAAAACCAGTAAGGCATCTGTGTCATTTTAGATATATATATATATATATATATATATATATATATATATATATATATATATAAATATAAATCAGCATACGTTTTTCAGAAAAGTGTTAGTATTTAGAAGGCATTAGTAGAATGGGCCTCAGGTCTAATATAAATGGGTTAGATATGGACCAGTATGTAAATAAATATCTGAAGTTGTGCCTTAACTGTTTTCCTATGAATACATTATGAGGGGAGTGTGGGGAGGTCACCCTGCCTAAGATATTTGAAACACTTGTATTTCCCTCTACACCAAAACTCCCCAGGTTCACAGTGAACTTGTAGACCTGACATTTTTTACCAAATGTTCACCTCAAGATAGAGACGCTAGGGTTAATTTAAGGTGAAGTTACTTCTATAAATAGTGGAATATAAATAGTGTAAATGGCTTTTCCATCCATCCATAAAGCAAACCGTGTGTGTGAGTGTGTGAGTGTGTGTGTGTGTGTGTGTGTGTGTGTGTGTGTGTGTGTGTGTGCCGTACTGTCATCGTCCTCTCTCCAGTCCTTCTGCATGTCATACTCCTGTTCTAGGGTCAGAGGTTCTGACGCTGTCAGCTTCTGTAGCTCCACAGACTTCATCCATTCATGATACCTGCAGAAACACACACACACACACACACACACACACACACACACACACACACACACACACACACACACACACACACACACACACACACACACACACACACACACACACACACACACACACACACACATAGAATCAACTTTAGTGTCACATCACAGGTTTACAGGTGTAAAACGGTGGCTGAAATTCGTTGTGCAAGCTCCATGGTTTCTGTTATTTTCATAACAAGGGGCGAGGGGGAGAGAGAAAGATATTTATCTACATATTTACACATAGTAGGTAAGACATAAGGTGCACATAGCAGCAGATATACTGTGTACTGTACACAATATTCTATATCATGTATGTGTATATGCTATCTCACACTCACTCTCACACACACACACACACACACACACACACACACACACACACACACACACACACACACACACACACACACACACACACACACACACACACACACACAGGCCAGGGACAAAGGTTAATATTTAAACACTGATCTTTTCCAATGTAGGTAAGTTCAACAGAAACATCAGCTTTTCCACTGCTGCTCTTGTAACACACACACACACACACACACACACACACACACACACACACACACACACACACACACACACACACACACACACACACACACACACACACACACTCTTGAACAGATGAAACGTAATACTCCATTCATGAATTCTACAGTACTAACTAGGGGTACAAACTACAAAGTTAATCAAATTAATGTATTTAAAAGAAATGATTAATTTAAATACAATCATAGGAAAAAATAGCACTATTGTACAACAAAGTATAAAACAGGGCTTATTGGCTTATTAAAACAGGGTTTAGTTGATTACTATTTCAAATTAATTTGATTTATCACATCAACTCTTTCATATAAAAAAGCCTTCTTTATTACTCAATGAATCAGAAACGTAATTGATAGAATAATCACAAAGAAATGAATCGATACTTGCAGCCCTAGTAATAACACACACACACACACACACACACACACACACACACACACACACACACACACACACACACACACACACACACACACACACACACACACACACACACACACACACACACACACACAGCTGTGATTAATAATAACAATAATAATAATAATATATAATAAATGACACTAGGAGGGAACAGTTAATAATAATAATTATTATAATACGTATTAATTCAAGATGACACTAGGAGGAGAGAACAGCTCATTACTGTGAATAATAATAATAATAATAACAATAATAATAATAATAATAATAATAATAATAATAATATGTATATAATAAATGACACTATGAAGAGGGAACAGTTAATAATAATAATAATAATGTATTAATTCAAGATGACACAAGGAGGAGAGAACAGTTCATTATAATATTACTAATAAATACATATATATAATAATAATAATAATAATAATAATAATAATAATAATAATATTATATAATAATAGTAATAATATGTATTAATTCAAGATGACACTAGGAGGAGAGAACAGTTCACTATAATATTACTAATAAATACATATATATATAATAATAATAATAATAATAATATATAATAATAGTAATAATATGTATTCATTCAAGATGACACTAGGAGGAGAGAACAGTTCATAATAATAATAATAATATGTATTAAGATGAGAACAGTTCATAATAATAATAATAATATGTATTAAGATGAGAACGGCTCATTACTGCACAGTAATGATGACAATCATTACTACACAAGCAAGATTCAAACGTATTTAAAAAAAAGAGCAGATCTACAAGCTATCAACACGTCGCACCGCGACGCGTTGATAGCTTGTAGATCTGCTCTTTTTTTGTGCCAACCTTGCACAAAAAAAACTCCCCCAGAAGAAGAACTAACGGTCCAGTGTTTACATGAACATTAAACACTAACCTGGGCACGTGGTCTGCGTTATAAGGCACCAACACCACCTTCTCCCCCTCCAGCAGCGTGTTCTCATTCATCCTCATGGTTCTAATGTGGAAATGTGAAGTTATTAGAGGCTTAAAGTTACTAATAAATGATTATTATTCTCCTGTCTGTGTGTTTATCTCTGTTTGCCTACATAATGCTTCCACTTCCTGCTGCGCTGTTAGAGGTTCACACCGCGGGGGGACGTCGCCACCTACTGGCCGGGAGCGGAAAGGAAATGTACTGTACTATGCATGCAGTGGTGTAAAGCGACTAAGTACATACTTTACTTAAGTTACATTTTCAGGTACTTTTGCTCTACTGGAGTGTTTCCACTTTTCAATTGATTGATTGATTGATGTACTTTATTTAGTAAGACATGAGAACAACAGTACATGGAAGTACAAATTCACAATACAAGGTCTACTAAACTGGGAGACTCATTAAGCACTGAGCTTGTTTAAGATGAGAACCCCATGCACACAAATCATGATGACATATAAGAGACAGACAGATATACACACTACTATACAGTACGTCATACAATCAGCTTACAGGTTACTGTAAGAGAAGAACATTTCGGGGAGGGGGGGTAGGTTTTGACTTTGACAGGGGCCATTTTCAAAAGTATTTTCAATACTTTTACTTCTACTCCATTACCTCAGAGGTAAATATTGTACTTTTACGCCACTACAATTATTTGAAAACTTTAGATTAACTAGTAATACTAGTTACTTTGTAGATTTCAATTGGTATTACAAAACATACACATTACCCACTTCAGCACTATTTAAACTTTGGCTTTTTGAAAATAGACGATCTACATGATCTACAATGCGTCGCATTGTGAGCTTATAGATCTACTATTTTCAAAAGATTTTTATACATTTTATACATTCTGCATAATGAGTACTTTCTACTTTTGGTTCTTTAAGTACATTTTTATACCAATACTTTTGTACTTTAACTCAAGAATTTTTTTTATTCAGAACTTTTGCTTGTAACAGAGTATTTTTGCATTGCAGTATTGATACTTTTAACATGCAAGTACTTTTTTTCCACCATATATGGTATATGGAAATGATTTTATTATGATGAACGATAGTCGGATGAATAAAGGGCCTCACAATGCACTGATTCAAAGGTCTTTATTTATGTTTATGATATACTGTATTAAAGCCATTATATTGGACTAGAACATTATGTACACAGTCAGTCAATTATATTTGCAATATTTATTTCACTGTACAAATAATGATTTTGAACACTATCAAACATTTTTCTACATATAGCTTCCTTTTTGTGATTTATCTTTTCATGGTTTAGAGCCCCCCCCCCCCCCTACACACACACTGTTATAACAAATAACAAACATACTTGGAAATAGTTTTTCTTGCCATAATTATTTCATTGCTACTTACACATTGTAAGTGTGTAAGCAATGTAAGCATCTGTGTGTGTTTGTGCATTTGCTTGCATGTCTGTTACTATAGCCTTCTTGTGAGGGATAAATGACACCAAAAGTATACCAGAATTTGAGAAAAGGACATTTTCCTGGTCCTCACCTCAAAAATGTTTATACAAAATTAATGTAATTTCTCGAGAACAGATTCCGAACTGCCCGAACAGCAGAGGGCGCTGTCTTTCCCTTTTTTTTTTTGTGTGCGTGCGTGCGTGTGTTTGTATGTGTGTTAGGTGCTCCGGGTCAGTCCATGCCAGTGTGTGTGCAGCTGCTGAGGTGTGTTCATGGTGTCCATCCAGTGCTGCAGCTGCTGACCTCTGGAGTACATGAAGGGACCCAGGACTACAACTCCCAGCATGCCTGGAGGCTCTGGAAGAGCAATAATTTAATCATTTTTAACCTCCTATATTGTACGAATGAAACTGAGACTCAAACAAATTAAAATAAAAAGAGGGAATCTCCATCAGGCTTTTAACTGCAGAGAGGCCTACTCTGTATACCTGAATCCCCCCCCAATGGAAAACCTGCTCCGGGTCACAGCACCAACATAACATCCGAGGCTTGTTGTGGCTTCAGGCTGAGGATACTCTACTAAACTAGTGTGACCTGACACAGCTGCTATGAATAACTAACACCTATAACCTTTAACCTCTGTCTCAGGCCTTCAGGTGGGGGGTGATACTTTCACAAGAAACTGTGACCTAGGCCCGATCCCTTTGCTGCATGTCACTCCCCATCTCTCGTGCATGAAACGAGTGTTGTGATTGGTCGAAAAAGATACCGGCTGGGGGATATACATACGACTTAAGTCCTGCCCTATTAGACACTCTCTGCATTGGGTCGTGACCAGGGAAGGAGGCTACAACACAGTTGACCTGTATGAGTCAGTATGACCTGTATGACCTGTATGAATAACCTGTATGACCTGTATGAATAAACTGTATGAATAACCTGTATGACCTGTATGAATAAACTGTATGAATAACCTGTATGACCTGTATGAATAACCTGTATGACCTGTATGAATAACCTGTATGACCTGTATGAATAACCTGTATGACCTGTATGAATAAACTGTATGAATAACCTGTATGACCTGTATGAATAACCTGTATGACCTGTATGAATAAACTGTATGAATAACCTGTATGACCTGTATGAATAACCTGTATGACCTGTATGAATAAACTGTATGAATAACCTGTATGACCTGTATGAATAACCTGTATGACCTGTATGAATAACCTGTATGAATAACCTGTATGACCTGTATGAATAACCTGTATGACCTGTATGAATAAACTGTATGACCTGTATGAATAACCTGTATGAATAACCTGTATGAATAACCTGTATGACCTGTATGAATAACCTGTATGAATAACCTGTATGACCTGTATGAATAACCTGTATGACCTGTATGAATAAACTGTATGACCTGTATGAATAACCTGTATGAATAACCTGTATGAATAACCTGTATGACCTGTATGAATAAACTGTATGAATAACCTGTATGACCTGTATGAATAACCTGTATGACCTGTATGAATAAACTGTATGAATAACCTGTATGACCTGTATGAATAACCTGTATGACCTGTATGAATAACCTGTATGACCTGTATGAATAACCTGTATGACCTGTATGAATAAACTGTATGAATAACCTGTATGACCTGTATGAATAACCTGTATGACCTGTATGAATAACCTGTATGAATAACCTGTATGACCTGTATGAATAACCTGTATGAATAACCTGTATGACCTGTATGAATAACCTGTATGAATAACCTGTATGACCTGTATGAATAACCTGTATGAATAACCTGTATGAATAACCTGTATGAATGGCGTCAGGCTGCAGCAGCTCCACCCTCAGACAGGCCTCGTCCAGCTGCTGGGGTCGTAGTTTAAAGGTCATCTTGTGGTCGAGGGAGGGGTCAGCCCCGCCCCTCACCACGGAGCTCTGCTTGCTCTTCACCACCTGTGTGTGTATCTGCAGGCACACCCGCACACACACACCTGGAAGCAACGTGCACGCACACGCACACACACACACACACACAGACACACAGACACACACACAATGTTGCTCCTTCTGAATAATAGTTATGTCTCTCCTTCTGTATACTGTAGCGTCCCGATATCCCGCCACAACTTCCTCCACTGAGGGAGCTAGCTTCTTTGGCGCGGGGGGGGGGGGGGTTGTTGGCTGGACTAGTGAGCCGTGGGGCGAAGATTCGACTCCGGCTCGGGGCGTTGCACTTCTCGGCCGTTACAATACAGTTATGTTTACATGTGATGCACCGAGCATGGTCCCTCACCTGCCTCTGTGAGCAGCTGCAGCCCGCGGGCCCTCAGTATCACCACAGTGAGGCGCTGCAGAGCTGGACTGTAGTTCAGAGATATCTGCACGTCACCCAGCTCAGAGCACTGGGAGAGACAGAAGGATTATAACAATAAAACTGTACACTTTACAATTTAGATAGTTAGCAGACAAAAAGGGAGACATGTAAGATCAGAGTAAACAAACAACATGAACCCTAGGGCCTAGTCAATAAACAGCAGGATAAATGGCCACATAAGAGCCGGCGGAGTAAAGAAAACAATTTAGTGCTACAAAGTAACACCAGGTAAACATGATCAAACCTAACATATATCTAATAGCATTTGTGTTCAAGTAATCTCTCAAGACAGACTTTTTTTAAATGTCCAAGGACGTGAGTTTTCAGACTGTGGTGGAAAATGTGTGTTATTATGTGTGTGTCCTGTCATTAAATGTATAATAATATAAAGTGTACATGTGTTGTCTATGTGTAATATTGTGTCTATGTGTAATATTGTGTGTGTGTGTGTGTGTGTGTGTGTGTGTGTGTGTGTGTGTGTGTGTGTGTGTGTGTGTGTGTGTGTGTGTGTGTGTACCTGTGTGTGTAGCTCAGTCTCCAGGTCTCTCCAGAGCACCCGTCCGGCGGGGCAGAGCTCTCCCTCCATGGGGAACAGCACCCTGCCCACCGCATGGCGCTGGCCCCCCCGCTCCACGCTCAGCACACACACACTCAGTGTGCTGTGACACACCGACACACCTGACACCTGGTGGACAGGAGTATACAGTCACATTATGGATATGGATAAAAATCACAAAACTAATCATGTAGACCAGTGGTTCTTAAAGTGGGGTCCAGGGACCCCTAGGGGTCCTTGAGGGGGTTCCAGGGGGTCCCCAGCAAAATGTGGAGGGGGTCAAGGACCCCCTGCAGATGGCAACCCCAGATTGGGTACACCCATACAAGATTTGTGTAGTTAAAATGTTTGAAAAAAGCAGATCTACTGATCTAATAATTAAAGTGCTCATGTGGTCTGTGTCGCTTCTTTTGGGTTTGTTTGACCTGGTTGCTTATTTCTCTCGCTAAATCTGGCAACGCTGTCCAGCATCCTCACCTGGAAGAGGCAGCAGTCGTTGAACTCGGGGTCGGGCCCCGTGCCCCTGGCTTTGACCTGCCGGGGGCGCCGGTCGTCGGGGAGGAGCCGCAGCTCCACCAGCGTGCCGTTGCCGTGGAAACGGGGCGGGAGGTTGGCGAGGCGGAGCAGGGAGACCAGGAGCTGCTGGGCGCCGTGGCGGTACTCTACGGAGAAGCAGAGCCGCGTGGCCATGCCCGGGGGCGGGGCTACCACCTCACTCACTGTAGAAACACAGTACAGACCTGACAACACTGTGCCTACTGGATACCAACCTGAGAGAGAGAGAGAGAGAGACCTTAACACTGTGCCTACTGGATACCAACCTGAGAGAGAGAGAGAGAGACCTTAACACTGTACCTACTGGATACCAACCTGAGAGAGAGAGAGAGAGAGACCTTAACACTGTGCTACTGGATACCAACCTGAGAGAGAGAGAGAGAGAGACCTTAACACTGTGCTACTGGATACCAACCTGAGAGAGAGAGAGAGAGAGACCTTAACACTGTGCTACTGGATACCAACCTGAGAGAGAGAGAGAGAGAGACCTTAACACTGTGCTACTGGATACCAACCTGAGAGAGAGAGAGAGAGAGACCTTAACACTGTGCTACTGGATACCAACCTGAGAGAGAGAGAGAGAGAGACCTTAACACTGTGCTACTGGATACCAACCTGAGAGAGAGAGAGAGAGAGACCTTAACACTGTGCTACTGGATACCAACCTGAGAGAGAGAGAGAGAGAGACCTTAACACTGTGCTACTGGATACCAACCTGAGAGAGAGAGAGAGAGAGAGACATTAACACTGTGCCTACTGGATACCAACCTGAGAGAGAGAGAGAGAGAGAGAGAGAGAGAGAGAGACCTTAACACTGTGCCTACTGGATACCAACCTGAGAGAGAGAGAGAGAGAGAGAGAGAGAGAGACCTTAACACTGTGCCTACTGGATACCAACCTGAGAGAGAGAGAGAGAGAGAGACCTTAACACTGTGCCTACTGGATACCAACCTGAGAGAGAGAGAGAGAGAGAGAGAGAGAGAGAGAGAGAGAGAGAGAGAGAGAGAGAGAGAGAGAGAGAGAGAGAGAGAGAGAGAGACACACATTAACACAGGGTTCTGTGGCCTATATAATGCATATCAAACTGGTGGTCCTTGAAATACAAATGTAAAAGGTGAGAATGGCTGGTTTAACTGTGGTTTATTCCACTCACTCCTCACAGACAGTGAGCCTCGTTTGGCCAGGATGTCTCTGTAGCCTTCATCCTCCGTCCCCCCCTCGTCCTCCTCCTCCTTCTGACCATCCTTTGGGCTGCCATGGTGACGTGGCTTAAAGCTTGGAGGCAGTGTGAACGGGACCTCAGTTGGCCTTTCATTAGGGACAGACACAAACAAACAGTATAAGTCCCATTCCAATAAACTGCATGTCAAAATGATTACAGATAAATTATACAGACAAATGACATCCTCAAACTGATTTGAGTAACCGATACCAGGACTGGTGGATGTGTATCATTCTGTATTAGGTATGTATTGGAGTTGTTGCTCTGCAAGGTTCCCAGTTCGATCCCGGGCTCCCCAGGCCCCAGAATTAGTGTCGAAGTGTCCTTGAGCAAGACGCTGAACCCCTAATTGCTCCCGATGAGCAGGTTGGTGCCTTGCATGGTTTCATCCGCCATCGGTGTATGAATGTGTGTGTGAATGTGTGTGTGAATGGGTGAATGTAATAATAATACACAATCTATGTAAAGCGCCTTGGATAAAGGCGCAATATAAATGCACCATTTAAAAGGAAAATAATCTGCAAAGAAAATGCAATGATGTGAAAACACAAGAGTAAACCCTTGGATGCACCTTTAAAGATAAGTCACAACTTCAAATAATTAATACACTAGTCCATATCCAGACAACCATGCTTTTTAGACATTTTATAGAAAGGACTTTAAATGTCTTAAAAAGAGAAAGGTTCTCCATAACTGCTGGAAAAGCAGTTGTCCGGGTATCATGATATCACAAGTATAGCTGTACATACTGTATTGACTGTGCGTTTGGTAAAATATTGGCACAATTTACTTACATTGTAAATGTATTGCGTTCAAAACCAGCTATACTTGCTATGCTCTGGAGGCCTTGTTGTTTATTCTAACCCAGGATGCACTTCTTCCAATCCTCACATCACAAAACCTTATTTACTGGATGACACTGGATGACTTATTGCTTATGAGAATGCCAAATGATGTTCATTATCTACATTTCCTGCAGATCTTTTTAGCATGGTTTATGGTTCTGTAGAAGCACAGTATAAATATGTGTTGTTTCAGTTTAACAAGTGAAGAAGCACCATCTAGTCACTAGATGGTGCTAGATTCTAGTGGATAAAATGACATATTGCCCCATAATGTGCACATGGATAAAACAGTTTCCAGCTGTGAAGCCCAGTTGAATGATAGATGTCAATCTTTGTCATTTCAAGGCCACAGACCAATGTAATGTAATGTAACTCTGAACATGTACAAATGGAACTTATACAATCTAAAGTTACAGACCCGAAAGGGTCCATTTGGACCCCTGGTGGCCCCCGGACCATACTTTGAGAACCAGTGATGGGATGAACGCTGTACGGATGGATGCTGCTCACCTGTTGCAGGGGACTGGAGAAACCAGGAGCACCGGAGCAGTGCATTCTGGGAATGGGGCCACTGTGTAGGTAGAGGTCAGTTCCTGGTACAATTTACAATTTAGGCATTTAGCAGACTATTGATCTCTAGTCAATAAACAGGTAAATAATCACATACATAGAGTGCACATAGAACTGTATGGGCCAGGCCTCGAACAGACTAGGACAGTGGTTCTCAAACGTGTATGACTTAATTAAGTACCCAATGTCCCTGACTTCTGCATCCAAGAACCCCCTTTACCCAATTAACTACAATAGAACATATTGACATCAAAAGTCCAGTTTTGATGTGAATATATATTTTTTTTAAAACAGCATAAGAGCCTTCAATTCAGCAACAGTTGTGCTAGTCAGGTTTTTGAATACGAATCAGCAGGTTCACACAAAGTTTGTTAATGTTTTATCATTAACTAGAGTAAATAAATACATGCTTCCCTTTTCCGCTATCTCTCATGTACCACCTGTAGTACCTCTGCGTACCCCTAGGGCTACACGTACCCCCATTTGAGAAACACTACTGGACAAGGACACCAGGTACCTGGTAGTGTGAGCGGCTCCTCCTTAACACACACAGATAGTAGGACAGAATCCCCAAGAACAGCAGCAAGATGAGACCCACGGACACGCCCACGGCCAGCAGCAACATCTGGTCTAAGGGAGAAGGTGAGGGAGAGAGAGAGAGATTGTGAGAGATGGAGAGATAGGGGGTGAGAGAGAGAGAGAGAGAGAGGGGGAGAGAGGTAGAGAGGGGGAGGGAGAAAGAGAGAGAGAGAGGGGGGGTAGAAGGGGAGGGAGAAACAAATATATCTTGATAGTTGAATTTGACTGAAATCCTCCATTTCATAGCCGTCATAGCCATCCAAATGGACCCTTACAAGTCTGTAACCCCTGAGAGTGTGCACATTTTTGTACATTTGTACACTCAGAGTTACATTAACACAGGGTTCCGTGGCCTATAATGCAGCAGAAACATCTGGTCTACATAAAAGATTAAAGACAAAAAGTGTAAAAGAGACAGACAAAATGGTAAAGCAGTGTGGAATATGGATGAAAGAGTCAGTTTTTCTGCCTACCTGCCATGGAGACGTCTTTTATTCTTCACCTGCAGGTCCACAGCAGGTTAGAAGAAACCAGGTGACAGAACACACAACTAACTAACGAACCAGTTAACAGCCTCTATTAACAACTCTATTTTTTTCCTCTCAGCATCGGTGCAGAGTTGGTGGTCTCAGCAGGAGCTGTTTTGTGACCAAGTTGTACACGCAGCAGTATAACCCTGTACTCTGGTTTTCGGTGACAAAAAGCAGTATAACTGCTGTTCTCTGATGTTCTGCCAACGTTGTCCTTGTCCCTGGGACCCCACTGAGCTACAGTAGAGCTGCATGGGTACGGCAGGTCACACAGCTGCACCGTTCTCACCACTTCACACACTGATATCAGGGCTGTTTTGATGGCTGATGCTTCACACAACCCTGTTCTTCTGACCAGTATTCATTTCGTCGACTAAAACTATGACGTCTACCTTTTTTCACTGACGAAAACTAAATAAAAACTGAATAAAAACTAAGCTACGATGACTAAAACTAAGACTAAATATACTGACAATTTCGTCAAATATAAAAACTAGACTAAAATGTTAGTTAGGGTCTAGAGGAGAAGAGATCCAGTAGAACTAAAAGACAAGTCATTTTATGTTTGGTTAGGCTCGGTTGGGGGCCGGGGGCCGGGGGCCGGGGGCCGGGGGCCGGGGGCCGGGCCCACTGGTGGGCTGTGAGGATATTGCGATGCAATGCGCTGTGAGCTTGTAGATCTAATAGAACTAACTTCTATGACATAGTTTTTTATTACAATTGTTTTTTCACCTGCTGTTTCATGGAAATCAGGATGGGAGACAATTATATTAACACTTAGCACACCTGTAGTGACTGCACCTTTCAACAGAACAGAATAAATCTAAACGTGTGTATTGTATTGAATGTTGACCAGGACATTTGAGTGTTTTAGAGTTATGTATCGGGACTCGGGACACTCAACTTGAAAAAAAGTGTTAATTTTGACTGCTAATATTTCTTTTTTTTATTCATAATATTTTGAATATAATTGAATTTAGTTTTAGACATTTTTTAGACAGTCGTCTGAAACGTTTTACTTTTAGTCTAGTTGCAGTAGACTGAATGTAAGATTTTAGTCAACTAAATCTACAGTTGATTTAGTCGACTAAAATGTACTTTGGCAGGCCTTGATGCCGTCGTAATGCCTGATTTAAAAACAGCCGATCTACAAGCTCACAACGCCTCACACATGCACTGTGCGCTTGTAGATGATCGGCTATTTTTGGAGCGAGACGCCCACGCACAGCCAATCATAAAATGACTTGTCTTTTAGTTCTACAGGATCTCTCCTCCACTAGTTCCTCCATAACATTTTAGTCTAGTTTTTATTTGTTGACAAAATAGTCAGTATATTCATACATATTTGTCATAGTTTTTGTCATCATAGCCTTGATTATATTTGGTTTTTATTTGGTTTTCGTCAGTGAAAAAGGGGAGTGGACGAACATTTACTGTACACTACTTGAAACTGGGACAAGCCCGGCCAGTTGGCCAAAGCCTGACCTCTGGTCAGCCGTAAGCTGAAGACATACGAGGGCTGTATCATATAAGCTGATCTGGATCTATTACAATACCCAGAATCAATGACCTGAACTCAATGCAGGGTCAAAGTGCATGTGGCATTCATTATAGCTGCTAATCCCCCACCCCCCCCCCCCCCACACACACACACACACACACACACATATACACATTGTCACACGCAACACGCACACACACATTCAGACTTTGTTCAGAGAGTGGATAACAGCTAATGAGATGATCACTAATCCTTGAAGCTAAAGGTAAAGTAAAGGAACTTGTACTCCACTACAGTTAAGGCAAATGTTGTACTTTTTACTGCACTCCAATATTTGACAGCTTTTAGTTGCTAGTTACTTTGCATATTTAGATTATTATTGTTACAAAACATACATTAAACATGTACGCCCTATTTTACACTCGGAAATAGCCAATACTTTTGTACTTTTACTCAATTAAGTTAAATTGTGAATACAGGCATTTTACTCGTAACAGAGTATTCTTTTATAATGTTAGCATCGCTACTGTGCTACTTAAGTAAAGAATCTGAGTACTTCTTCCACCACACACACAGTCACTGCATGGGGCCACGTCAAAGATGAGGTGATCGTATACTCAACGTCCGAGAGCAGAGCGGAAACAAGCTGATCTTCTTAAGACGTGAGGGATTGGAGAGGGACGAGAGAGAGAGAGAGAGACGCCATTTCGTTCCAACATGGTCTCGAACATGAATCAGGATTCACCACAAAGCAAGGAGTAAAGCACAGAGGTAAGACATTACAGAGAGTTTATGTATCTGTGTGTTCAGCACATGTGTGTTGATTGTTCCTGTAAAGACCTGAACACTGTCTAGCCTGGGTATACAGACATGATGACACACGGGGGTCTAATCCCAGGTCAGTTTGGGGCAGAGGTAAAGAAAAGGACATGGCGGAGTTTTAAGCTAACGATGGCGATACATTGTGTGACTTGGAGTAACTCAGAGAATGAGTGTGAACAATGTACCCTCAGTATAATTAGACAGCATGCATGTAAATGTTTTGTCGCATAATTTGATGACCGGGTCATCGGTCAATAGGAGACTCATTAGGAGAAACAAATAAATCTCCATGAATTCAAAGCTTCATGGAGTGTGTGTAATTGATAGAAAATAAGTAATCTTTGGGATGAACTACTACTTTAAAGTGTTTTTTTGGCTTTTGATTGATTGATCGATCGATTGAATTACTATAAACAGCAAGGAGGTACAGTAAGACATTTAGGCTAAAAGGATAACACAAAAAAAGTTGTTTCCATTGTGGTCCTACGTATTCAATTCATCAACAGAGCATAGAATATCGCGACCTTTCCAAATTCACTAAAATTAAACTTTTTGTCTGAATAATCTAATAATCTGGATTGTGTATCTGACTATAGCTAATCTGGGTGTGTGTGCCTGCATACCTGTAGATGTGTGTAGGCTGACAGGAGTTAGAAAATAGACGTAAAGAAAATTCAGTTCCGGTTCTTCTGAGTTACTGATTGAAAACGTTCCTTTGCCGGTCAGGTGTTTCTACCATGGCGAGGCCCTGGCGCCCCGCCCCCGGGCACAGCCGGACCGGAAGCCACAGCTCCATCACCACAACCTCCCGGGAAGGCGGGACGGAGCGCGAGGAGGAGGAGGCGGCGGATGACGACGGCGATCGGTCGCCCATCTTCTCCCTCTCCAAGAGCTCCATGGACGTGGAGCTCGCGGCCACGCAGCCTCCGCACATGAAGCGCGACCCGGCGTGGACGAAGCTGGACTTGAGGCGGAGCTGCAGCGCCAGCAGCACGAAACTCCCGCCGTCGCCCACGCTCTGGCAGCCACCACCCGCCTGCGTACCGCAACACAGCTTCCAGCGGGGGTCGCGCAAGCTGCCGACACGAGGCTCTCCGCCGCCGCCCGGTGAGCGCTGGATACCAAACAGGCCACACTGGAGTGCAGGCAGCGATAGCACCGCTCCAGACACTGCCCTGTGGACGGGAGGGAACATGCGCCCCCGTAGTTTGATTCAGGAAACCCCTGGCTCTTCTGCTCCAGACTCCCCCGTGTCCAAAGCGCCCAGCACGCCATCTCCCTTCATATCACCCCTGCAGACCCCACCCAGGTCCCCCACAACCCCACTGTGGTCCCCCACTTTCCCACTGAGATCCCCCTGCAAAAACCCACTGAGGTCCCCCACAACTCCACTGAGGTCCCCCACAACCCCGCTGAGGTCCACCACAAACGCACTGAGGTCCCCCACAACCAGACTTTCAGATTTTTTTTTCAGGTCTCCCCCACCGTACTTAGCCTCACCCCTCGCGTCACCGACGTACACCCGTGATCAGGAGGAGGCACGTGAGCCCCCGTGCACACCCCCGCCTCTAAAGGAGGGTGACACGACCTCACCCCTGCCACCCCCTCCCACCCCACTGTCACCCAGCCAGAGTCAGCCAGCTTCACCCCTGATGCTGCTGCTGCCACCATCCTCGGCCCCAAACTCCCCTGGATTTCCACAGCTCCCGAGTCCAGAAAGCGAGTGTTTCCTAACACACATCCTTTGCTCTCCCCTGCCTTCCGTGAGCCCCGCCAGCCCCACCTCTCCCTCTGTTACCACCCCCATCTCTCCCTGCGTTACGCTGGAGGAGGGAGGTGGATTGGAGAAGGTTTCACCAGAGTCTGGATGCCTTGCTCATGGGTCTGTAGAAGGGCTGCAGGGCCGGCCTGGAAGCCCTGAAAGCACGCTGGCCGCGAGCAGCGAGGGTGAAAACCCTGCAGACGTTCAGAGGTTGAACATCTCACCTGACCCCTCGACAGAGAAAGGAGCCTCAATCTCCCCTTACCGGCCTCACAGGTCGCCCATGGTCACGTTCCTGAGCGACTCGCGGTTGGACGGCTACTGCCGGGGAAACGCCAGCCAATCGGGGACGGGGGTTAGGAGCCCGAGGGCGTCGCCCGGACCTCAGGGGAAGTTGGCGCCGAGACTCGAGGGGGGCGGGACATCGGAGGGAGGGACAATGACATCACAGCCGGAGCTGGCGGACGCAGAAGTGCAGACGGACTCTCCCGAGGACTCCTGGTGGATGCCTCGCTCCTACACGGACCATTCCTTCCTGGGCTCGCCGCCCGGGTCCAGGCTCAACCTGTGCTCCTTGCTGGGCTCCACCTCCAACCTGGTGGACTACGAGGACTACGACTACGACGACGAGGACGCCAGCGAGCCGGTGTGGGAGGCCAGCTCTCCAGAATCAGCGATGGACAGGAGGAGGTCCTGCCTGAAGGTGCAGGGGGAG